>NW_011967211.1:477941-525261 GCF_000949405.1 Vollenhovia emeryi | reverse complement strand
GATCCGCAACGTCTGTAATAACCGTATTGCCGCAAAGTTTAGCCCGTAAACCTTGCTGCAACACCTGTTATACGTACGACAGAGTTACTTACGCTCGAGATAGAGATAAGTGGATTAACTTTGCTGTAGCCGATATCGTCGACGGCTAATAGTCGACGGTAAGCGTCATGCCTGTTCGCGCGCTAAAATATAATTGCACCCTTCGTGTGCGAGAGATCGAGTTATCCCTTCGCTCAGTCGCAAAAATGTCTTGTCGGGATTAAGCTCGAGCGCTATTTATCAAACTTTAATTGTTTGAAATGCGTCATATTCGAAAATCTTACGCAGAAAAATGGAGTTTCAAAGTTGGCGCGACGCTATTAATTTTTTCCCCCGGCAACAATAGGAAATTAATGTAACTCTGTCGTTCGGAATGAATTTTATAACAAGTATTGATTTTATTATTAAAAATTGCTAATTATTTTACGTCGATTCCACATTCCGAATTATTTCATTTAATTGTACGATATGTTGCGTTCACCGAATGCTAATTATGCTTGTAACGCGACGTGAAATTATCGCTGGGGACTGTCAATCGTGAAAGTCCGTGTCACGCATTTTAACGATCCGGATCGCATCTCGAGTGTCTTCTCTCGTCCGTTTTCCAATCCGGGCGACGCGACGTTCTCGAGTTAACTCGCGCTGCGCTAAACTGTTTCGCGTGCATCAATTGACATTTTCGTGAATATCAACCGGATATTTGTCCTAAAATTCTGTTTGATTCCCAGCGGCTATTTGCTCGCGCCGCCATTATTAGTTCGTCGACTGTTTCGACGAAATCATCGCTCACCGATGCGGCTAAAGTTGTTTCGTCGAATATCGATTATTACTTCGTGCCTCCGCGGAATCCGGCGGGCTTCCAATTAATTATTAACTCATTCCGTATTCCGCAAACGGATTTTGCGATGTTGATTTTGCAGGGTTGACTGATGTTGCCATAATATTGAAGCGTTATTTCTCGACAACGGGAATTCATTCTTTCCGACTCACTTGTACCGCGAAAAAGAAGACACGCTCACGAGAAGTGCGTGCCAAAATCGCGTTTCGCCGTTGTAACCGCCATGGACGTGGTAACATTAGACCGAGCATGAGACGCCAGACCCCCAGTGAGAAATGATTCGTCGATCGACTTCGAAATGATGTCGAATCGACGTCAATTCAACGGTGTCGATGTCGATTCGACGTCGTTTCGACGTCGATCAACGAGTCATTTCTCACTGGGCCTGAGGCCCAGGTAGAAAAGGATAGAAAGTAGGTGCCGTCCACCTTTCTCTCTCTAACGAGGAAGAATAAAAAGAGAAAGGTCGCGGCACCTATTTTCTATCCTTTTCTACCCAACCTTTATTGCTTAAAAGAGAACATGCTCGGTCTAGTACATAGACATAGTATTGCTATGTCTATGGTAACCGCTATCCGTTGTTGTCTCCCGCACATTGCGCTTTTTCAAACGCAATAGTCGTAGTAAACTAATGAAATGATTAAATAATTTGTACGTCGCACTTTATCTCGACTCACGTTGCAACTTATTTACTTGGGCTAATTCATCGTAATTCTCCTCCACCTCTCGCGAAACATAAATCGAAGTCTGGAAAAGAAGAGGTAAAATAGTTTTGCCGCTTGGCCGCCGTGCTCCTCGCAATTTTCGATCGCGTGCACGCAACTACTGTAAATGGTGAAGGTTTTTGGGGGCGGAGTTACTGCCCGGACATGGTCCTTTTGACCGTTGATTACAGCGGATGCGGGAGAACGAGGCGACCCTGGGACGTCTTCAGCAGCAAGGAGTCGGCATGCCTTCGGAGGAACGCGAGCGGGAGAGGGAGAGGGAACGCTGGAGTCTTCTGAGGGCGGCGAGGGATGAGGCCGATCGAAGTCTGAGCCTCGCGGCTAATTTGGCCGACAAAGAGGCCGCCCTCTCGCACGCACACGCGACCATAAAGGAGGTGAGTCCCGCCTGTCGAACGCGCATTGTTCTGCATCTAAATTAACGAATTGCAAATCGATAGAGGGCTCCGTCTCGGGGGATTGCAAGAAACTCGGTAGAATCGATCTCGCACACACTTACGATCACACAACTTAAAGATTAAAGAAGAGTCTAAAGCCAACGGTACACGATATACTATTTTCCCTGCTGGATAGCTCACGAGAGCCGATCAGGATTCAACCTCGGGTCATCTGGCCTAAAACTCTGAATCCTTATTAGCTCCCGTAAGCAGTCCAGTAGGAAAAATAGTATCGCGTGCCTTCGGCTTTACGAAGAGAAACAAATTTCTCACGACCCTCGAGAGATGTGTAAAAATTGAGATAACGATTTGGTACTTGAATACCTGGACAAGATATGAATTCTGCGGCAGTTTTCCTTGCCCGGCGATATTTCCGGATTTCTCGTTGACGTAGATCATTGTAGCGAGCCGCGTTTCAAGATGACCTCTCGATTGTTGCAGCTGCAACGTCAACTGGGAGAACGCGGCGGTGGCGGCGGGATCTGCCTGAGCGATCAGGAGTCCCTGGTGTCATTTCCTCGGGGCAGCGTGAACGGTGCCGCGACTCCCGGAGCCGGCAGCAGCAGCGGCGGCGGCGGCGGCGGCGGTGGCGGCGGTGGTGGCTGCGGCATCATCCCCCACGTAAATTCCCAGCCGCCCTTGGGCGCCACCGAGCTCGGCATGTCCGTGGGTAACGTGGGTGGCGGCCCGGGTGCAGGAGGATCCTCCGGCGGCCAGGCCGGCGATCGCGGCAGCTGCAGCGCGGACAGCGGCGTCCGCGGGTCCAGCGATCGCGAGAGCGGCGGGGCGACCAGCGTCGGCGGGAATCTCTCGGACTCCACGACAGACGGTGAGAATCGTCACTCGATAGCAATTAGATCCAGACCTTTTGTTTCTCTTCTAGTTGTGTCGCGCGTTACATCCGCGGAAAACTACACTGACAAGTAAACCTACCCAAGTGGGGACACGCCGATTTTTACGAGCGTTGAATATGTTGTTTTTCGGCTCAAAATAAGGGACACGTATTTTTTTGTACGTGCCCATACGCACTTTTAGCTGGTGAAATACCCCTTTGAAGAAAATTTGATTTTCCCTTTCGGGGACGAATATTGACGAAAGTGTAAGAGCTAGAAAAATTCTTTTAAATGAAAGTAGAATAGTTTCAATAGCACTTTAAAACTATGAGCAAAAAGTTTTTAAGTTTTTCTTTTTCAAAATACCCCCAGCACTCAACACTTTTTATTACAATTTTTACCAACAATCTAAATAATTCGATTACTAATTGTGGGCCCCAAAATGGGTTGCTTAACTGTCTTTTCTTCCCAGAGTATATAATTGTTGTAGAAGTAAATATACTCGAACGACGAGCAGGGGGAAAGAAAGAGAAGAAAAAGGTTTTACAGGAAGGTACAGAAAACGAGAGAAAGTAAAAAGAAAATATATATTTCACAAAGAGGATTTTGTCTCGTACAAAATCCCTTGTCTTTTACAGCGATATCAAGTCGCCTTGGCTAATCTTATCACGAGTGTTTCTTCACACGTTTCCACGGAGCCTTTTAAGTGCCTCAAATTGCGCAACGTGTAGCCTGGATTTGATTGTTGAATTAAGACGAAAATTCTGCTAACGTATACCAGTCGATGTTAATTTTCATAATCTTAACCGATTCTGCTTTGATTCTCAAGTATGCGGGTTTTGTTTAGACTGAATTTATATACGCAATCTTCTCAATTCTAATTAATGAATGTAACACTTGTGTGCCATTATAAAACGTGATAAATAGCGGCGCAGCAACACTGATTCTATAGCGGAATTGGCCGTTAAAAGTATGACAACGAAAGAACATTTTTGAGGATCGTCGGTTTATCTAAAGTTACTATTAATCACAATCGGAGTGACATCCGTTTAGGAGATAATGACTCCGGCGTTTAGTTGCAACGAGCCTCAAGATTAATCGTCTAGTCAAAAGGGATTGCCAGTGCACATCCGGCTAAGTACCAGCTTGAAAAATAGTCCAACGGCATCCGTCGGTCGCGAATGTTAATCGAACGTAGGTGGCGGCAGTCTAATCGAGTACACGCTTCCTTCATGTATTATTCAGCCAATCGCCGTGCCGTTGCATCAAAACGGTTTGATCGATTGGGTTTCCGGCAAACATTCGCGGCCACCGGAGAGGGTTTTGGCGCGCCTGCATGATTTTCAGCGCGAAAGATGCGCTTTGGGTTGCGCGAGAGCACTCTCAAGTCTCAGGATTATCTCAACACTTGCCAAGTCGCATTATCAGGTTAAACATTTACCCAGGACATTACCGTCTCACGATCTGTCTCTTAACGTTGCCTTACGAGAGAAACTGCTTTGGAATAACGCGAGGATTTTTGCGGTGTCGTTGCACGCAACATATCACACGCTTATTATTATTCTTAATTGATATATGATTATTGTCAATTAAATCGGGCACGGTGCAGCTAATGAAGAACTAATTAAGAAAGCTCGCAACAATCTTTACGCGACCGACGATAAGCCCACTTCGAATTTGTCACGCAGCTAATAATGGGGCATTAAAAGATAATTAGCCAATTAAACATTATCCCGAGTGTAAAGTTATCAATTTAAACTTTTCCTATTAGCCAGATAGAAATTTTCGCTAATGGCCGCGTCCATTATCCCGTTGCAAAAAGTCAAGCGTCAAGTTACTTTGCGCTTTCCAACGTCGCGCGACGTCTTTCCTCGGCCCACTTTCGGCGGGCGAACGACGGGCATTATCTCCGTCGTCGTCGTAAGGGCGCCGCGACATAAAGAACACAAGCTCGGCGGCGACCTCGAGGGAAGCTCGTTCTTGACAGCCCCGGCGCACCGTGACGGCGCGAGGCCCACCGATACCTACCCCGCACTTCCTCCCTTTACTGTAAAATTGATGTCCTTTATATATATTTCCGCGCAGGCACGCCAACAATTACGGTCGAGGGCAGCGGTCTCGACATGGACAGCATCTCCGTGGTATCCTCCGTAGCACCACCCCACATATACCAATGTAAGTGTCCAAGAGCATAAATCACTGATCGTCGTCACATCCCTTGTCACTCGGCGCCTCTATCCCACCTCCCCGTTCCGTCGTAACCCGAGAACGCGCCTCCGCTGCTTCTCGGCGCGTCGCGTCTTTCTCTCTTCCTCCGACCCGGTTTCTTTCGTCAGCGAAGGGTGGCCGGATGACCGGTGGCCGATCGCGAATGCGACGAGCGTACGCAGGATTAACGATCGTAACAGCTTCACGACGTCGTTGCCAGTCGCATTGAGATATTCATAAAGTAGCACGTCGATGCTTCTCCCGTGCAGATCTCGAGAGCTTTCTAGATGACGGGAAATAGAACGGCACAGTCGCTATCGTATTCCGGTCACCCTGTAGTCATTTATCTCTTGGTATCGCGCGCGCGCGTGTGTGTCGTATGTGTGAATGTGTATCTTAATATGGTGAACGGTGGTCCCGAAAGAGATCGCTCACCGAATAAATCATCGTTTTTCTCTTTGCGCGAAAGCCTAACCGACGCGACGCCGAGGGTCCCCAAGGACGTCCTCGATACAAGTCCTGCCTGCTATATGGCCTGAATGCATGCGCATGCACATACCTGGCAGAGATGACAAGAACGAGCTATGCCCACGAAAAGGACTTTTTGCACGCGCCGCAGGATCGCTGCACGACGCGCTCTGTGTTCTTTATGTGACTTGCATCGATTACCATTCGCTGTGTCACGGGGCAGGATAAACGCTTGGCGAGAAAGCCACGTGAAACGCTATTTTCATGCGCGGCGTGGAAAAAAAATAGCGACGTTCCGAAGAAACAATCAAAGTGCGAATGAATAATTAACAGCTTGTCGACGAGCAGATTTCATTCTACTCGCACACATCCCGCTGTGTCGAATTACTAACAAATTGTCTCATTCACAGGGTTGGGAAAGTTACTTTATAAGAGTATCCAGTTACAGTTGCAGTTTTCTTGCTAAAAATCTAATTAGTGTTGGTCTACAACCTTGCTTTAAGTGAGCTGTAAGCCGTAAGAAATTAACCAGTCACAGGCCTTTATTCCCCTCACTCTCACCTGTGATTGGTTAATTTCTTGCGGCTTGAAGCTTACAGCTTACTTAAAGCAAGATTGTGGGCCAGGGGTTATAGCTACGAGCTACCAATTCTGAAAAGTGACGCGTTACAGTTGCAGTTACTCAAAAAGTAACGAATCGTCATTTTGCAGTTACTTTCTTGCAATGAGAATAAAAATGTCACATTCGCATTTGAATTGTAAAGCGTCGATAAAGGCGTTTATGCAAGGCTCAATGCGATCTGTGGAGGTTTAAAAAATATATAAAGTAACTGCTAAATTAGTTGCTGGTTATCGAAAAAATGTAACCGAGTTAAGCTGCAGTTGCAGATGAAGAGACAGTAACGAAGTTAAGTTAGAGTTACCCAAAAAAAAAGAAAAAAAACAGTAACTGTAACTTCGTTACAAGTAACGAGTTACTTCCCAACCCTGGCCATTCACGTTTTCCCTCTGTTTTGACGTTTTGACGCGACAAGAATATTTTCTACGCCCAAGTAACATTTGCGCGACACGCAATCGTTGTTCATCGACGGTTCTCCATTTAACGTCCTCTACGCCGCCGCTCATTACATCATATTTCTATCGAGCTATTTCTATCGGTCTTCCTGTTCTCGTCTCCCGGGGTGCTCGACAGTGCCCGAGCGCTCCGTTACGGAAATCGACGGTACACCGACACGCGTGTGTCTTCCATTTGCAGCCGCAACCACACCGAAAGACTGCAGCCCCACGCTGTCGCCGCTGAACGCGTTTTCAAGGTCCATGGACAATTCCTCGCTATCGCGATCGGTCGAGCAGCTATCCAGCCCGCTGGAATCCGAGCCGAGGAGGAACAAGCAGCCACCACCTGTCGTCGCACCTGCCGCGCATTCGCGATCGTCCGCCACTCGCGGCGGCACATGGGGATCCATTTCAAGGTGAGGAAGCACGTCCCGTTACGGAAACGTTCAACGTTTTATCGAGAACCCTCAAATTGCCCGCCACGCCAAATGGCTCGCACAAATGTTGTTCCGAGGAAACAATTATTTCTTATGTAATTATTTTTGCTCTCCCCCGCGCGTTGCCTCCCCCCTCTCTCTCTCTCTTCCTTTCGGTGATACCAATTACGCATTAATTGAGTGAAATATCGATTATATAGTTTGTTGCGCAAATATTTAGTGGCAATTATCCCCGGGCAACGAGCGATACATTTTACCGGTAAATATGAGTTAAATTGTTTTGTCGCGGCGAATAATTTATGCGCGATGCGTATAATACAAAGCGCGCGGTCACAAATAATAGCTGCGGCGCAATAAAAAGCACCGGCGAGTCGAGATGACGCGAACCACTCCGTTCGAGGCGCGGCGATTCACTCGCACGAACGGTGAACGGTTTTACAAAGTGCCACGGCTCGTTCACATTGATTTTACAATCTCGCGCGCCCGCACGTAAGTGCATCGGCGCACCGTCGACATTTTTGCAGACCCTGACGAGTCTTGGCCGTTGCTTCGGCGAAGTGTGCGATTACCGCGCGAGTCTTGCCTCCTAACAATGTGCAAACGGGCGCAATGAGTTCATAACACGACAGACGGAAAATTGCAACTTCGCGACAATGGTTGCCGAGCAGAGAGGCTGATTTTCCGCGCCGCGTGGAAGTGAACTCGTAAAGGAGAACTGTCATGTAAAATAATACAGTCCTCCTAAGTAAGACGATCCTTTTCCCGGATACAAGAGAGGCGTATCGATCTTTCCACCGTGTCCACTTGGATACCACGATGAGACTTACATCAGCAATGTGACTTTGCCCTAAATGATGGATGACGCCAAACGACTGTTTAACTCTAAAATACTGCATAGATCTCGTAATCCTCCATTATCCTGTCGAACTGGCAACGCGATACACGGACATCGTTAGCAACCGTAGAACTTCTCAATTCTAACTGTTTTATATTTATGGAATCAACTAGAATTTTCATGGGGTAAAACATTCATTATCTACGTATTCTAAATCAAAGTAGAAATCAAATTTCCCGCCTCGCACGATTGGTATTTTCAATAGAACACAATCGATATCTCGATACGTTATAGTGATTGAAAAATCGGGAATATTGCATAAAAATTGAAAGGGGGAGAAAACGAATTTGTTACGTACCTGTTATTTTTAATTGTACCCCCATACAGCACACAAATGTGGAATCAACATCTCAGAAACGTTCCATTACGACATTGCAATATTGCATCAACGTTACGAAATGTAGATGCAACGTTGAAAAGATATTGCAAAAACGTCTAGTGTCCGCTGAACTGTAGTGTCTTGTGAACGTTACAATTCAACGTTCAGAAAACATTGTTAAATTATATTGAGTTAACATTGGTCGCGGTTTAGCAAGATATTTTTTACAACTGTTGGAAGTGGTGAAATTGAATTATTCCACTGAAACAATAATCCAATCTTGGCTCAGAAAATTTCTGACTGTCGTCAAAAATATTATGTATATACATTTTTCAAGTATCTATTTGAGTGTCAAAAAACAATAATTTGTTCAAGATTGTTTTAACGTTGCAGCAATACAAAGAATTAATGTACAAACGTTAACCCAGGCTCAACGTAGAAAAGATATTTAGGGCCAGTTTCACAAACGTCGGTCAACTGTTAACCAGAGTTCAGTCAACTCCCTTTTTCTATCTCATTGTCTAAATAAGAGACAGAGAATGAATTAACCTTCGGTTGGCAGTTAACCGTCGTTTGTGAAACTCGCCCTTATACATTCAACATTGCAACGTTTCAGCAACGTTATTTTAACTTTCTGTGCTGTATGGGTCCATCAATCCACAAGACGCACAAATGACAAATGAAACCATGCTTTTCCCGCGGTTGGACATGATTACATCAATGCGAGCGGATCAATGTTCTCCCTTCTGGCAGAGTATTCGCCCGTTCGCGACATCGGAAGACGGCAAACAGTTCCAGCGGTGGCAGCGGCGGCAACGAGGGCTCGGACGGCTTTGATCCATATCGATCGTGGTCGCCGCTCACCGAGGAGGGTTACGCCGAGAAACTTCGTTTGCTCCGAGAGGCAGCCTCCGTGCCCATGGAGCGATGGCGCGCCCCGACCGTTTTAGCCTGGCTAGAGGTGGCTCTCGGGATGCCGCAGTATGGTCCACGATGTGCTGAGAATGTCAAATCGGGCAAGGTAAAGGATTTATCACCTGTTCTCGTTTTAGCGAAACTTGAAACCAGTTTAAGCCTGTTGACACAGGCATCCTTTAACCGTCCCAGTTTTTATCGTAAGCTATGATTGATCTTCGATCATATCGAAGATGTATCGTTGGTGCGAAGTCTTTCTTTCGTTTTTGCATCCTGGGACCAATTTCACGGAACCGTTTCCGATTGAAACACTTGTCTCGTTCGGTCAAGTTTTTATCATCGCGATACTATTTTCAGGTTCTACTGGAGCTGAGTGACGCCGAGCTGGAGGCCGGTTTAGGCGTAACTCATCCGCTTCATCGAAAGAAGCTGCGTCTGGCCATCGAGGAACACCGGCATCCAAGTCACGTACGATATCCCTGTATCGCTCAGCTCGGTCACACCTGGGTAAGCTCCGAATGGCTGCCGGATCTCGGCCTGGCACAGTACTCGGAGAGTTTCGCCACCAATATGGTAGACGCGCGTATGTTGGACCATCTGAGCAAGAAGGAGCTTGAGAAACTGCTCGGTGTCACGAGAAAGTTTCATCAGGCCAGCATCGTTCATGGTATTCACCTACTGCGGATGCTAAACTATGATCGCCAGGTGAGTGAGTTTGCCCTATCGACGCGGAAATGATATTACAAGATTCTGCTGACGACGAGTTCATCGGGAACATGCGAAGATGAATCAGTTCTTTATGCAGATTAATCAAACGATGTAATTGCAGTCGAATAATACCATCAAAGAGATATCATGCTTTTGTGATAGGCCCTCGCGGTCAGGAGACATCAATGTGAGCAGGTTGACACGGACCCTTTGGTTTGGACGAATCAAAGGTTCATTCGGTGGGCGAGGAATATCGATCTGACGGAATACGCCGAAAACTTGAAAGGTGAATTGCACTTCGACGAGATCAATTGTGCGTTTTTACAATCGAAAATTGTACGGCGCTCTAATTTTATTATAATCTACTGCCGTATATTGTATATGATCTTACGGTTATCTCGGAAACAGTGGGCAATGGGACATATATTCGTATCAACATTTTTACTTAAAATGACCGATACCATCACCTCCCAGAATATTGACCTTTCCTCCTGGAACACCCTGTATATATTATAATAATAGGTTTTGATCCTTGAATAACTTTTTAAATATTCAAGATAGAGAAAAATGTTAAGAATAAAAGTTTTGCGGTTTGAAAAGATGCGTAACATAGCAGTGTGACGTTGAACTGCTTTGTCGAGCTTACGTCAAGATCGCCTCGAATTTTTCAACCCGAAACCCCATTTTTCGTTACATATTCTTGTAGCCTACCTCGTGAGCTTTCCGAAACACTATAATAAAGTATATTTTCGTCAATTACTATCGAAGTTGTGAGGTCCGAAAGTTAAATTCCCATCGGTATTAACATCAACCAAGGTGTTCTTATGTCTTTCGGACAAATTGTATTGCAGTACTGGCAGCGTAGCGTATCTCGGAAAATAAGAATGCGCCGAATGTGCAGATTAAAAAGTGGACCTTTCACCTTCAAGCCCGATAACGCCTACGCAAACCGTCGATATCGTTTAACGGGGAAAAACTCCTTTCCACAGACTCGGGTGTGCACGGTGCTCTGGTCGTATTGGAGCCGTCGTTCACTGGCGACACCATGGCCACCGCCTTGGGCATACCGCCGGCGAAGCACATGATTAGACGACACCTCACCGCCGAATTAGAAGCGCTCGTTCTGCCAGCAAGGTATTCAGTCTACTGTCATCCAGAGGCGACACTGGACAACGCTCACTAATCGGCATGACGTCGTCGTTGTTCGCCATCGAGAGACGAGACGACGTCTCCGGAGCACTAATTGGCACCTACGAAACCGCGTTCGGACATTCCTCGCCACGACGGAATCCCCTCAGAGCGCCTCGGGAATTCGATCGTCAATTGCGAGACCCTCTCCAAGTCACTCCAACTCGCGTTAAACGCGCTCACTCTGCGCTTTGTACGTCGAAGAAGACGCACTCTAAACACTCACCTTTCGTCGAGTCACGCGATAGAACGAACGTTCCCTTTTAAGCCCATAGAATAGGAGATATCGTTGCTACGTGAGGTAACTCAATCGTTTGCGCAATTAATGAGACTCGTAGGGCCAGTGTTACGGCATCGCTTACTGTTTTTTTGCGCGAACAATTTATTCCTTAGAATGTTATCCACTGCCTTTTATCATATCACCGATCGGAAGGAAGACGAGAAGAAGGCGCTCGCCCCTTTGATTAAACGCGAAACGATCTCGATAGATGAGAGACAATAAAACGGAATTGAGTTTTTTTTTTACGTTCGCCGCGTAAAGACGCTCTTAGGAGATTCCTCTTCTAGGCAGGAACATAACGAGGGATGAAATCGGACGGTCCGCTTTATTCCTTATCCCCCGATCGACCTGTGCCATATGTCGACCGAACTCGGCGTATTCTCGAAACGGAGGCAGCAGGTGCAAGTTGTAAAGCAACGAACGACACGTCGCGCCGGACTCCGCGTCCAATCCACGTGCGACGGCCAAAGCTAAAATCGTCGAATTGCGAAGTAGATCGTACTCGATTGCGCTTTTCAGTCATGATCGAGGCAACAGAGACTTTCGCTAGAGCATCAAAGAGCATCAGTCAATTATTTATTTACTGGAATATTTCGCGCGCGGGCAGGTAGTAGTCGGGAGTGCTTTCGCCACTTTCTCTCGGTAGGAGAAGCGTCTTCGGGAAACTTTCGCGCGGAGACGAGTCCCCGGTAAATTTCGACGTAGTGCGCGTTTCCCGCTTCTTCATCGCGCAGGATCGATGTTCGCGTTTCGCGTCGTAAAATAGCATTAACTCGGGAGAAACGAGAGAGGGAGAGGGAGAATTGTTACTGTATAGTCACCGTTAATCGATAGGCAGTTACTTTTCCAGAATTTCTACGAGTAAAGTTAGCTATATCGTGTAAGAGACGTATCCGTGAACTTCCGCAAAAAGCTTTCGTAACCGACAGAACGTAATTTAACAGAACGTATCGCTTAAGGAATCTCGAGAGGAAGCTGTAAATATTCCGGGAACCGACTCGGAAATGAGGGAGATATGAAGGGAGTACACGATTTTCATTTGGATTTTACGACGCTCCCGCAAAAACACGCGCACAATTAATTCGCGAATTTTCCACCACGACCCCCCAGATTCGCATTTAAACTTTTACAGCCCCGGTAAAGTTTCTCGCTGATGTTAAGCGGGCAGCACTAAAATTTTGTCGGTACGGCCTCGGTGAACTGCCTTTGTCAAATAGAACACACCGTGTAATTGAAATTGAACTGAAATGTGGACTCCCTTAATATATCTAGAGCTATAGGCAGGGCAAGAGCGCGCTCGCATGACGGTCTTCGATCGCCATCGATCGTTGTCGGACGCGCTCGCCGCAAAAGGTACTCGTAGTCTTAAATACACATGCCATACCTGGATATATCGGGCATACACACACGTAAAAAAAAAAATACAATATACAGTTGCAATCGACATAAATATATATATAAAAAAAATGTACATATACAAACATACGCGATTACCACCCAGTGGAACGTGCCGAAGTACTTGGTCGGAGTACTCGGCACAATTGCAGCGCGCAGATTCGCTGGGTCTGCAGTCCACTCGATCGCGGATCCACCGGTAATGTTTCTCATAGCTGAGCCGTAGCCCACAGCTGCCGCCTGCACTGCACTGCGCTATGTACAGCACATGTTAATCTTAGAGATCGTGGTGTAATCCTTGGTCAGATACAACCCTGCCACCCCGCACAAGCCCCCTTTTGTACCGCCGAAGGATCTTCCGAAAGGATAAAGCGCCTTCCGATATTTAAGCGACCCTCAAGCAAAACTTTTAACGTACGTCTGACTATTAAGTGAACCGTATTGAATGCCCCTTCTTATCAAGGCTATGTGAGAACCGTTTTATTTCTTTCCCGATGTTGTCTATGGATGAGACTCCCTAAATGTTTCTCTGGCCAGGAATCACACCACAGTTGCATTATGATTCCTTTTATCTTTTTCTGATTTGCCAACTTTGATATTTACATATATCTTTTGACTGTTCGATGTTTACTCTCGTTGACTGGTTAGCGTGGCTGGAGATGCGTCTCGGTTGGTCCGACTCCAGGGGACCAGCCCTCGGCGTATCGGCAGCCCAGTAAACATTATACATTACTCTATATCGGTGGTGCACAAAATGCTTGTGTATGTATATTTATGTTGTAACTAGATATTCATTATAAGATAGATCTCGTTCTATCGTCAGACACCTACAGTGAACCACTGCCAAATCGTCAGGTCACGGAGTTAAATAATTTTCGGGAAAAGTCCGTGTAAAAAATGTTATTTAACGATTAATGTTCAATTGTCAAGTGTCTCGCGTTTGAAATATAAAGATATCGAATAAGAGTTTGGCAGAAACGAAGATACATGTGTGTTTAAAGAGTGGTTCGCTGTAGCACGTGTCACACGTGTGTGTGTGTGTCCGAGGTATGTGCATATCGGGCGGTCAAGGACGCCAAGGTGTACGCAAGAAAGCGTGCATGAAAAAAGGGTGGTGTACGTGTGTGCGTAGAAGTCAGCTGGAGGTGGTCCCGAGGAACAGCACCGCTGGGGGTGGCCGTCCAATGAGCACCGCGAGCGCGGGCGGTAGTCTTGGTCGTGGGAGCAGGGCGCTGCATCTACAGCATCATCAGAGCTCGCTGTCGGCCCTCCACATGACGGCGAACCACACCGGCACCGTCGACAGGCGCAGATCCAGCCTCAGGGTAACGTACCGTTTAGATTCAACGAGGGTCTGGTCCGCGTACAGGCGCTCCAGAAACTCAATGCCGCTCCCCGCCACGCCTCTGCACTTCCCTTAACTCTTTCGAACGAGGGGTGGTCGTTAGTTTGGTCTAATCGTTGCTGAGGTAATCGTTTTTTCAACGCAGCTTCTTCTGCTCACTTCTGAGCTCGACGCATCGAACTTGCGAACTCCTATGCTTGTTCTTCTTTTCATAAAAATACACTAATTGCTTATATATTATATTGTATAACTATTAGATTAAATTATAGGACTAAGGGCCGGTGTTTCCAACCTCTTGGTAAGCTAACTAATGGTTAAAGTATATGTCTATCTTTGTCTAATTAGAAGAAGAAACAAAGACGTGTATATGATTTAATTATTAGTTAACTTACCAAGAGGTTGGAACAACCGGCCCTTAATCAACGAGACAACTGATTCTTGTATCTTCTTTTTTTATTTGGCCTGGAAAGAGATAAGGGTAGTGCGAGAGATACATCTTTTAGAGAGTTATCTCCCGGCGAGTTGCTTCTTGAAGCATATGCTTGTTTTTATCATGATCAGTGCATTGTAGAAAAATTAATATTTAGAGAAATGATATTTATATGTGATAATCTTAATATTTCTCCATTAGGATTACATAAATGAATAGACGTCTTCTTTCTTTCGTTCCATCTTCGAAGGATAACTTGGAGATCTTTTACTTGCATTGTGACAAGATTATTTAATAATTTTTCAGTTCTCTCGCGCCAAACTGTGTATGTTATCAACTATCAAGAAATATCTATTACTTCTATAATACCGTTTCCTCGACATATCCACAATTAATTAGATAAATTGTAATCAATGCGGGTCATATCAGTAATCGGTTACATAGGACAAACAAACGCGCTTAAAAATGCACATCCGAGTTGATTTATTATTTCACTTTAAACGCAATCGCATTTCATTGTGCAGTCATTTATTCCCGTTTACACACTCACTCACGTTCATGCATCTCATCTGTGACTATTAGCTCTTTATTTTTATTAATTATTGGCACGATATTGCATGGCATCGCTTAAATTAAGGACGCTCGCATAACATATTTCGCTTTACAGCGAAATATTTCCCCTTAATAATCGTAATTGATTCTCGTCGAGAAAGAAACGAACGATTACTCCGAATTGTGGACGACAACACTCTCGTAATTGCCTCAAAGCTCTACGACTTTACGAGAAAAGGTGTGAGAAAAATTACGTATCGTAATAAAAAAATTCACGCACAGTCATCAAAATTACGTATTACCTTTTAACATGTCAAGTAAAATGTATAGTTTTTTTTACCAATTGTATAAGTTCGTAATATCACATTTTTTATACTAGAATATTATAATGTGCACTTTATATTGGTTCCTGAAAGTTAGTAATTTTACCAATGCAATTTTCTAAATTTGTTAATCGACTACTGGCGTTAAATAATTCTTCACGTTATTAATGATTTTAATTCGCTGTGTGAAAAATTTACACTTACACTGTTTGCTGTATGAAAGGAAAAAGATTTGGTCGTCCATGTAGTCCGTTGAAAGTTTTACACGACGAGAGTCAACGACAGAATTTCACGCTGTGAGCTATGAGCTCGACCTAACGTTAATCATTGTCCCTGCATCCTGTGGATTGTCGCAGACCTGCAGTCTTCTTTACTTGAAAAAGGTTCAGTATTTATTACATATATATCCATTGTTTCTTTCTTAAAGTTCTTTATACATTGTTCTATGTCATAGAACATTCCATTATTACGGAGCCACATCGATTCGCTGTATCCATTGCTGATCGATCAATTGCAGCACGTTTTTGCAAAGTCTCCGATAGTCCATAGAGATTGATTCCAGTGTAATTATCAACGGCTAGACAGTCTTTTAATATTAATTTAATAAAATTCTCGAGTTAACAGCAGGAGATTTTGCAAAAATGTGCCTTTGCGAGGGCACATGAGTAAGCAATTGTTCGTGACCAGTGTTTACCACTGTTACAATCATAATTATAATTTCTCGAGAAAAATTGATTACGATGCGTTGCAATTGAACTCTAACTTGACTTATTATTAATTTCGTGCATAGATATCTAGTCGCGACAATCAAATTAATGTCTCAGCCGGTCGCAAACTCGTGCCCATATCCTTTTCTAGGGAAGTAAAATAGGGAACCATCAGTGCGGCAAATGTATCGCGGAACGACGAAGCGTTTCTTTCGTACGAACGCTTCCTCGCTCGAGAAAGAAAATCCTCGATCTCGGCGAAGCCGATGAAGGTAACGGAAAATTTCCGATTAACGCGATTAATTGATCAACTCCGTTCGGGACAAGGCTTCGCTGAGATCCAGACGATTGTTATGGATCTCGTCCCTCGATCGCGCGGACCCTGAAATGCGAGCAAAGGAGTAATCGAACGAAAGATCTGATTGTACAGCAGACTCGGAATAATCGAGCAATTATCGTTGTGCCCGGTCTGTCGGGCGCGAGAAACGCCTGAACGCGCGGATACCGATCCATTGAATTCAGTGTCAGAAAACCGTTCGCAAGGTAAAAGAGAAAAAGACTGATGGAGTACGAGCCTAAGCCTTGCAGCCGTATTATCCATAATTATAGAAAATGAAGCAGATCGCGGAAACACCTCTCCTTCTTGTATTTAATCATCTACTTGTATATCTCGTTTCCATTTTCATAGTCCACTCAGATTGCCAGACAATCTGCCGCGCTGAGAAGAGGCTATAGACTTGCGTAAGGAAGAACAAGTTTGTCCACGTTTATTCGTCAGTGAAAATGAATATTTAACATCCGAACTTGTTCTCGTACACTGGAAAGCGAAGGGAAATGTTATAGGAATATTTATATATTTTCTTTCTTCGCGGAGACGACTTATACATTTCACAAGGTTCTTATTGGAAGATTTTATCGGATCGATAATTATCTCGGTAATTAAATCGCAATTTACCCTGCCTTGGTAATTAGGTCACGACCGTTTCTTTATATTCCGCGCGGTAAATAAATTGAAGGCGTCAGGAGAGGGAGGCAGTAAAAAAATATTCATGGATCTATCGGGTATTACCCAATGCAGCCGCTGTGAAACTGCGCATCCCCTAATCCCGCGATTATACCCTATTCTCAGCGCTAAAGTTACACCGACGTACGCGTAATGCCACACTGTAAACACTGTATATAACGAGCATATACGTTAGCCAAACACGTGTCCTCCTCATGTATGTAAGCAGAGTGTCCCGTGTCTTCAGGTACACCTTTATAGCGATTAGCGATTAAAATTGCATTATGCATTATGCAACTCGAATTACGTAGCAGACGTATTTATAGCGGGCCATAATTTATGACTGCAAAAGGGCGCCGCGGCGACCCGCGGTCGTCCGTCATAATCGATTGTGTAAATATAAACTGACGATATCAATGTGGAAATTGAGCGTGTGGATTCTTAATCGACCTTATTTCGTCCTTTTACTAGTTGTCATGGAGGAGCTCACAGGTATGCACCACATTAATACAATCAAGTACGTACTCCTCGCCCGCGTAGCGTCCCTCACACGTTTCCCCACTAATCCGCTGACACGCCGCACCACTTTGACCATCGTGGGTGACGATCAGGACGGGCCCGCTGCGAAGTGGCCGAGCGAAAACGGTGGGCCCCTCCTCGTTGTCGTAGCACGTGCATTCCGTCCACCGCTTTTAATCATTCTGCAAGAATCACTCTGCCACCCAGCGAATCCTGAATCTCTGTCTCATACACGCTTCGTCCTCTCACTTTGACAGACACAGCGAGTGTCGTCGTGAAATTTAGATAGCGACACTTCAGTCTCGCAGCGGTTACGGACGTAATAGCGAGAAGTTGTTCCGCGTTAAATGCGTTAGATGAAAAATGCGCAAACTGAGATGTTCGTTCTAACGTGGAACAAAGATCCAGCTGCACCAGGTTTTTAATACCTGACGCTATCTAAATTTCTGCATTCCATAGTTTCTTTTCATTTCAATCCAGCAACGCAAAAATACACTTATAAGAAATATTTAGAAGTGATCTTTATTTTTCCGACGCCATTGAAAGATTTACTTTAGAACGTTCACTTTCTTTCCCGTCTATCTCAATTGATTCTAATAATACGTAGGCATCTCCCGGTCGCTCGTTTGCTCGTAGCTTCAATCTCTCCGGAAAGTCGAGATTCGCCGTCTAAGCAGCGACCTTACAAGTCGCAGTCCTGTTAATCGAGACACATGGCGTGTTTTCGCAGGGATCCCTGAGCAGGGCGTTCGGTCTCCGGCCTAGAAGCGAGAAGGCGTCACCGTCATCGTCCTCCGACACCGGGAGCCTCGCCAGCCAGTGCCAGTACATGAGCAGCAGTGTCCGCAGCAACTCGCCGCCGCCCCCGCAGCTTCCGCCGCGGCCGATGTCGACCGGCGGCGGTAAACGGCATCGACGGGTGAAGAGCATCGGTGACATCGAGTACATAAGCTCGGCTGCGGTCAGCACCCCGGTCTGACAGGAGGGTAGGCCCCATCATTCGGGGCCTTACCGCAGTCTGAGCGAACGCGGTTACTCCTCCTCCTCGTACTCCTCGTCCCAGTACGGCTCGTATTCCGGCTACAGCAACGTCTTGCTGGGCGGCGATCAGTACCAGCAGTACCAGCAGCAGCCCGGCGGCAATTACTATCAGCAGCTGCAGGGCGGCTACTACTCGCCGCAGAGCTCCGGGCCTCCTTTCCCGGGCGTGCAGAGATACGGCAGTCTGGCCGAGGAGGCCTGGTCGTCGTGCTCCACCAAGGGAGACGGCCCGGCGGGAGTCCCGAAGACTAATCCCAGGACTTATTTAGCTTAGCTTCTCGCTACCGCACCGAAGGCTCGTTGAGCGAACGTTCGTTCGGGAGTAGCACCACTGTGCGACGCGCCGATGTAGCCTCGGAAAACAGTGTGCGTCCCTGTGTGGTTTCAGATCTACTTTATCTCGTACCTCCCTTGTTGCATGTGGACCCTCAATGGTGATTCAGTAAACAGCTTATGGCAGGAGAGAATCACAAAGATATCATGTCGCGCGCTTGTCGGAGCCAGATGTTAATCCGCGATTTTTGCATACTTCAAGTGTGGCTCGCTGTATCAGACACTGTACCTACGCGACTCAAAGAGATAAATAATTATCGACAAGCTGCTAAAGAGTGTACCGCTAAATCTAAGATCCCGAGCTTCTGAAATTTCATGTTTCGACGTAAGAATGTTAGCGAGGTGACCTGATCGAATTTACAATTAATTTTACAAGGGGATTGACGCGATGCCCGGATAACCACTGTCGTTACAATAAACCAAAACGATCACACGCAAACTTGTTACATAATAACAGTAATAGACAATACGTTAGCTGGACGTTGGACTACCAGGATACGAACAGTTTCGGGCACTTTACGGCACGATTAAACCTAAAGTTCTAATGGGCGAGTAAACGTTGATGTCAGTTATCTCAGAGTTATTCTCAATTACAAAGTAATTATACGTCGTACAAATACTGGGCAGCATATCGTGATGTTAAGAGATTTAAAAAGTCTGACCAAATTTTATGAAACACATCGAGCTACTGACCGATATATACATATTATATATATATATCTGATGGAAATAAATAAGATATAAAAGAATATAATTATGGTCACAGGTAAGATTACAAATAAGTAAACTAATAATGAAAATGTTTCAGTTCAGTTGATATGTATACTACGGTGACAATATCTCACACAAACGATTCGCCGGTATAATTTTTTATTGCTATCGTTGCGAACGGCATCTCTCTATCGAGATACCTATAGCTATAATTTAGGAATCGTAAACTCATTCCTCTGTATGTGAGCTAGCGTGAAAGGATTGTGTCGCTAAAGAATATTTTCGCTTATGAGTCGATCTTTGCGAACGAATGAATGGAACTTGGAAAGCTTTAACGTGACATCAGCCGGCTGAAAGATTATCGCAACGGCGCGTTCTCGGTATCCCCTCGTGTACGTATTTATAATATGATACGTACGTTTATCTGTACTTTTGCGTTACTTTCTATCGATGTGTACGTATGTATGCGAGTTTCCTGCAACCACTTAACTGGAAACTTTGTCGGATAAGCTTGAAACCACACATTCACTCAAGCTAAGTGTGTTAGATACCGTGAAGTTGTAATGAATATAGAACAGAATCGCCTCACGAAGACACCTAGTCTTCCATTATATTCCATCATGTGCGGCAGGATAAAATTGAATGCAATTCCGTTCTTCGTTATTCTTGAATCAAAAGGAAGAATCGGAAAATTCAATTGTCGCTGCGACGAATCCCATCTCTAATGGCACACGAGAATTCTTCAAGTACCTATATCTTCAAGCTGCAATCTATATATGAAAAAGTTTATAGAGAACTGCTCCCTGGACGATTGCAATTACGGATAGTTTTTCATTGCGTATCTATGATATAATTAATTATCGCGACGCGCGCTCCGATAGACCGGAAATATAAATGAAACGAGTCGCAAATCGCACACAATTAAATCCAAGTGCCAGAGGGATCGAGTGTGCACTGTAATTCGGCGCCGAAATGTACCGTACGTTCGGCTCGTTATATCATTATATTAATACGTACAATCTCCCCGGTGTTCGTATATTACGCTCGCGCGGTCGCAAGGGAAAACAAAGTGAGACGATATTTTGCAGATAATGCACATATTTAACGTGATATTTATTCGTAGATTATAATCATTTCTTGATATTTATACGGCACCCGCGTGTTCGGTCGTCAAACTATTTGATTTCTGCGTCAATCAGAGAACGATCAGGACCACACAATATATTTTATTGTTGGACTAGTATTATCGTTGTTTCGCGAGGCGGAAACGGCGAATTAATACGTTAGCTATCGTGACATTTGTGTACCTAAGTAATTTATTTATATAAATTAATTTGGGTCTTTAATTTATTTATATACAATATTAATGCGCAACGCGGCCAACGACAGAAACGACGGGTTCGCTTATTGGACGCAGCGCGCGATCACACATTTCAATACAAACCGTTGTAAATGTGCTCAGTCACGTCTGTATATATTTGTGTGAACTGTATCTAAACACGGAAAAAGATTAAATAAACGATTGCCTTTACTTCTGCGCGACGGATCCTTCCGCGAAATAATCATCTCGATATTTCTCTAATACATGTCATTATTTCTTAATTTATACAAAACCCATTTATATAACAATGTAAGCGTGATGTGGATAAAACATATTCTTCGATGATGTCCTAGTACATTTATGATGTAATATACGAAAAAAGTTAAACAGTAAAATAGTTTTAAAACTAACAATATATTAATATTAGTCATCTATCTATCTATCTATATTAATATTAGTCCCTCTCTTCAGGCTGTTGAACTTCAATTGGCGTGATACTATGTGAAGACAATGTAAACGTAGTGGTTTTCTCGAGCACTGTTTGGACGGAACCGCTAAATTCAGAATTCGAGCTTGAATTCTCCTCGATCACCAATTTCTCGTTGAGTGTCAGGGTAAATTGGTCGTTCAAATTTTGCCGTACTAATGTTCTTCTTGGACTTCCAGGCCTTTCCGATTCCTCTGTTGAACTCTTCCTGGGTGTTTGTCCGGGAGTTACAAGCAGCCCCCTGTCATTGCGCGAGTTTATTGTACAGCTGAATTTGTCGTACAGCTGGCTGACTTTCATCGTTATAAGTGGAGTTGTAGGAAATGGTGTTGACGTGTACATTTTACATTGCTCGTTACGCGAGGCTGTGTTGTTCACATTAAGTAATTTCTGTGAACTTTTCTCATTGTCTTGAAGTTCTGCAACCCGTTTCGTTTTACTTGATATAATTGATGCTCGCCGCAAGCTTTCTCTTGCCGACACAGCTTTCCTTTTAGTAGCACTTTTTTCGTTAGATCTAGTAGATGTCGTGAAAGATGCCTGATCCTCTTGCCAATATCCAGCACGAAGTTTATTCAGTTTTGCAAATCGCGAACGGCAATTCTTTACTTCTAAGTATATGACATCCCAAAATCCATGTAAATCCATACAAGTTACCGCCATGTCATCGTCATTTCTCTCGTAATTGAGGAGTAAGCTATGAAATTGTTTAAATTTCCCATTCATTAACATAGTCGTTTGCCCTACTGCTTGATTAATTTGATACCGAATATCCTCTGTGATGTTGTTGTGATCTTCCGATTGAATTTGCCTCCAATCCTCGCAAAGTTTCTGAAGCTTGTTTCTTTCTTCGTTCAGCGTGGCTTTAAAAGTTCCGACATACACATATCTCTTCTTTATTGGTGTACCAGAATGCTCCATGTGTTTCGTCGTAAGTTCATTATTAGTCTCTTCTTTTTCCATTTCGAGAAATGTAGGTAAAGAAAGTCCTAATGATGGAGCTTTTACGGTGCTCGCTTCCGTAGAAACACAGGAACAAACTGGCTCCTGGACAGCGGTCTTCGTTAATTTATCGCGTGCGAAAATATGTTTGTTTAGAAAGGGGCTATTTTTGCACGCTTTTCTAGATAAAGATATCTGGGGCAATCCAGGAGGCGGACCAAATTTATGATTAACTGGCGCAAACGATTTTCGTTTTACGACGCCAGATTTGACTTTGTTGTCGGCTGGGATTTCTGTCGTAGATGTTTTTTTAGTCGAAATTGTAAGCGGCTTCGTTGCAGCGTTTGCCGCCTTAGTTTGCAAACGCTTTTCGGTGGCTTTTGTAATTCTCTTTGTGATTTCAGAGCTTGTTTGCCCTTGGACCGTTTTCTTCTTCTTTACAGGCGCGACTTTTGATATCGGAGAATAAAAATGATGTCGAACTATTCCAACGACGAATGGCGGCTTTTTTTGGGATTTCTGCGTCTCCCTGTTGCTCCTCCGTTCAGCTCTCCAATCTGATAACTTCTTTCTGTGGGTTTCTGTAACAACTTTGAAAAAAAAAACATTTAAAACGCACAATTTCTTTTACGTAACAAACGTAAACGCGTACGATTGCTACGTTTCATTATGTACATTATTTTTGTTACAATAATTTCGTAACATTCATAAATGCAATTTCCTAAACCATTGAAAATGATCGGTGTTAGAATTAATTTATTTAATAACGCAAGAGAAAGAATTTTATGTTTTACATATTTATTCATCGAGACTTGGCGAGTCTCTTCGTCGGCAAAGATTGATATTCACGCGTGCTGTTCTTTCGTCTTAATACATATATCATATCATCGCTGAAGGTGAGTTTGAAACGTACATAAATAACAGAAAAACTCCCTGACTCGCTGCCTACAGGTAACGTCAACCAAACGTGGCACGCGATTATCGAAACGTTAATAAGCGTTCGAGATATACGTGAATCTCTCCCGGCGTGTCGCGCGCATTTACATTTGCATAACAATAACGATTGCGTTATCACGTCTCACCATTTTGTGATATTGCAGAGCCTGGCGAGACCCCCCTTCGATTTTCCTCGAAGTCCTGCGTTCTTGCTACGTTTCATTATCTACATTATTTTTGTTACAATAATTTCGTAACATTCATAAATGCAATTTCCTAAACCATTGAAAATTATCGGTGTTAGAATTAATTTATTTAATAACACAAGAGAAAGAATTTTATGTTTTACATATTTATTCATCGAGACTTGGCGAGTCTCTTCGTCGGCAAAGATTGATATTCACGCGTGCTGTTCTTTCGTCTTAATACATATATCATATCATCGCTGAAGGTGAATTTGAAACGTACATAAATAACAGAAAAACTCCCTGACTCGCTGCCTACAGGTAACGTCGACCAAACGTGGCACGCGATTATCGAAACGTTAATAAGCGTTCGAGATATACGTGAATCTCTCCCGGCGTATCGCGCGCATTTACATTTGCATAACAATAACGATTGCGTTATCACGTCTCACCATTTTGTGATATTGCGGAGCCTGGCGAGACCCCCCTTCGATTGTCCTCGAAGTTCTGCGTTCTGCGCGTCTTGCGCTTCGCCCGTTGCTGCTGAGAGAGATCAGCTTTAATCCTTTTCACGTTACCAAAGGCGATCGGCGGCCTCTTATGCGAATTCCTCAGGTCCATTTCTTCTTTTCCCCGAATGAGAAGTGCAGTCGGACCACGTTCCGTGGATTACGGGAGACTTTAGACGCAAACACGTCTGACCTAAGCGGACAACGTAGCAGAACTGTGATAGAACTGTATTTGAAAACGATGGGCAAAGACGGTACAGTGGTGCCAACAAAGATATAGTGGAATAGGCGTATTTCAAGCGACATGGTCGCGTATCAGAGGCGTTTCTCCTCCATTATCTTCCAGCACTTACGCAGCACGGATCTACTTCGCTCTCGAATGCGGGAAGCGACAATGCGAGCGAGGGAGAAATCTGAAGCTAACAAAAAGAAATTAACGAAATAAACAGCGACTCCTTTTTATTATTCCAATTCGTTATCAATAGTAGTCGAACCCGATTGGTTCGCATCTGCAGACTCAACCGAACGGTCTCGGTCGGTCCAATCGCTGACTTGTGTCGAATTCAATGAATAAAGCGTTCGAGAGCCGAAACGGACTTTTTGCAAAATCGGAGCACGGCGACAAATGCGACTCCCGAACATCCCGGAGGCAACGACGGGAGAAAGCCACCCCTTGAATGATTATTTCAGCATCCATCGCGGGGAGAGACCAGGCTCCTTTCCCGGTCCCTCCGTTAACCTAATATCGTGCATCTTGCAATCGATAGCTCTCGGCTTGGCATCACGACCGAGAGGAGGTCGTCAGTTAGGTCACTCAGCTCCTCACTCCTCGTCAAACGTTCCGTGCGGAGTGTCTCACGCGTGTCACGTCAGGTGAGGATTTTCGGAGCAACGTCCGGCGCGCGCCGTGTCCGTCGGGTAAAAATCGCAAGCCTCTCGCAGTGGGTCGGAAAATAAATTCCGCTAAATTCGCCCGAGTGCGTGCCTCCCCATCTGCGCGCCTCGAGGAAATGCTGGTGTTACGTGCCGGCCGCATCGTCTCGTGTCGAAGCCTCGTTAACGCAAGGTCGTTAACAATCGTAATTTCGCCAACAGTGAGATATTGAGCGTGTAAACGTCGCTCTTGACGTAAACCGGATATTCTCGGTGCTGGACATTGGTCTTCTTAGACACCGGACCGTGCGATGACCTTGACAAGGTCGACGTACAGCTCGACGGACGTCCGCCGCGATTTATCGATAGTTAGCGTTAAACTGTCAATTCAGAATTAATCCTTTGATAACCGCAAGATGCAACCTTATACAATTGTCTTCCAAGTTACACTTGGTAACTTTTGCTGTCATTTTCTGTGCAGCAGAAGTTGCACCATGCCGCAATGCGCTTGCCTGACGGTTCTCTTTCTTTGCACGAAAATTGCGGATTTAATTTCGTCTCCATTTTCCTGTTGTGACAGTTGTTGCAATTTGCAACATCGAACGATCGTTGTAACAAAAAGTCGTATAATTGTACACTAAGAAAAAGACTACATCTTTGGCGAAATCGCGTTGAGACGAGCAGCTAAGTTTATTTACGGCGATATATTTACTTCGTAACGCGCGAGAGCTAGAAGTAGGTTTTTTAATAATAAATGCCAGGTGACTTTTATTCTTCAATAACCGACACACTCTGCTTATAATTTTCCTGCGCTGTTCTGTTGCAGTTCTCTAATCTCAGTAAGGCTCTTCACGTCGACAAGCAGTTGCGTCAAAATGCCAATAAAAAGCATCAAGGCTCGTCAGATCTTCGACTCCCGTGGAAACCCCACAGTAGAGGTGAATCATTGAATCTCGGAGACGTGTCTGTGATATCTTGAATATTCTTCTACTAATATTGTCTGCTCTTCTAGGTCGATCTTGTCACCGATCTTGGACTCTTCCGCGCAGCAGTACCATCCGGCGCGTCTACTGGCGTTCACGAAGCCCTGGAATTGAGGGACGACGATAAGTCAAAGTATCATGGAAAGTCCGTTTTTAAAGCTATTGAAAACATCAACTCTATCATTGCTCCTGAATTGTTAAAGGTATCGCTTTCTGTACGATATATACATGCCGGAATATCTATCGTGTAATATTTGACAGAGGAGAGAGCTATTCATGATTAATAAAAACAATTGACAAATGCGCTTTCGTTCTCCAGGCCAACTTGGAGGCTACGCAGCAAACGGAGATCGATAACTTCATGCTGAAGCTGGACGGCACGCCGAATAAATCCAAATTTGGAGCGAATGCAATTTTGGGTGTCTCTTTAGCAGTTTGCAAAGCTGGTGCTCAGAAAAAAGGCTTACCTTTATACAAGTAAATATATTTGGTACAAATCGGTCATTTTTACAGTAGAAAGTTATTTTGCACGAATTATACGGAAATTGTCACACACGGTGGGCGTACTTTTATTAACAGGTTATTTTTTTATATTTTCTTTTAAAAAGATTTTATTTTTTTCAAAATTTTATGTACAATTTTAAAATATTTTTGAATAATCTAATAAACGCCTTTATATAATTTGTTTTTAACTCAACATAGTGTCTTCTTAAAAACTCTCAGAAACGTAAACTTTCATGCTTTGATGTAAAACTGCTTTGTCTTAAAGAAAAATTGTTCTTTTACACATAGTTTTTCGTAAAAATAAAAGCACATAAACATATATGTATAAATACAGAGTTGGGAGGTAACTCGTTACTTGTAAGTTACAGTTACTTTTCTTTGTTACTTTCTCTCTATCTGTAACTGTAACTTAACTCAATTACATTAATTGTTACTTTGTATATATTTTAAACCTTCACAAATCGCAATAGGCCT
This sequence comes from Vollenhovia emeryi, assembly GCF_000949405.1. Classification (NCBI taxonomy): domain Eukaryota; kingdom Metazoa; phylum Arthropoda; class Insecta; order Hymenoptera; family Formicidae; genus Vollenhovia; species Vollenhovia emeryi. Next base: position 498,342 of record NW_011967211.1, on the reverse strand, counting down.
TGCCTTTGCGCATAAACGCCTTTATCGACACTGTACGATTCAAGTGCATATGTGATAGTTTAATTTGTATCGCAAGAAAGTAACTGCAAAGTAAAGACTCGTTACTTTTTGAGTAACTGTAATTGTAACGCGTTACTTTTCACAACTGGTAACTGGTCACTGTAACTAGTTGCATTTTTAGCGAAAAAACTCTGTAACTGTAACTAGATACTTTTATAAAGTAACTTTTCCCAACCCTGTATATAAATATACGTACCGTAATAAAAAATATATTTTTTCGTTACAGATACATTGCTGAGTTGGCTGGCAATAATGACATTGTCTTGCCAGTGCCAGCATTCAATGTTATTAATGGCGGTTCTCATGCTGGCAACAAGCTGGCTATGCAAGAGTTCATGATCTTGCCTACAGGCGCATCCAATTTCACAGAAGCGATGAAAATGGGCAGTGAAGTCTACCACCACCTGAAGGCAGGAATCAAGAAGAAGTTCGGTCTCGACGCCACAGCGGTCGGCGACGAGGGCGGCTTTGCACCGAACATCTTGGAAAACAAGGAAGCCCTTAATTTGATCATAAACGCCATTAAGGTAAACTGAAAGATTTATAACTCGAGTATTCGTCACTTTACCATTACTGTTATCTAACAATAATTTTGTTCTGAATTTGTAGACCGCTGGTTACGAAGGAAAGATCAAAATCGGCATGGACGTAGCCGCCTCCGAGTTCCACAAAAACGGGAAGTACGACTTGGATTTTAAGAACGAGAAATCTGATCCGAGCACGTATCTGGAACCAGAAGCGCTGAAGAACTTATACTTGGAGTTTGTCAAAGAATTCCCGATCGTATCGATTGAGGATCCCTTCGATCAGGACGGCTGGGATTCTTGGACGTCCATGACCGCTGCCACCCCCATTCAAATTGTCGGTGACGATCTTACCGTCACGAATCCCGAGAGGTGACGCATAAAAAACAAGCTTTACCTACCGTGTTTACTTAAACTTGCTTATGGGTAGAAATTAAACTATAAATTTTACTATTTACTATGTACGCTTTCATTTTACAGAATCAAGACGGCTATTGAGAAGAAAGCCTGCAACTGTCTGCTGTTAAAAGTCAATCAAATCGGTAGCGTGACCGAGTCTATCAACGCTCATAATCTCGCCAAGAGTAACGGTTGGGGTACCATGGTCTCTCATCGTTCTGGAGAGACGGAAGATACGTTTATCGCCGACTTGGTCGTTGGTCTCTCGACAGGCCAAATTAAGACGGGCGCGCCCTGCCGCTCGGAACGCTTGGCCAAGTATAATCAGATTTTACGTATCGAGGAGGAGCTTGGCGCGGCCGCGAAATATGCCGGAGAGAAGTTCCGCAATCCTCACGCTTAAATGATGTTATAATTACCAGTGCATTATCGCTAAATTTGAGCAGTTCGTGATATTATATGAATCAATTGTTCATTTTTGTGATCATACTAGATGCAGCGTAGTTTGAAGTCATCCTTAACTCAGATAAACGATATTCATGATAAACGATGATACGCATCATGAACAATAATCGCGATTATGTCAAATACGACGCAGTTATTATTCTAGGAATTCAGGGAACGAAGACTACAGAGAGTAAAATTGTAAAACGTGCATCATTATAATTTTCCCTCTTTTTTTTTTTTAGTAATTTATTCAGGCCAATTTTCATTTTTATTTTTACGAGATTATAATGTTATGAATAATTAATGATTCTGTCAACTGTACGTTTAGAACTCTACAAATAATATATTGGAGGGAAATGTATCGGAAAGCGAATATATACACGTCAAAGAAGTATATTCATAAATATACAAAAAGTGTATAGTAATTATAGACATGTCTATACATGTACGAAGAGAAAGACAGTTGAGAGGATAATAAAGTTTTATTCCAGTGTCAATGTGTGTTCAAACATATACAAGAATGATTACAGTAAACTTTATCTCCAAAACCATATCTGTAAAAACACATCTAATAAAGTTCAAATAAAATTAAATTCGATAAAAACTAGTCGATAAACATAAAAGTTCCCCATATCCGCCGATTACAATAAGCAGTTCTTTTTTTCTTACTTTTACATATGATTTAATATTATAATCAAATATGATCGTGGCGATCGTGGCACAAAGAGTTGTACGCTGTTCTGGGGCCGAAGATCCAAATTCAATTCCGACTAGATATTGTCGGTTTTCAATCGATCACCACCTCTCTCGGAAGAAACTGGTAACCTCCCGGGAAATTGATAAGCGTTCTAGATACACGAATCCCTCAGCGTGTCGCGTAGACATTTACCCATACAGCACGCATGTCTAAAAGACATCTTTAAGACGTCTTTAAGTCGTCTTACATACACATCTAAAAGACGTCTTAAAGATGTCTTTTAGACATGCGTGCTGTATGGGTATTACGTGAACGAACACAAGAAGCATCGTAGATGTTATCAACGTAATTGTTATCACGGCTTAGCGTTCTACTGTGAATTTTGCGTCCCGCTCGTTGCTTTTGAGAGAGATTGACTTTGATCTTCTTCACGTTACCAAGGCAGCCGGCGGCCTTTTGTACAGCTTTTTAAAGTCTGACTTTTTTTTCTTTCTCTGAATAGTGCAGTCGGGTACCATTCAGCTGGAGTCGGCGCGTATCTTACCCTCTCTATGAACGTACAAATGTAAAGGAGAGTTTAACGTTCAAAAGTCGAGCAAGGAGTCTACCTCTGCCCAGCGAGAAATGACTCGTCAATCGATATTAAAACGATTCTCACTTGGGTGATGAACAAAGGCATTGGCCAACACGCCTGGCAAGCGTGGCGTTTTAATATGCAAAGTCCTTCCAGAGAAACTATGCCGACAGGCATGGAGACTTTTGGAAGAGGCTTGGAGTGGATTGAGATAGAATAGTCTATCAATTGGCTGAGAAAGAAAGAAAAGAAAGAAGAATCGAATACAATATAAAATTATAAAATATAATGCTAAAACGTACAACGTATGTATATAATTGAATATAATGAAATGCAAAACATTAGTACAATGCAAAATGTATAATAAAAATCCTCTTTATGCAGCTTATAAAATATCTTATCAAAATATCTCTTATAAAAATTACACGAAGCGCATAATAACATATAATTAAATCATAACAATAAAATTAGGTTTTTACGAGACACACAATTATTATCGATACAGTCGTTGAACGAGTATCAATTACACATACACGCAATAATTACATTATCTTATTTTCTTAATTTATATACGTTTTATGATAAAAATAGAAATTACTCTCTCACGATGTAGCCGTTTATATAATATAATCGAATTAGGTTATAATCTTACGTATTAAATTTCACTTAATGTTCTCGTTATTTTATATCATTATTATAACATGAATATCATTTGGTAATTTTGCAAAAAAAATACATGAGGTACTATCGATTAATGAATAAAATTATGCACGAAGGTTTCCGTTACATATTTCCATACTGATAACATATGCCGCTTCTGCCGTTGTTTAAATAAAGGCGCATGTAATTGATCAATTAATTGCAACGGAATCAATCAGAAATACTCTTATCATAAAATCTATTTTATTGAAATATCAATTGTAAAATTTAAATAGATTTGTTTAACTTAAGAATATATTATATATATATATATATAAGTTACTTTTCTACAGTTTTCACTTATTTAATATAATATTTAACCGCACATATTTCGCACACGACAACGCAATATTTTTACAGAATTAACTTTAAATATTAAAAATGTACAATTATGTCTCATATATAAAATATTATCGCAGCCGTATATAAATTTTAATCACGTTTTGTTCTTATTTAAACTCTAGTAGAGAGACTAAACGATTAGGTTCAGTATTTGCAGTTATACGTGCGTCCTGTCTCTTCGTTTTTTTCGTTTGTGTTCTAGTTATCCATAAGAAGTTACTTTTCTGTGGAAACACAATTATATATTCATACTGTTGCTATTAATAAACTCGGTCCATGTCTTAATTAAATTTTCTTACTTGAAAGTATTCTTCAATTTCTTGAAGCGTACGATCCTTCGTTTCTGGTAAAGCGAGGTAAATGAAAATCGCTTCCAAAAGGGAGAAGATGCCGAAGATAGTGAAGATTCCCGTTGTGCCAACTAGACTATTTACCTATTAAAATATCTATCGTTATATGTGATTTCGATAAATTCAGAGAAGTATGTAGAACGTTAAAATTTTCATATATATATATTTTTTATATATTCCTGGTAAAATTTTCCTGGCAGAATGAGTATAAATTATAACTTTTGAATCTTATAATGCGGTGCTTTTTACCCATGGGAAGCACTTGGTCATGAAGAATAGAAGCAGATTGAAGATGAAAAAGATGCATCCGCCGCCAATGCCACGAGCTCTCAGAGGCATCAGTTCACCAGTCATCAGTCCAGGAAGCGTTAATAGTCCCACGGTGTTCGCACCGACGTAAACCAACAGGCACACGGCCAACACGTAGACCTGAAATTTTTTCATTAAGTTTATTAACACATTAGACAAATTGAAAAACATAAAACTCATCAGTCACACTCACGTCCACGGAAGATCCCTCCTTCCTGGCGGCCAAATATCCTGCCAGAACCAACGAAGACAAGGATGTGCCTACTGCCGAAGCTATGCCTAAGGTTCGCCTACCCATTTTAAGTAACAAAACACAAGAGGCGAGGGAGAAGATGAACCTGATGACTGCCGTCACCACAGCTGCCAAATAATTATCCACGTTGCCGTCACCTACGAGAAATAGCATTATCAAAATTTTTGCTGTTACATAACAGAAAAGTCTGTGACAGTCGTATTGGATCTTCGTGCCTAATATAATATTTTTGCGTATACATCTTTATTCATACATGGCGTGCACATCTTTCTTTAAAAATGTTCACTTTCGTTATATCGTCTAATTTAGATATTTTCATCACAAAGTTTTCGTGCAGGAGATTAATGTTTCGCCAAAAGACGTTAAAACTTTTTCTCACCCATGTCCTTGATCATGTCAACGGCATAAAAGACAATAATGTACGTTCCGCTGCTTAATTGAAGCACGTTAAATACGTTGATGATTATCAGTGGTTTCAACACGCCCGGATCGCGAATTGTAGATAACATTGAGGAGACCTGCTTCTTAAACGACGTATTTACAGGCTTTCTAGCGAGATCAGCTTTTATGCTTGCGTCCAGGAGCTCTATCTCCGTGGTCATCTAATTAATTAAGACTCTTTTAATCGCTTATAACATTTTCACGGTGGCTTCGTAGTGTAGTACGTTTGATAAAAGGCTCGTACATATATAGGTGAAATAAGAAAATTTCGAAATAAGTTCCTACCTCCTCCGTATTGCCACCTCTGAGCCACAAAAGGGCTTTCTTGGCTTCATCAATTTTCTTCCGTCTAATGAGCCAGGCGGGACTTTCGGGTATCAAGCAAAGAGCAATAAAAGCCAAAACAGGAAGTATAATGGCGTAGAAGGCCACGATGTCCCAATTAAAAGAAGCACCGAGAGCATAAACTAGCAGGATTCCGGCGCAATACGCGGCAAACGAGCCAACTACCAGGAAGCCACGAAGAGCTGGATAAGCCGTTTCTCCTACCAGCACCTAATTTACAGACCACAGTACACAGTTTGTAACAGTCACCTCTTAATATCAATCAAGTTTCAACAAATAACATACAAATAAATAATGGAACCGCTTAATTAAAGATAAAAAGCAGAATAGAAAAAAATTTCAAGTAAAAGAATTTCTCATTGATTCCATCGCAGTTGTGCAATAGTTTAAATGTATTCGTATGGATATCAGAAGAAGAGTGGTAGATATTTCACTAGCAATGCCATAAAGTTTCGCTACGATATCAGTAGTGAAATTAAATAGTAACAAGTAACGAAACCAATCGATAAAATGAACAGTAAAAGTCAAACAGCAGATCAAATGGCAAAAGTTCATTCGTGATCAGAGAGGAATTGAACCGACCGGAAGAAAGATAATTGTATTAATGTCATTATGCGCTAAATGTTATTAAAACCTCGTCACGCCGAGCAATATTTTAATATAGCGAATATCCGATTAATAATGAATAAATTAACTGAAAGCGCGCGTAGACTGAATCGATTTTCAATATTATTTTTTTGTGTATAAAAAAAGGCAACGTTGATTTGCGTCCAACTTCGGAATCAGTCGGAAATCCTTTTATCATAAATCTCGTATTATTCAAATGTCTGTCATAAAATTTAAATTAGAATTCGCACCTGTGCAGGCACCGCCATGAACCCGACTGACACGCCGCAGACGACTCTTCCTACTAGAATAGCAGTCACGCTCCTCGACAAGCCGATGATCAACCAGCCTACGCACAGGGGAATCACTGACAATTGAAGGCTACCTCGCCGACCGATCGTATCGAGGAGAGGTCCTGATAACAACGAGCCGATAGGAGTGGCCAGGCTGTGAACTGCGGCTGCACAGCAAAATAATTCATCGCTTTAACAATCGCATCAATCCACACGTTTAACAAAATATCAACGATTAAGTTTCTAATCGACCATAACCGGCGATGTGTTTCAAACAAAGAAAATTTATTGCGAAAGATATTACCTCGGCCAGGGTTTGAACCTGGACCTCCCTACACTCTGGGCGGGGCGTCTCACCAATTCGACCACCGAGGCATATGATAATATTTGTCGCAATAACAGTATAGATGTTGTCTACGCGTATATTTTCCACTTTTGTGAACTGCGCACCGATGCGGATTGTCGGTTGTACACAGCACTATCGAAACGCAATATTTTACGTATCCCCGTTCCCTTCCTCTTCCCCCTCCCCCCCCCCCGCCACTTGACCGCCATTATTCGGTCTAGGTGTATATAAATAACTTCAAGAATTGTTTGACGCCAGTACGTGACTAACAATGATTAAGCTTCTAATCAACCATAACTGGCGGTGTGTTTTAAACACAGAAAATTTATTGATAAAATGTTACCTCAGCCAGGGTTGAAACCTGCACCTCTCTACACTCTAGGCGGGCGTCTCGCCAAAAATATATTATCCTTATTTTTCTGTCAGTCTCCTCAACGATCCGGACTCTTTTGCATTGTAGGCAGGGAGGAAATTGAAATAACACGCTTTTCTCGTTTAGGAATTTGTGTGCCATAAAAAGTTAATGAAATTGAAGGCCGAGTACGACGTAAATGTAGATTTGTGCCTTAATAAACGTTTATTAAACGGCGCGTAGCTGCAAAATTCTTACGAGCTTTGTTAAAATGTTATTGTACACCGTGAAACGTAACAGAGCAATTAACGGTCTATTTACGATCACATGGGTAGGTAAACCACACTATTATTGGACTGAACGTAGGATGCTCTGTTCTAAATGTTAAAAGTTTAACTCGCAACGACACGCTCGTAATCGCGTACATGATTATCGATACGTTACACGGTGCCTTGCGCAGGAAATAATACACTGAAATTTTCAAACAACGTCGCGGGAAGAGCCGTCGAGTCGGATTACTCTTGCTTTTATTCAGCGACTTAAGGGGATAAGATTATAAGTACATCGTTGCACACTTGAATTTGAGACGATTATGAGCGTAGATACAAGCTCGGGCGTTCTCGCCGGGAACGAGAAAAGTTTGTCCGTATCGTAAAAATTTACATTTTATAATTAAAGGAGTGATGCAGTACAGAAAGTCACCCAAGTGACAACTATTTTAACTGGAGGAAGTAAAAACTTGGAATAACGACGTCGCGATGATCTTGCTATTAATCCCTCATTGATATCCGATATACATGAACGAAATTCTTGTGCCGTTGCGGAATGCTCGTAGCACTAATTAATGCAAATTGCAATCCCACTTCTTCTTGCCTCCATAGGCTATCGACATTCTCCGCGCATTCACAAGGAATGCAATCAGTATCACACAGTGAGGCGCTGTACATCGAGTTTGTCTTTTTATCGTGTTGCCTCTGCTTTAATGAAACTAAAGGGATTCGTTACACATACCCTTTGTCAGAGAAGGGTGATTTTACAGTTATCCAAGTTTAATCGGACAAACGCAGGACAGCTGCGACATTCACGACTCAAGAAAAAAGTCCCTGAATATATAAAAGCACGAATAAGATAATTTTATCGTGCGACCCATTTTCTTATTAATTTAATAATATAGTAACATGAGTTTCCAATTTCGTTTCATGGTTTATTATGTTATGTATAAATTTCCTCCTGAGACATAAAATTGTGTTTAAAATAGACTTACAAATTATAGATTTGAGTCATTCTTATTATAAAGCTGCAAATATATTTCTTTGGCGTATCGTATATCTAATTTTCGATTAAAATCGAGTTTTAGACGTCAAGAAACGATTTGCGACACGCTAAAAACTGATACATTAATAATACGTGTAATAAAATATTTTTATGTGTTGATACGACTGTATGAATGATGGATTCTGGTCACCTTCAGTGATAGAATGATTCTTGGGACTTTTAGAAATCGCCAAACGAACATTATAAAAGATGCATGCAGCTGCCAGAGTCGCTCGTGATAGATGGCAAAATAAATTCCGGACGGTAACGGCGAGATTATCCATGTGAAAACCACCCACAAGCGACTCACATAAGTCGCGAAGTCGAATCGAGATTCGACTTTGCAACTTATGCATTCGTCAACAGACTTTCAACACGTACGTGATTCACATATTTTCAGAGTAGCTCCTTTAAGCCACACTCGATCGCCTTAAGCGCGATTTTGTGAACAGACGTATGAAAAAAGGGAGAGATTGCGTGTCTGTATTTCAATTTCCAGTTTTGAAATAACTGAAAACTTTAACTTCAACGTCAAATAGAGGAAAGTCCTCTATTATGAGATAGATTTTTAATATGAGACAGTAGGTTTTTAACGTCCAAATTCAATCACAAATCTTTTTTCGCAACGAGTACACAATCTAACAATGAATTTTCTACTAAACAGACTTCGCTCCAAAAGCAATGAAATCATGTATAACTTTGCACGAACATTTCTTTTCGTTGTGATCAATTTATTAAGAAATGTTCGTGCAAAGTTGTACGCGATTTCAGATTACTTGATAAGGGTCCAAATCTGGGACCAAAACGTTGTAACATGTATTGATTTTTAAAATAAAAAACATTGGCCGGCGTAGGGGTCGTTAAAATTGGGTATCGTTGGTTTATTATTAAATTATATTTTTTACATTAATCTTTATTTTCTCCGAATTAATCTAACTTGTGGCCAAGATTCACTCTGTTTTCTTTTCAAAGACATTTTATTGCTTCTTATTGAACGATAAAACGATATAGCGGACTCTTATGTGGCTTCGTGTAAATGCATGACTTTTATGCTAGCGCACATCCGACATTTGCAAATTGTGAAATGTATAATGCTGGGCGTTGCAAATTTTACGACGTGATAAAATATATTTTCACGCCGTAAGTAGAGATACCGCATTTTGTGCGAAACACCGTTGTTTTTCGCCATGTATGTACGCTGTACGTCTAGGATGGCAAATGTATTTTGCGGGGCTCATACGCGATATGCACGCGAGATAAATGAGGAGGTATAAAGAAAACCATTAAAATTCATGTTCCGGCCGTTGCCCTCGCTCTGCCACTCCGCGGATTATAAAGGGATCGCCCGACCAATTTAAAACGGAGGCACTTGTGAAGGGTCGTACGCTTTTTTTTGTGATCATTTAATAATGACATTGCGCGTTATCAAGGCTCACACACATTCACTTCAAGCGGTATCCTTCCTACACGAACTTGGCCTTGACACTCATTGGTAAAGAGACAAGTCCAATTACCCAATGAGACAGTATGTAGGTCAGTTACAGAATACAGTTTACAATGATTGACGGCGGTGGCTTCATTTATACGAGGGTGATAGCGCAACCTTGAACCTGCTTGTAGGTTCTTGAACTCGCAAGGTCTACGACGAGATCTCACGCATATTGTCAAATGTACAGAAATTCACTTCTCGATTCACTCAGTGTGAAACATTCTATGATATGAATCCTTTTTCGGGGAAAAAAGATGAAACTTTATAAAAATGTATTCCTTCAAAATGAAAATTTCTCAATCTCGTTGAAATATTTTAAATAGTTTCTAGCTTCTTGTTGAAAACACAGGATTATTAAACGTCTTACCTATCCAGGAACCGGTTTCGCGATCCACGTGCAAGGTACTGTTATTTTCTTCGGACAATTGCGGCAGTAAAACGGCGCTGTAACCAATCGGTATGCCACCACCCGTTGCCACCAACAATACTGCACCTGTTACTAAACACTTTAATCGACGAACAATGCAATCGTTAATCATTTGATTGTATTCGCCGCAATTGTTACAGCGCTATTATTTCGGAATATTTTATCCAATACAATGGTACAAATTAATGGAGAGGTGCTCGGCTGCAATATCTGCCTCAATTAATATTGCCGACTCAATTACCACTAAATACCACCGCAAATCGAAGTAACGAAAAAATGCCAGTTAAGTGATTGATGTGTATAATTGATTGGTATGTATAAGTTTGGACATGCGAAAGTTTTACTGCGGTGAAAGATTAACGGTTGAAAAGTACATATGCTCTTCGGCTCTTTTGCTCAGTTCTTTCGTCGAAGAGCTGAAGTCGCGAGAAAGAACTTTGGAACAATTCCCAAACAGATACGTCATGTACAAGAGCAAGCCCGAACTAATCGGAAAGAGGATAAGAAACCTGTGGTTGACAACTAGCCAGGATTTACTATTGCTTCGCTGCTCTCTTTCTACGAAACTTAAATCGCTATTATATCGCGTGGAATTTGTCTCGTTTCTGCAGCTTCATAGACACATGACGTAAGCTGCAAAGATATTTATGCGCCGTGCGACGTTCAAGGTAAAAATACGCTTTAACAGAATTCTCGCTGCCCGAGATATGCAGATATGTATCTTGGGAAAGGCAACAAATAGCGCATCGCGGGCAAAAAAATATAAGCAAGTGTATGAGCGGGGATTTTACTGAGAGAAGCACAATTTTATTTGTTACGGCGCAATGTAATTTCCATGCATCACAGAGACACTGAAAAGACACAATTTATGCTTCGTAGTAACTGCGGTTATTTACTTAGAACTTAAAATTTTATGTTTTGCTAAAAGTACGTCAGTATAATCCCGTGCTCAGCAGTTTGTGAAAGTAACATTTATATATTGTTACAGGTGATGCATCGCGTTACATTTTTCCATCGAGAAGATAAAACGAGTAATAAGATAGCACGGGTGATGAAAAATGGTAGAGGTATGTGTTGTGTTTGGTACCTTTCCACCTATTTTTAAACAGAAAAATGTTCTGGCACTAATCCAGAATATCTACGTTGATCGCGCATCGTTGAGCATGCAGTGCGCCGCGTTGCAAATTTCCTTTTGTGCGAAAGTTATCAGTTTACATGTGAATGACAGTAAATAAAGGGAAAAATTTGTCACGCACGGTAATCCTTTGCAGTAGTTGTTTAATACGTTGACAATTTTTCAGACTTTACGCATTTCACTGCAGATGCATTACCATTTAATGATTTCGTTCAACGATGTAAATATTAAAGAAAGTTGTCTCAAATATAAGCAATTATATATGTATTTTGATATATTGTTATATATTTCACCTGCGCAAGCACTGCCTTCGAATTCGATGAAGATTGCACAGTTGCTTCCCTCAAATCGCCCTTTTCAGTCTTAACGTTGTTATTATTGTTATTATGCTCGACGAATGATGAATTCTCGTCTGTCGAATAGTAGCCCATCATGGCACGTCCTTCCTCGCTGTAACAATTTTCGAAAGTAAAAGTACATCTTCTAATCTATTTCGATAAGTACAATTTTTAATTTATTTCAGATACTCGTATGTTACCTCGTCTCGAGAGACATATCGATTCCAGTCAATCGCGATAGCTGAAATACTCAAATATCTTGGATAATCTGTACCTCTCCTCTTCGCGAGATAGACGTCTCGATCACTACATCTATCACCAACAAGCTCTTGTTGGCACCGCCACCTTACTGCAGTGTCCGTCCCGCATTATGTAATCCAAAGAATTCTTGAGACTTCAATCCTGTCCCCTACCGGAAAACACAAGAATATCCTCTAGACACATAAATTCAGTTCTTATTACAAGATTATTACGTGCAAACCTGTTTTAAGATAAATGGCGATAATTTCATAACCACAGAAATGCAAAAGATTATGCAAAATCGTGGATATTTTATGATTATATATGAAACGACATCTTATTTTGAAATGGAAATGTACGAAAGAAACGTATGTACATCAACTTCAAATTGCTTCTTTAAAAACATGATTATATTTTGTATTAATTACCGAATACATCGAAATCAACGCGGGAAATTGACGCAAAATATATTCCTAACATCATTGCTATAGTTTAAATATACAACACGTAATAAAAATAATCGTTTCCAACAGTAGAGATAAAATATTGTTATTCATCCAATTTGTCTGCTTGTTTCCATTTTGTACTTTATTTATAACGAACACATTTCTTTATATGTAAAATCTTTCTTCACGCTTTTTAAAAGTTATTACGCTTGCTCACATTTTAATTTGTTTTCAGCTTTGTAGGAAAACATAAACAAGACCTCGAAATCTTGTTGTCAACTTTCAAAGGATTCGTTAGCTAAATTACACATGATATTTACGTCATAACGATATTATGATCAGAAAGATAGACTCTTCGTTTGATAAGTTTTACTCTCACACTCATATAGATATGTACATTAAAGAATTACGATATATCCTAATATTATCTGCTTATTTGTGATATCTACATTTTGAAAATGTTCGATAAGTCGACGCTTGAACCGATTACATGTTTACAATTCTTTAAACATATAGGTAATAAATATTCATCCAAATTTCACATTTGTTTAGCCTCTTTTGAGGCTAAACATTATTCGTAAGAATAATAAATGTCTCTTGAAATAATTCGTTGTACGCTCAAGCACATCGTAATTTTACATTTTCGCAAATATGTTATACTTTTAATGAAACAAGATTTTATTTATATCGCATTCTGTGTATATCGTAAAATGATTTTAAGAAAGTCAAGAACACGAAAACCAATGATTTCTTCATCGAATACTCCATTCGTTCTACGTGATTGCGTAAATATCTTCCATGGAGCACCGTATGAAACGGGATGTGTTCCAGAACTGAGCGCAATACTGCAAAATGAATGAGTATCGGAGAAGATATAAAAAAAAAAGAAGAGAAAACTTACGATCTAGTTCAACTTCCTTCCTCTCCCGGTCTCTCGGCCGGGAATGAAAGTCACGTGGAGCCGCGACTTCACGCGCGGGTCGTCTCATTCATCTCCCCGGCGAACATTGCACTCCCGTCTGCGGATCGTAATTCACGGCGTAAAGCACTTTCGCAGAAACTTGGCCTCCTCCCGTCTGTCAGCCTCTCGCTACTCCGGGAACATCCGGATGGAGGCGCAATTCTCACCCGGCAATCTCGGCTCCGTTTATCGTATCGCGTGTAACGAGCGAACTTGGCGAAGAAACGCGAATGACACGAAGGAGGGATAAGCGACAATTGATTCCTCCCGTCACGATGACTAAGTCGAATTAAGCGACGCGATACCGTCGGTCACGGTACTGCGAAAGTCTTTGCTATCGATTGTATAGTCACTTAGTTAAAGCGATACCTGCTCTCTGACTTTCAACTACAAGCTAATAGCCTTGGTTTGTGTATTTCCGGAGGTATTATAGCCTTTTGAATAATCGATCAAGTTGGAAACGACGTCACCTTCAGCAACTGTCATCAGATCTATACGCTTGTGTGTGTGCGTGTGTGTCTGTGTGTGTGATACTAGACATACAGTTAGGCTAAATAACTTGGACACACGAAGAGGCAAATCTTGATTTGCCTTTCAATTTCGCGTGCGAGTATCTTAGCGAATATCCAATTTACATTCAAGGTTTACATCTTACATAGCATTGCTGTTCCGCGAGCAGTTGTTTGCACCGCCTGACGAGGGATGAAACTTTGATTTTGTTGAATTTGCAACGTGTGCAAGTCCCAATAATGTGGTCAAATTCGATCGAGCGCGAATCTACGACAATCCTGATATAGACGTAGGAGGCACCAGCGACCTTTATTTCGACGCTCCTCGGCTTCCTCGGCTTTAACGAGCACTTCACAGTCTTTAAATCGACTTCGACCGTCTTTATCTCATGCACTTAGGGATGTAATCGTTCAACACCGCGGATATCTTCCTAATAACCGTTCTGTTCTAAGAACTGATAATACAGGGAACTGATAATTTTGACTTAGCAGCACACAAGATCGACGAGCAAATGTACACACAAACGAGTACGAATATCGCGATATCCGGCTAATACACGCGCGGATAAATAACGTGTCCAGCTCGCCTTACGCCAACTATACTGAACCAGACATCTGTTGAGGCTCGCTCTTATAGGCCGCTCACTTTGATTAGGCCCCTTTTTCGACGACGACCGCCCGTGTCCACGGTCCGCCATGGGAGCCTTGGCTCGCTGACCTCTGCGGGAAAATGTCCGGGGACTCTCTTTTCTCAATAGAGATAATAAGTGGAAACCGGTTCGAACGGAAGCGCATCAAGTGGGGCACGATGCGCGCGTAAAAATAGCAAATACCTTGATGTAACTTCATTGTTTCCAAGACGCGTGAGAAAAGACGATATCGAGCTGTTATTGACATTATTTTAAGGAACTTTAATTCGATGCAAGGAGACAGTATAATATTTCATCCTCGCGTTCTTACAATTTAATATTTTTAAATTGCGGTTTTCAGATTTCCGACTTTCTCTTTGTTTAAATACATCTACGGCATTTCTTTCACTTCGTTGGATTATGTAACAATTATTTATTCGCCAAGGTCTGACGACAACAAGATATGTTGAAGAAGAGTTACATGCGTATCAGCGTGGCTGTATTAGATAACGTCGCGATTTATCGGTCAAACTTTGTGATTACTGAATACTAATAAGAGTTCAAACATTGGAAGCTCTTGCACGTTTTGGAAACAATGAAATTAAAGTATACAACGCACGCATCGTCTTCTACTCCGCTCGAGCCGGCTTCCACTTACATAATCGCACAGATTAATAATTTATGTAATAGATACACGGACGTATATAAAGTTCTTACATACAAGTAAGTTTATCATATAGAACGCCTTCGGTTTTCCTGTTTTGATGTGTAAGAATGTTTTCATCTATTTTCAAAGCGATAAGTAAAAAGACGTCACTCTTGTAATTGGTATAGTTAGAGGTGCGGCATTCTTATGTTATCTTTATACGCAAAATATCGCAACATGCCCCCCAGGAATGTTTTTAATGTCATTTCTTTATCTTTTGGAGTCTCCAACTTCGTTTTAACACGTTTTTAAAACGCAAAATAACGCAAAGTGACCCTCAACACGCAAAATAACGCAAAATAAAAATCGCAACTTTTCTTAGTAAACATTTCTAACGTCAACATTGTATCCTAAACCAAAGAGATTTATGCCTAAGACTAGTTTTTGTTTACTTTTTTAAAGACATGTTACTACTTTTATAGCCTGCAAATAATATATGTAATTTCAGTAATTTCCCAGATAACGCATGCTTGTCTAAAAGACATCTTCAAGACTTCTTTAAAACGTCTTTAAGATATCTTTTAGACGTGTATGTCTAAAAGATGTCTAAAAGACATGTTAAAGACATCTTAAAGATGTCTTTTAGACATGCATGTTATCTGGGTTGTTCCATGCAATTTCAATATGTTATGTTTTATGTTACATTTTTTAACATATGTTTAGCCTTAATATATGTCGTAAATTGATCTAACAAAACATTAAGGCCCGGTTTCACCAACGTTGTTTAGCTTTAAGCTTAGCTTAATTCGTTCTCTCTAAAATTTGTGGAGTGAAAATACTGCCATGGAGTGAAATGTTCACCCTATTGGCGTGAATATTTCCTCCAACAGAGTGAATATTAATTCCAACGGAGTAAACATTTCGCTCCATGGCAGTATTTTCACTCCACAAATTTTAGAGAGTTCTTTGCCTCTTTCTAAAGTAACAGTTCGAAAGAGACACAGAACGAATTAAACTAAGCGACGTTGGTGAAACCGGGCCTAAGTCGTCTTATTGAAGCCCTGCCCACCTCTGGCCACGGCATTGTCAAAAACATTATCAAAATAATGGAAAATCCGGAAAAAACAAAACGCAAAAGGTGCCTAAAAAATAACATCAAAATAACGCAAAATCTGGAAAAACAAAACGCAAAAATGCCAAAAAATAACATCAAAATGTCACACCACTACGTATAGCACGGCGATATGTCGGCGAATACTTCGTCGAATGTACAATTAAGACATACAATAAAAATTATGGGGAAAGTCTTCCGTAACGATGATAAACAATATCATAATTTCGTGAGGAGTAACGGAGATTGATGAAGATGTTTACGTGCATTTCTCACAATCAACGCTCGACGTTGCTTCATCGACCTTTCGGCACCGAGATCGATTATTTGAATTAAGTTATGTTAAATTAGCTTGTCCCTTCGTGGATTATCGTGTCGCTGTGCAAGAAAGGGAAGATTAATTAATGTCAGTTTAATTAATCTCGTATAACATTATAAAAGGTATTTAAGGTCCGCCAAGATCGGAGCCACGCGATGTCGGCTGGATACAGAGGGAAGTATGTATCCCGCATCTGTGCCGGATATACAAGAGGGTGGTTCTATGGATACCCCCCGCCCCGTAATTATGGACCGCCGGCTATTTGGAAATTAATCGGGTCACCTGCGTTGCACTCGCAGTGACAATCAACCCTAATTACGGCCGCCAGCAATGGAATTATTTGAGAAATTGCCCTGGTTAACTGTTTTTCAATAAGATTATGTTGAAGCAAACAAGAGCAATTATCTATATTGTATCTTTCGTTGGGGAACTTTGAGAAATATCTATCTGGAAAGAGACTTCGATTTTATGGAAAATTAGCAAAACTATGGGTAGCAAATCTATCATTATTTCTAGCACAATTTATACGATCGATATAGAACTTATGTCTAACATAAAGGGCAAGATAAATTGCTTTGCGGGGACGCTTCGACAGCGGAGAATGCAGACCGGTTAATTAAGTTTTCTTGTTCGATTCATGTTTTAGCCGGTGCTGTGATCTAAAGGGCCCAGGAAATTAAAATTAATTAACCGAGTCTGCCGATGTAATAATTACGATTAATTGTAATCTCTAAATTTGTGAAATTTGTGGAAAAAAATCAAACGCGGAGGAGATCAAATCGCTTTTAATTTTATCACATTGTTTACACGTGCAATTGTAATTCTCGTTGTAAAATTATATCCGCATAATGAGTGCATCGCTAATTGCACAGGCCGATTTATTTCGGTTGCGTTTGTTGCATAGAGAGACAGAGAGAGAAAGAGAGAGAGTGTGTGTGTGTGAGAGATTCTGAAACCGGATAAACCAATCGCGTGCGTATGGACAATGTTATTGCCTAATAACCGCGATTGTAATTATTCCCCTCGTTTGTCGCACGACGCTATTAAAATTACGTTCTTTGCTAAATGGTGCTTTGTACGAAACCATTTAAATGATTAACGAGAAATTGTACATATGCGCGCACATGTGCTTTAGAATATTTAAAACGTATTGTCCTGTCGGTCATGTTATTCGCGGTACACGATGCTACAATGCAAAATAGTTTCGCATCTGCAATTCAACATTTGCAGTTCCTACATACGTACGACAAGCAAATCCGCGAGCTTAGTCTCGAGTGGCCGCTACCTTCAATTGCAGCTGCAGCTGACACTGAAGGGCCGACACGGCGCGACGCTCGTTCGAACGAAGTGTCATCCTTATCGTGCCATCAAGAATCAGCGTAGTGCCGAACGTTTGCCCATTAATGTCTGGGTAACCTTGACCCGATATTCAAACAACTCGTCGACAAGGCTAACGACTCAACCTGGTAGATTAGATTGAGACTGCGGCCGTTTTGTATACATGGACAGTCGTTGATTCGCGGAGCGCCCACCGAGAGCTCTTCCTAGATTTATGGACCACAAAGTGGTCCAGGGTCGCGTCTGCATGCCCGCTCGTGCGGACGAAAATGAAGCCGCGATAACAATTACAACTGTTTCATCGCGGCTCCCTTAAGTGCGCGTCACGATCAAACGCGTTTGATTCTTACATTCGAGCTGCTTCAATTATCTCGGGGCGACTGACCCGCTAACGCTTCGTTAACTCGTTAAAAGGATACTTGTCACTTAACATGGATTAAACGCCTGTGTCCGTCGAGCTTTTGCATTTATTTAATTTATACGTCCAAAATGTAATTTAGTTTGTACGTGCATTGTTTCCGTATCAATGACACTAATCTTTTTCTGTTCTTGTGCAAACGTAGCATCGACATATTGCACGTTACATCTCGAAACTGAGAGATACATGTGAAATTCGTATACGTATTTGCATACGGTTTTTCCGGGCAAGCCGATCGTCATTCGTAACTGTTGGAGCTTAAGAGCTTAGATTAGATAACAGGAAGCAACGTGTACAATTCGACGGATCCTGCGCTCCTATATCTCTTACGACTGAACTAGCGCAAGGTCGGCAGCGGTTTCTCGTCAGAATCATCTTGCCAAGAGAAATCTCTGCTCCTTGCAGCCCATTTTTTTTCTCTAATCCCGTCTTTTATTTTAACTCGCTCGCTCTGGCATATGCCAGAGATTACGTGTAAGGCTCATGCTCACTTTTATCACGTGAAATTCTGAGTTCAGAAGATTGAAAAGTCAAAAATCTACATTCGAGTAAAAATACAAGCCTATTGGAATTGAAATTGCAGGAACAAGATTTTGTTATTTTCCTGTGCATTATTTACGTATGATTCGAGACTCAATTCGACCAAATTATATTCGCTTTAACATTTAATATAAGAGCACAAGAAGAAATGAATCCTAATGTTTGTGTCGATTAAGAAGCAATTCGCTTCGTTGCCGACCTTGAAAACCGGAATCTAGTTCTTTCTGTCAGTACTTACAAAACGTGTTTAGACGGTTGGTTGGTAACGAGCATCTATTACTAAGCATGATACGCGTTTTCCTGCACCTCAATTTACATCATCACGTGAACGCAACATCCGTGAAGATCCTGTTACGACAGCAAAAAATATGTTTACACATTATTGGCTCTCTTTCCTTGTAGCTGTATTTATTGCAAATCTGTCACGGATCAAATATAAAATTCAGCGTGTATCGGCATTTAAGGGCATTAACGGTGGAAAAAACAAACTTGTCGAGGAAGGAAGATACGTGTATGCATATGCAATACATCATCTATATATAATTGCAGGCAAACTGCTGCGAGAGAAATTAATTCTGGACTTGCCGTTCTGAACTTCTACAATTTCTCTCTTTCTATCTGCTCTGCGCTTGTGTTTTCCACAAACCAGTCGCGTACTCGCAAACGCGGTATTATACTCGCATTTGTCATACATTTGCATAAACTATGAATAAATGCATGCGCATTAGTGCCTTAACGCAAAGATCTATATCTCCAGCAGTGCTCGCACTCTCGTGCAAAATTTAATTACGAAAGTAACAGACGATATTCCACGCGTGACAAACGAGGGTGGAAAATATTGAAACGCCAAACTATCTTCTTGCGGCGCGTATGAACATCGAAGGTAAAATTACATTTTCGTTAAATACGTAAATAACATTAAATCGCGAGTATACAAATATATCAGCATGTATAAATGTATCGGCATGGTTTATAATAATTTACATATACGCTCGAGATTAATTATTAATATATAAAAACGGTAATAATTTTACATTATTACCGTAACAAAGTAACAATCAGTAATAATCACTCGGTCATAATAATTGTATTTGCACGTTCAACAGAAAGCAGTAATCTGTTGAATAAGCAAATTTACAATTTCGTATTATTACTTTACGTTATCTCCTTATCGCAATTCGTACGCGATCCTTTTTGAAACGTGTTTAAAGTGAATATCATCGACGAGCGTTATCATCGTCTTGGCTTATCTGTGCAAATTAATCGTGTACTCTCGATGCGAGACATCGAAGATCCCTCTCGAGGGCGCGTGCACACACGGAAAAAAACATTTAGCTGCTGTAGCTAAAACTTGGTAAAATAGGGACAGCTAATATTTTTAGTTGTGATAGCTCAATATTTTGCTACGACAGCAAACGGTTTGCTGTCGTAGCAAAATATTGAGCTATCACAACTAAAAATATTAGCTGTCCCTATTTTACCAAGTTTTAGCTACAGCAGCTAA
>NW_011967211.1:461779-477230 GCF_000949405.1 Vollenhovia emeryi | reverse complement strand
TGGTAAAATAGGGACAGCTAATATTTTTAGTTGTGATAGCTCAATATTTTGCTACGACAGCAAACGGTTTGCTGTCGTAGCAAAATATTGAGCTATCACAACTAAAAATATTAGCTGTCCCTATTTTACCAAGTTTTAGCTACAGCAGCTAAATGTTTTTTTCCGTGCACGACAATGCCTAAACTCCTTTCTTGATCGCACGGGCATTATGAGCGTAACGCAAGAGTGATAACATGCAAATCCACGTTACTATATCGCGCCACGTTTCCGCGTCCCAACTAACCGATTCCGTTTGGCTCCACGTGCCCGCCGCGTCGTTTTGTTTCCAGGACGTGCATGGCATCGAGCCAGCGCGCCGGGTTAGTCCGCAATCATATCGTCCGCGGAATATCAAATCATCCGGGAGTCTTCCCGCATCGAATGCGTAAATCACGGCAAAGCGAGTTAAACGCGGCTCCGGGGGATTTCGATACGCCAAATCATTCGTCGACCCGCGCGGACAGACAGATTGTCATCCGATATTACGTTCCGCAAGCTGCACGCATCATAAACTGCGTCCTCGAAACGCTGTAGACGAAACCGTCATAAACAGCACGTATCCAGGTAACAAAATAGGAAAACAATGGAAGTAATCTTATTATACAGAGTGTTATGTAATACCCGCCTCACGTCTTATTTACGGATAGAGCGGACTAGACCGAGTCGAAAAGTTCTTTACCATTTTGCAATTTTCGCAATAGTTAACGAGTTATTAATTATTAAACGTCGCTGTCTTAGCCCGGCCTGTCGCCCAATTCAAGCTCGCGGTAAGATGCGACCGTCAATCGGCGTTGCTAGGCGCGCGGGGAGGGATAAGAGGATATCTATTAAGGTCTAGCTAAATCTATAATTAAATGTCCTAAGAGAACGAATTAGAGCTCAATAGATAATAACATTGAATAAAAGTGGCAGATCTCTGAAGATCTGATGATTTCAGAATTGGATATAATTAAATATTACACGATTGAGACATATATAATAAGATATTTTCATTTTGCCCGGGACGCATGTCTAAAAGACATCTTTAGGACGGCACTAGGATGTCTTTTAGACTCGCATGTCTGTAATAAAAGGTGTCTTAAAGATATCTTTACGACGTCTTTTAGACATACACTGCGATCTGGGTGGCTATAAATCCATAACGCCAGCGTTGGCCATTTGTTCGGCGCGTATCGCTAAATACATAAAGTGTCAGTACAGTCTCGACAGATGAGGTGCAGCCCTATCGGGGCGACCTTGGGAGCAATGCTGGTCCATAAAACGTATAATGATCGACTCCGAGAGCGACCGCCCGAGATACCACCATCCATCACTACGGATGACAATGCGTAAGAAATATCTGGACACGAGAGCGCGACGCGAGAGAGATTCGACCGAGGGGATCGCTGATAAATGAAGCTGGCGCTCGTGGAGATGTTCCCCGTCGCCGTGAAAAAGGGGTTCAGTTCGGGTACACTTAGCGACACGGTCGATCTCTACGGAAGGCTCGCGACGTCCGTCGCCGTCGTCGGGAGGCGACAGCTGCAACCGTTCTTGAGCACTTAGCGGACAATAGCGTGGGCCGAGCGACGAGCGGAGGAGAGACGCGAGCGCGTGGCGAAGCGAGCTGAAAACGCGATACACGGGAACACGGAGGCAGGTGCGCGAGGGAGGTAATCGAGAGCAGGTACGTGCCGTAACCAGCTCTAAATTCCGACGGGAAATGCGATCCGAGATGAAGCATCTCCCGTGGTTCTTACGTGCTTGGAAATAGGAGCGGAAGCGCGTTCTCGCTTCCTCTGCCCGCGTCATAGACACCGAAATGGGTCTTCGAACGCGAGGGGGGAAAAAAAGGGGGGAAGAAGCGAAAGTGCAGGAGGGCGCTGATGGAGTGGGTAAACACTTCTTCCTGGATGTACTTAGCGAAGACGGCACTTCGCAGAAAGCGGAGCAGCGCGGGCGAGAAGACCTGACGCGTTTGCCCCCTCCCGAGGGAGTCTCCTTGAAGATGAAAAATCATGCTTGCGTGTCGTTACGTAATATCCTACGATTGACGATCGGATCGTTCCTAAAACTACGAAAGTCGATCAGACCTTAATCAAAAGTGACTCGAAGCCCCCCCAGGTGGGGAGATTGGAATTATTGTACGAGGAGAAGAGACTGGCACCTGTGTGGCGCCGGACGCTCCTCGTAAAAAGGCATACGTTCCACACAAAGGCGATACATCCCGAATTAATTAACTAGCTAGCGGATAAGTCGTCGGGTTATATGATAGCGTCCGGACAGGTTGAGGGAGATCGCGTCTTGGCATTGAGGCTCAAAGCTCTAATCCGCAAATAGAATCTCTAAATGCAGTCTTCAAAGCAGGAGTAGGAGCCGCTGGAAGTTCGATTGCCACTCGAGCCGCAGATTGCGTCGCTCACGCATCGAGCATCGCGCACGCAAATGGACCGGCATGTATGATAAGACGCGACTACGGAGCATAATATATTCTTCGTTTGCCGGCTTAGACGCGGGTTTAAGGTAACGAGAAATTCATGCGCTCCTTTGAGCGCTCTCGCGGTTAAAGACATTAAATATGTATGTAGGAGCGAATTCGCGTCAATGAGATTCACGGAACTTTTGCGCATCCTTGCCAGTCCTTTACGCGCTTCCCCATTGATCATTTTGAGAGTTAGCCAGGGCATACTAATTGCGGAGGTTTAGACAAAGGGATGCCTTATCGGGGCTTTGGCGGCCTATGTAAATGCGATTAATCCAGTGGAAGTTGCTGAAACCTTCGAATGTAATTGAATTGGGTTTTGCGTCTTAAATGAGAAGAGGGGGGGAGGGGGAGAAACGACAGGGGAGAGAATTTTAAGAGAATAGAAAAAAGGAAGGGTGTGTTAAACAAAGAAAGTAGCAGGGGCAAATATTGAATTCGATAAAATCCCTCCGATGCAACTGATTAAACTCCACCCTTATCGGTTTTCTTATTTAATCCTCTATTGTTACTTGTTTGACTTGAGTTTCTATCGGGGAAAAAAGATTTCATTTTAAAAACGTCAAGTCGCGTGCGCCGCAAAAGTCGGCGAAGTTGTAATTCCGAAACGTCTGTCACTCCGAACGACGACACACCGTAAGGGTTGCAATCCCTGTTATTATCGTTTCGTATTCGATGACGCTGCAAAACGTCAGACTTACCGTACGCTGACACGAGAAAACGGAGGGACTTTCCACGTACCGAACAATGAGCGCAACGGAGTGATCCCGGCGGTAATCCGAAAGTTCCCGATTCGGGCTTTCTTTATCCGGAATTAAACCGCCGCCGGAAATGGTAGCGAGAAAACCTGGCGATGGACAATGTAACTCGTCGGGTGGAGAACTGCAGGGAAATTATTTACCGAACTCACCGTCTCGCTGAGGCGCAGCAGGGTGAAATTTTTGCGGCCAACGTCCCCGTCGAGCAAAATGCATCCACGGTGTGCGTGCCACAACGACGCGACCAGACGCGACTACTGCTGAGGCTTAACGACTTTGGCGCTACGATAGAATCTGTAATTAAAGGACGAGTTAATTCTCAATGAATCGTATCTCTCCTCGACGTCGTCGGAAACGGAGCAGTTACATTTTTTTTTTTTTCGGAAGTTCATCCAACGAGTTCCCGTATCTGAAGATAATCGCGCGCCTCGCGCTCTATTGGCGACGAGGCCGATCTCTCGCCGTTCGAAAATTCCGCGTGCTTGTCCCTCCGTTTTCGCCAAATTAGATGTCACCGACCGTGAGTCGGCATCTCTTCTCGCATATGTTGCGCACCTCCGAAGGTCCACTTTTCCCCCCCTTTTTATTATCGACTCACTTTTCGCCTATGACCCTCCGAACCATAACGCCACCCTTTGTCAGAGGGAGAATCTACTATTACGCAAATGCGCATAGCAGGATATAATTAATTTTAGTTCGATTAAACTAAAATTATATGTCATGTCGCACGAAATATGTGAAAGCTCCTGTATTCCAAAGGGCAGCTTTGAATTAATTTCCGAGTTGAATAAATACAAGCTTTCTAATTTTTTTTTCACGAAATTGAAATTACATCTCGAAAATTGGAAATGCGGAAATATCCAAGTTTAAAAAGGTAATAAAATATTACAAATCTGCCGATCGTTTTGCAAGATTGCATGTCTCATCGTTATTTCGTTCCGGTTCTTTTTATTTTCTTAATTAATGCCAGACTCTGCGTCTCGCGTTGCATTCTGTAATCAAATGGTGTTCTATAGAGTCGAGCCAGCAGGCGTTGCCCGACGGATGAGGCTGTGAACCGCGGCTAACGCATTAACTCGATCTCACGGCGCATTAGAAACGATGAGCGATCGAATGTTTAACGAATGCCGTTAAAAGCTACACGGGAAGATATCCGTTTTCAGCCGATGTGTCAATCGGCAAATAGTATAGCATTAATTTACGGTGAAAATAAGCTATTACAAGACGAGTAAATCGGGTAGGGAGATTATTAACGTGTACGCGAATGTTGGAGCATATAATCCACTTAAATTAATTAACGCACTCCCCCTCTCCCCCCCCCCACACGTATTGCAAACTATGACATTCAGCAGCAACGTGCTTCTCGTACAATTAAGAACGGTTATTATATCGCTATTGTACATCGTATACATGGGAAATATGTAAATGCATTATTAAATGACTAATTACTTTCGACGAAAACTGATTTTTTACCCGAAATAAAATTATCGTCAACGTTACAGCCGAGACAGAGATTTCACTAATATTGACAAAAGTCGGGTAAACTTTAAAATTTGATTTACCCGTCACTCACCTCCATAATTATTCAGGTTACGAGCCAGCTAGGAGAGATTTAGTTCTTTGTAAAGCTTTTTATTAATAATTTCCTCGTTTTTTCCCCTCTTTTTTAATAAAGGAGGCTTTCACTTCGAGTAAACGGTGAAATAAAACTAGTTTGCAACCTGCGTGGAAAATGTTTTTCGGCACAATAGAATTTTGTACGATCTATTGGTTGCGGTAAACGTATACAGTGGTTGACTTTTAAAATGTTTTTCG
Source organism: Vollenhovia emeryi (assembly GCF_000949405.1). Taxonomy (NCBI): domain Eukaryota; kingdom Metazoa; phylum Arthropoda; class Insecta; order Hymenoptera; family Formicidae; genus Vollenhovia; species Vollenhovia emeryi. The sequence goes on along the minus strand of NW_011967211.1, from coordinate 472,157 downwards.
GTACAATGCACGTCGTATTTGTGAGGGAAAAACGAAAACGATCAGTGCGTGGCGTTACTTTTCGCCCTTTTCTCGAAGAGAAAAAAATCTACGCGACTACAATTCGCGAGGGGCGTATTGCAGTATGGCGCTATATTCCGCAATCCCGGCCATAAACTTTTAACAAGATATAAAGGGCGTCAACAAGCCTTGGAAGATGGATCTCGTCCTCGCACAGCTCAGAAATTGTGGCATAATTCCGCTCGTCCGTAGCCCCGATCGTTCCTCCCTTTACCTCTGACTGGCGAAGAAAAAGTATTGTCATCCGGCGAACGCGATTTACGAGTTAAAACTTCACGGGTCGTATAACTTCTAACGCATCGGTACCGAGGCAATGCGAGCGGCTGTGCTGCCTCAAAAGAGATTCTCATGCCTTCCCCGATAAACGTATTGGAAGCGGTCGATGGAATCTATAAACGATATGCCCGTAGAAAAGCGTATTATATAATCGTAAAGTATTACTCGCGAGTTCTGGTCGTGCCTATACAAAACGATAGAAATGAAGATGGAAATAGGACGTTTATAAATTGGTGGGCGGAAGAAGGCCAATGCGAGCCAAACGCGGGTGACTGTGCGAAAATGCCCAATATGGAACTTTTTATTGAATTTGTAATTTAACCAAACGCTTCGACCCATTTTCGGGTGATCCTCAGTGAGACTAAGAGCAGAAACTTATAAAAAGGTGTTGCTTAAAATTGACTAAGACGTTTACACTTGTCGATACGAATCGATCATTGTAAATATAAGAAATTGTTTCCGTTCCTTCGTCCTTGCTGCAGAGCAGCCAAAGTAGATAATAATCTCTGTTCTAAAGTCATCCTCAACTTAATTAAGGAGCCCGTGCCGGAAGCCAGTGGAATGTCTGACGAAATCCGGAGGCTAACGAGCTAACGTAACGACGTGACGATTAACTGGGTTTCCGCAAAGCGAAGCGTGAGCATAAATAACACATATAAGCCTGGAATTCTTCAGACTTTTATTTAGACACATACAAAATCGATGTAGCATCTTTTGAGTTTTTTTTCCCGCAAAGTAAACGAAATGAATATAAGAAAAACACGCCCGGGCAAATCCTTGTACATGTCACGAATCCAATCAACTTTTTTCAATCCAATTTATATCTCGCTTCAACGCTACTTTCTTTAAATAGTTAGAGTGCTCCACTTAAAGCTCACTAGAGCACCGCGGAAACCAACCACCGAATGACGTCAAGAGTAGTCGCACGCCTAGGTAGTGGCGCAAGAAATTTCATCACGAATTTAGGGTTCGTAGCTGAACGTTTGACATAATAAAAAAGGGGGTTCGCGAATGCCACGTCTCGAGACATTAGAAAGGATTTTGCATATACCGAGCTGAAATGCTCCGTAAGCGCCATTTACAAAGTCGTCGACTTGGATAGTGGACTATAATATTTACAGTTGAAAGCAAGTGCGCTGGGGGACAGCCACCCTTATTCAATCTGTCTCAAACGTCACCCAGATTTAACCTCGGACCTTTAAGCCTTATATGCGGCTTCCCAGCATCGGGGGTCAAGTATTTCGTACACCGTACACCGTGCGAAATACTACGAGAATTTATGTCCTCGGTGCGCAAAACCACCCGTCACATATCTTCGTGATATCCCGTCGGCTTTTTACACGTCGATCGTAAAAAGAAGCGAACCGGGTCCCCGAAGGCGTCGTTGAGAACACCGGCCACGGGTTGGGTATGTCTCCGTTTTTTCTCTGCCCTATTCCCTCTCGTGGAAATCCTTTCGTCAGCATCGCCCGCACGATTCGCCTTATATCGTTCAGCACCTCCGAAGGCATCCTTCTGTTTTTCGGCCGAACATGTCCGTCTCGCAACTGCGAAAATAAACGTGGCAATTCACCGGAAGATGGAAAATGGAAGAATGCAACACAGTCTGGGTCGCGAGCAACGCCTAACCGGAAATTCGGTGGAGGCGCGGAAGATGGATTTGAGATCTTCAAGAATAAGGGGAAAATACGAAAGGTGCAACTGGGAGATTAATATAACACAGCGCTATGGTTTTGTCAGCTGTAAAATATTTCACGATATTATACATATCGGAAGCAATATATTTAACCCTCGTACTATCGGATGTGAAATGATGTCAAGGTGGACGTCGTGTCCTTGAATCGAATCATCCTCAATAATCTTTAAAAGGAGGGCACTTCACCGTCACTGTCACCGCCGCGCCGTCGTAATGCCCGGCCTTCATAAATCATATCTATTTCATTGTCAAAACCAGAACCTTAGATTACATCCCTCTGTCATCTCCGCTAACTCGCCTAATTGCGTAATACATCGCGTAGAACTTCGGATTAAACGGAGCCCGTTTTACGGTGTAACATTTATCCATGGCGATGCAAATTTTACGAGCCTTTCGTTATGCTCACTTCCGTTTCGTTACTTTTTCTACTGCCTTGAATTATTCGAAGATCTGAATAAAATTTGTTTCATATGTAAATCATAAATAGCTGCTGCACAAGATATTAAATAGCTGTATAATATGTTTTGTAGCAGCAAATACTTGATATCTCCGCGTATCATGAAAATAATTTCCGTCGGAATAAGAGATCCTTGAAAAGAACTCAGAGAATAATCATTCCGAGAAGAAAAGATACAGATTTTCACAATATTAGTTATATGATGCTTCCATCGGCTGCGGAATAATATTTAAAGATATTTATTTAAAAAAACAGCTGTGAAATAATATTTGAAGCAAATGCATTTTTATTTTATACGCTAACAGTTAACAAAAACTAAAATTTTTACGTAGTTTCTGTTCGTCCTACTAAGTTCTGCCGGGAGCTCTCAAAGTTAATAAAATGACTACATTTGGCAAAAAACGAGGACTCACCTTACAGAAAGTGGAATCTTCTGGGATACCTTCTTTGCAGTTCGTCGTTGTTTTGTGTCTTGTCGCAAATGTGTCCATGAAACTTTTGATAGCTGCCAGCGGACTGCGTTACCGCATTTCTCCATGAAGCCCCTCATCTCGGAATCTTCCGAGTTCACCTGTCTTTGCCTAGATACTTCATTTTATTCTCCCACTCTCTCTCTCTCTCTCTCTCTCTCTCTCTCTCTCTCTCTCTCTCTCTCTCTCTCTCTCTCTCTCTCTCTGGCTGGAGAGGCAAACCGCGCCAGCGAAATAGTTGCCCTAGTTTCAGGTTCGTCCAAGTACGATGAGAAAAAGCAACAATCTTAACTAGAACGTGCCAATGCTGGCTCAAGATATTAAGCCCACGCGAGCCTGCGATCCCTCGATCCTTCCTAAGTCACGTGCGCATCGAAGCACATGCGAAATCTCATCTGTTAAAAATCTAAAATAACTTCACAGTGATCGTAAACAGAATTGATAACGCACGAAACGCTTCTTCTGCAAGACGGTGACAAGATAGAATGTCACGAATTGTTTTTTATTAACAATGTCACTGAGAAAAAGAAAAGTAAGTTATACAAAAATTTAATTAAGCAATTTTACAACATGAGGCAAGATAAGGAATGGAAGCTACTGCGCTTTCTAAATATGCAAAGATTTTACCAGCTATTTCGTTACGCAGTTAGATTACGAATTCTTAAGCGCTCGCTCGATAGGGAGGAATTTCCGCGAAAATGTTAACTAATAGTAACCATAGACCGTGTTATTACTAGCCTGTGTCTCTTGCTAAACGCGGAATGTAAAATATTTATAAAATTTCCTACGATAAATTCCTAAGACAGCGGAGATCTTCAGATAAAATAGATAAAAACGGAACAAAATATTAATCTTAATAAGGTAACAGATAAGACTAACAACAAGTACTGATGAGAGATAAAAAGTTAATAAATAAAATAAAAATGTAAAAAGTGTAATAAATGCATTGTTGGTATTTTATACAATTTTAAAGTTTGCACATGCAATCGATAAGTACTTCTTCTTTAATCCACGTTGGTATCTGTCATAAAAAGCGCAATCGTTAAATCGCGCGGAAATAACGAAGGTTTATTAGCAAATGGCAAAAATGCGCTGGTCGACTGTACTTTTGTTAGTCACGCATGGTGGCATGATGGGAGAATATTTCGCAACGGAAACTAGAAAAGCTATTGAACGAATTGAAGGTATGAAAGGACCACGTCCTATGCGTAGCTAAGAGATATTGACGTTTAGTCGATAATATTGATAGACCGTATTAAACTGTTTGAGCTGCTTGTTTCCTTCGCGATCAAACAGTTTAGGTGCGATAATAAAGGTAATCGAATGCGCCGACGTCTTATCAATATCAAAGTATCACGATAAGTGTAATATGGAGGAACGGCTGACGATCAAGCGGCATTAAATGTGCATTAGACCCACCATTCTGTAACTTTAATGACAGAGTCGTTGTCATCACTGCTATATTGTGCATAATATATGGTAAATATGTGTATAATGTATCGTACAAAATGCCACGAAACAATAACCGACAATGACATCGTTAAGAGTTTACAGAATAGAGGTCTTATTATATGAGAAGAGACAGATAGCAAAGAAGCAAAGAAAGTTTCAAATAAATAATCCGCGATTACCTTGATAGAAACATCTAAATTATTCAAGATAAACGAATTACAGAAGACTGAAAAAACCTTTTTAACAAAAGTGGAACTGTTAAATGTAATAGAAGCAAGAATATCCCTCAAGTCTTGAATTTTAAATTAGGAGGAGCTAGATGAGAAGACTCTTGGAGTGGAGATTCTCACTTGGTCCGTGCCCCTTTAAAAAAACGAGAGGTTTAAAGATAACGAGTCTCATCACGTACTATAATCATAGTACAATAAAGAGTGCAATGCAGCCCAGGATATTCTGAAATAGAAGGCTTTTACGAAAATTTCCGGTTAGCGAAAGAGCCACTGATTTCGCGAAGCCCCGTGCATTTCGCTCACCGCTATTGCACTTTATCGTAGCGGTAGCCGCTGGGCAATCTTCCCTCGCGAATGCACGGACACATTTTTCTGGTGTGTCGTTTCGCTTCCCTTAAAAATAACAATAGAGACAGGATAACATGTGGAATTAATTTGCTAGCGTGATTGATGTTTAAATATCGTCACCGAAACGACGCACGGGAAACTTTTATAAGCTTTTATTAAATTTAAAAGTAAATACTCTCTATTAAAGCATTTCTTGTAGCATTGTTTGAAATAATATTTATTGTAAAAAAGTTCATTCGCTAACATATTCACAAAATTATCCTCTACATATAATCTCACGATTATACGACTAGAAAAATTACTCGACCAACGCACACAATAATAAATCATGAGAAATCGAGGTTGATTAACGTCAATCAATTAATCGGAGTTTTATAATATATAAATAACAAACTCTTTAAAATGTGAGTAATCGAAGAACTTAAATATATACAATTTTACGCAATAAAGTATTACAATACATAATTTATCAGGATTAACTTGTCTAATAAACGATCCTTTGCCAAACTACTTACAACTTCGCAAGTTGTTTATGATGATCCAATCTTCTTAACTATTCATCATATTTTTAAATCATATCCCAAGTCTAATGATTATTCTTATTCATACATGGTTCTTTGATATTTCACTTCTCATCAAACGCTTTAAATTCGTCACAACGATAAATATAAGAGAACATCTGTTACAAAAATGTCCGATGTTTTTGTAACAATTTACAAAAACTCACAAGAGTTTGCCGGAGTAAATGCAATATTCGGCAATACTTTTATTGCTATTAAAATTATTTGGCAATTTCTGTATTTAAAGTAAATATAGGACCACGTGTCGAACGAGTATTTAACAAAATAAATGCATACAACTCTTCATTCTTATGTAAAAAAAGAGATGCGCACATAAATTGCGTATCTTAATATTTATCGGACATCCATGAAAAGAGTACGTGTATTTTTGTAATAGAATTGTCGAATTCTTTTGATTGCAACAGTCTGAATCGTCGAAAGTACGGACGTTTGAGATGTCAAGTCATGCAATTAACGCGTAATCTATAAATAGTCTTTACTATTATATTTTATATAATATATTTCATAGTCTTAAATTTTAAAGCTTACATTTGGTCTGAACGTGTCTACATACGTATACATATATAGTTACTCTACGATATTCTTATTATTGGCTAATTAGAGAAGGTCCCCTTGTTAGTGAATTTTTATCTGAAAGATCACGAGGGAGCTACAACTGCGCTTAATACTTCCATAAAGTTTCGTAATAGAGAAATAACAGAGATTCTGATCGCAAGAAGTAGTATTTTATTTTACAAGCAATTTCGAAAGCAAGAAGATCACATGTTTATGTTATTTCATAGCAGGGTTGGGAAAGTCACTTTATAAAAGTATCTAGTTACAATTTTTTTACTGAAAATGTGACCAGTTATAGTTACTCAAAAAGCAACATATCGTTACTTTCTTGCAATGCAAATAAAAATATTAAATCTGCGTTTAAATTGTAAAGTGTCGATAAAGGCGTTTATGCGCAAATGCAAGACTTAATGCATTCTGTGGAGGTTTAAAAAATATATGAAGTAACTATTAACCATTATGTTAATGAAAGCTCTGTGTAAGAACAATAGTGAGTTAAGATAAGGACGATAAGAGAGCTGATATGAAGATATGAAGATATGAAAAATTCCCGAAACGTCTGACGTTAATTAAATTTGTCGATATTTAACACTCAAAAAGATAGATTGATGTGTTCTTGTTCATTTCCATCTATGTGAAAACACCTTTAAATATAGTATTAAAAATTTGTCGAAGGCCCTTATCGCCCTTATCTTAACTCACTATTGCAACTATTAAATTGGTTCCTAGTTATCGAAAAAATGTAACTGACAATAAGTCCAGTTACAGTTACAGATGGAGAGGAAGTAACGAAGTTAAGGTAGAATTACCCCAAAAAAAGTAACTTCGTTACAAGTTAACGAGTTACTTCCCAACCCTGTTTCATAGTCATAACGAACCATTTGGAGCAATAATGTATCGGCTACTGTAAATGAGGTACGTATTTCGCGTAGATTAATATGTCATTGAGCGGAGCCTTTTAATTACACAGTCGTATAATTACGCGAGGAGTAAAATAAAACAGTGATCTCGTCGGGAAAGAGATTTGCACTTCGGCTTTTATACATATAAATGCGCGTGAGAAAATTTTACAGTAATATCGTGTTTTATTGAAGGCCACTTTCCGCCGCGCGGGATTAAATAGTGTTGATTTCTCTCTTTTTACACGGTGACTTCGTTGCACTTTTAATTAAAGCATCAAATAGCAGATAGGGGCCTTTAATAAATTGAGAGATGTTCGCATCGAGTTATCTGGTTAACAGATCTCTTTTTTTTTCGATTCGTTTTTAATTATACTTCAGCGCGAACTTTCAAGTTTAACAGAGATAACTCGCCGACGGCTCAATGAGATCATCTCTTTAATTTCGTGTGCTACAAACGCGTGTACACAACTACGAATCTCGCTAAGAGCTCTCTAGCACCGTACGCAGTAGCCGCGTATCGTACATCTTCCAATATTGAAGGAACTAGATACTAAGAGTAATCTCATTAATAACTGCTTGCCTTACCTCGACGGATAAAAATATGTAGGCTCTCCGAAAATATCTGACATTAGTTCCCGCACATGTATGTATATGTATATGTATGTATCATGTAAATCTATTAATTATTCAAAATAGGTAGTCATTTCGTTATATCGTTATACGGATATTCGTGGATATGACGGCGAATATTATTACAGTTTTTGTCTGTGACTTTAGAATAGTATGCTTTTGTACTTTACGACAGCATTAATCGCGAAGAATTATGACATAGGTACTCGTCAAACTCGAGAAGCACAATCAAACCCATTACGCGATAATGAAATTTTAATGACCGGTACGCCCGTTAAATGTAAACGTACGTTCGTAATGCGCGGACCGCGTATCGCGTTTCGTACACCGGCGGCCACAAAGCTCGACTAACGAGCCGATATCAATACAATTCGATATCAATCCGTTCGACATTAGTTAAATTAATAGGCTCTGTAACGTCGCTTGTAATTGTAATTAAAAATTTTCACGGAAATAAATGCGCACTCGATGACTACGTGGTAGAGCGACAGACTGTTTTCCGCGAGTGAAAATTTTAAATAATAATCCCTGAGAGCATGCGCCGTTCTCTCCTCCCGTGCTGATGCTCGTTGACAGGTTCTACAGATCGAACGATCGAACGCGCCGTTACGTTTAACCGATTTACGCTGCCTTGTGTGTGCAGACAATTTGCGAGAGCCCGTACGTACATACGTCTATAAGAAGAGGAGCGGCTACACGAGACCTCGTCTCTCCGAAGAATAGAGTAATTTCTACGGCTCGCTCCCTACAACGGATTACGTTCCGAGAAGAAAGAGGAGAAAAAGTCCCCGCCTATAATTATGGCTACGACAGTAAGGGGACAGAAAGAGAGATAGCGAGAGAAAGGACAAAATTGGATAGGGGTGAATAAAGTTGGTCGATCGATTTTCCCTTTTCCGTAGTGCTAATTATACGCCGCCCGCTCGTCGGACCCCGCGATTAGGGATGTTAATTAAAAATTCCGGTCCGTCCGAATAAACGCGTCACAATGAAACGACCTATTATTTGTTCGTTACGGAAACCGACGCGGCTACGCGCGCAATACGTATCCGCCGCGTCCTACGGTTTCATTGTTCGGCAAGCGAAACTCTCGAATATGCCATTAACGAATCGTCGAGTAACGAAGGGAAATTTTCAACGGCGTTCCCCGGGCGAATTCGTCGAAATGCCCGTCATGTATCATTCATGAGGCGGAGCGAATAGGCAGGTAGTTTCGTTATTACTTTCGGCCCGCGGCAAAAGTGGAAGGAAAAAACAAAGGGGGAGGGGAAGGAAAGGAGAAAAAGGGGAGACCGCGTTGGGAAAACGTTCTTCAACGTCCGCCCTCCTGTTGCATGTCCACGCGACACACCTTTAATTTCCGGTGAGTACCTGAAGACACCCCGGGCTTCATTTCGCACGCGCAGGAAATAGATGCGAAATATTCCTCTGCCCGAGAGTAGATCCTTCTCCATCTGCGAAGTGAACGAGCGAGCGAGGTCGAGGCGATGTTCATCGCGCAAAGTGGAATATGAGGCAAAGCCGTCATTTGGAAACCGCGTAATGTGCAAACAGAGCGATTACCCGGATTCACAAGTCCATGAGGAATCTGATGATCATATTGTAATCAAGTTGAGATCGCGTTCAAATCAATAGTCAAGTTGATATTTAGAGGATCTCATTACGATATCTGGAAAATATTCTGTAGATGTCCACGATATAGTCATGTTGCGATTGATATCATATTGAAATCGAATCAACAACTCCATTTATCGACTTGAATACGATATCTGCTACCCAGTGAAAAATAATTCCTCGGTCGATGTCGAATCGACATCGACAGCTTCAAATTGATGTCGATCGATCGATGAATTATTTTCCACTGGGTATACATCAATTAAATCATCAAGAACTGGTCGACGCTGATACGATTATCTTCTATACATCAAATACGTATACGTCTATAAATGTTACATATACGTCGACAAGATGTCGACAAAGTATTATGCGGATCACTTCTTGCGAAGATCAATGAAGAATCTAGTCGTCTTGTCAAATGAAACGGCCCGAGAAATAATGATCGATATCGATTTGATCATCAGCTTGTGAACCCGGGTTAGTTATCGCTTTGACGGCTCGATAAGGGCCGCTGGTGCGCGGAGCAGTGGTACTTTTCAGGAGAATCTATAAAGGAATAGATACGAGAAATGCATGTTGAAGATGGCATTGAAGCAGAAGCGATTACGAAGGATTTCACAGCCGTATTTCGTCCACGGTAGATCCGCAGCTGGACCATCGTCACGGAATTAACCGTCATCTTCGCGCGTTCTCCAGACTCCGGAAGATTAGACGCACGTCGCCTTGTATCCGAGCACGACGTCGGACGTTTTGCTGCAGGATGGACGATCAAAGTGATGCACGGAGTTGTTTCTCTCTCTAATCGTGCTGCACTTTACCAGGCTGTCCTGCCTGTTGTCCACGTTGTTGATGCTGCCGCGTAGGTCCCTGCGCGACAACGATTTCCCGAGGGTCTCGATCCTGTCGACGTTACTGACGCTCAGGCGCTTGTCCCTTTGCAGGGAGCTCCTGCTGTAACCCGGCGTTTCCTCGTCCCTCTCCAGGAAGTTGCACACGCTGACGCGTCTCTCCCGCAGCAGGGACTTGCCGGGCGGAAACGTGGGCCTCGCCAGCACGTCCGTTCTGTCGAAGTGGCAGATGCTGTTGACGCGGTCGCGCTGCGCC
>NW_011967211.1:458373-461396 GCF_000949405.1 Vollenhovia emeryi | reverse complement strand
TGTCAAAGTGACAGATACTCATGCCGCGCTCCCGCTGCAGCGTCGGCCTTGCCAGGACGTCCATACGGTCGAACTGATAAGCGCTGGGCCGGCGCTCGCGCTGCAACAGCCGCGACGTCTCTCCGATGGACCTGAGGGTCCTCAGCGTATCGCCGTCGCGCTCCTCCTCGTCGTTCTGCGCCCCCGCGCTCTCCGCGTGCACCAGCGACTGCAGATCGAACGCGCTCTTGGCTCGCCTGGGCGTCTCCTGGCTGGCCGGCAGCAGCGACGTGCTCGAGCCCACGAACACGCTGTTCTGGCGCAGCCTGGCAGCCGGCCCGGCGGCCGACACGCAGCTCACCTGGTGCACCGGATGCTCCATGCAGTGAATGTTGAACTTGGAGTAACTCCGGGGCTGCGAACAAGAGAAAAGTCCCGGCGAATCCTGACGGTCCGTACGTCGCCGCGCGATCTCGAGACCGCGGTCCGCTATACCCACGGCGAGTTATATTTAAAGCGGCAGTTCGACAAATGTGCAACGCGGCATAAAGCTTTTTATCGATTTTATGCAACGAAAATAAATACGTAGCCAAAAATATACACGCGCGGCTGTAACGCCGAAGCTGTAATAGTCATTCAATATGATTATTCACAATAACTTGGACGGCTGAGGAAATTAATGATGCAGCGATAGCTTGTGCTCGACAATCAAGCGTACTATTGACATTGCAATTAAGCGACTAAGTGCCATAAATATGCGACCCCTATTTGCGTGAACGCTGAATGAGTCAGATCCATTATTGCGTTTAAATCCGTTTTAAGCGAAATGCCAAAAATTGTGTTTTTTTTTGCTTACAATTAGTGGAATACGTTTCTCTCGAATGCTACGTGTGTATCTGCAGCCAATAAACGATGGACGAGCTAGGGTGGTGTTCCCGTAGAAACATTTAGACCGGGGATACGTAAGGGGATACGTGACTGGTTGTTCCTCTAGTGGAGATGTGTTGGACGGACGTGACCTGATATACGGAGGCACGCGTGTGTATGTCGGACACGTTGACATGATTTCTAGTAGACGCGATGGCGGTTTAATGGCCGTGACAGTATTGTTGTGATAACGAGAGAAATTTGTTTTATAAAAGCCTCGCGGCCGGCCGGGATAATGTTGTTCCTCCGTAAATGAAGTTTCCCAAGCGCGATCGAAGTTTCTTCGTGCAGGACCGAAATCGGGTTATAAACGTCATTCTGTTGAATTCTATTATAACCGGGCTGGGACGAGATTGCGTTACCAGATTTCCTCGTGGTGTACGTAAATAGGGCGTCTTAAGAGTTTGGGTTTATAATACACCGCGCCACCGGTATCTCTCGCTAAACTCTATGCAGCTGGGAAGCTGCAAAGGGGAACTTTCGTATGCGACACACGCGCCCAAGGTTGCTCGCGTCCGGGCGATTTTCATCGCGAGCCGCTGGCACGCGTTATCCTAGACGCCGAGCGTAAGTTGCCATCGCGTTGGATTTTATAAGACGTGGCGGGTGCTGCGTCTTCCGAGATTACGGGTGTCGCGGGTCCGCTGAAAGGGCAAAGCTGATGCTGCATTTGCATGTATTATGCAAAAGCGGATGGAGACGCGCACTCCACCAATGCTCGACTCAATTTACGGTCCTTCGCGACCCTCCGCCACGAGAGCAATGCGAAGCGCATTAGACAAACAGAATCAAGTGCACCGATAAAGCATCACGGCGCAGCTGAGCGAAGTGGCGAGACAAAAATTTCCATCTCACAATTTTTTCAAGCGACGCCGAGGCTGCGAGTTCTCTCCCGCGGCACAACCATTCGTATCTGTAGCAAAACGAGCGAGGAAGAGGGGAGAGGAGAGGAGCAAAAAGAGAGATTGCGGAATTAATTACTCGGCTCCTGAATTATACGATTGCAGACGTTAGGAACGAATTCCCATGATCCTAATTATCGGAGAATGTTGAACGTTGGGGCGCGCACACGAGACGTCCGATCGAAATGAAGTGCCCCGGGCGAACATCGAGATTCGCTAAATATCTTCCGCAATTTATCTGACTCGGACAGGCCGTCCGTCATCATTAACTTTGCGCGTGATTTTCGATAATTTTGCTATTTATGCAGCCGACGTACAAGCAAACAGAGTGCCGCTGTTATCACTATTGATTGTGAAATGATTACATGGCATTTACCGCAGTGAAACGACTGAGCAAAGTGTGAAGAGATTTGCATTCACGCGTATTCTGTTGATTTTATTATTATTAACGATGTATTTCGCCATCCTGTTCAGCGGTTGTTGTACCCGCGCTATCGCAGCTGCTCGACGGTAAGGAACTTGAACGAAATTAATTCGTTCGTACGCTCGAAAGTCGCTGCAAGCTCCCGCCGATGGCTTATTCCCCGCAGCTTCCTCATCAATCATGAAAATTGCACGAGACAGCGATATCGCTTAACGCGGGTGCATCGAATTACGGATCTGGGGACACGTATACACACATCGGCAACGAGACGGGATGATATCTCCCAAACGAAAATGCGTGTAATGTACGGCGCGGCGGTGCTTTAAGGCGCTCTGATGGAACGATGTAACTGCACACAGCGCATACTCGCGTACTCAGAATGACAAATTGCAGGTTTCGTGCGCAGATGTACCAGTTTGGCATACCGCTTCATTATACAGATGCTGTCCTGAATATTCCATGTAATATCATGCCGTTATTCGCAAGCATTAGCATAATCGCCGTACCTCATACAGATAGGGGACTTCGACATAACGGAACACTGTTACAACGAATTTAATCCGGGAAAAGTTAGGATTCGGAAACTCGAGGCGATACGCATCGATCAGATATTTTTTAATCGAATTAATATAATTATTCAACCTAATTGATTAATTGAAGAATACAAAATAATAATTGTTTAATTATTGATATTTAATATTAAGTATGGCGGTATAGAATACTGTTACAACGAATTTAATCCGGGAAAAGTTGGGATTCGGAAACTCGAGGAGATACGCATCGATCAGATA
>NW_011967211.1:435135-457729 GCF_000949405.1 Vollenhovia emeryi | reverse complement strand
TTTAATCCGGGAAACGTTTGGATTCAGAAAGTTTAAGATACGCGTCGATCAATATTAATTTATCGCACAAACAGAACGTATTTTTTACTTTACGAGTCACATGGAAAGGTAAATTACTAGGCTGCGATATAATTTGAAGATTTATGAATATACAGAATATGTAGATCCAAAATTCATAGATTTATGGATATATTCTGGAGCCTGCTTGATCAGCGGGAAGAGTCATTTACACAGACCGGAATATGCATGATAGGCAATCGGCAGTGGTGTTAATATGCCAAACTATGTGTACACGACACAAACTTTCCTCTAGAGGCTCTAGAGCCTCTAACCGCGGATTGTAATCCTCTGGAAGCTCACCAAATGCTCACTCCAACAATTTAGAGAACAATAGTAAATCCGCTCGCGTCCGGTATTGCAAATGGACAATCGATTCTCCTTTCAGGATGTTAAATTGAATATTTCGGATGATCCTCGCGGGACTCACTTCGGGCAGGTATCCGAATCCCGCGGTAAAGTAAACTTCAGTAACTGGTCTTGAAATCGATGATCTCGCATTCGACAATTCGAGTGGCTGTTGCAGAGCTACGTTGCAACCAAGTCTCGCTAATCAAGAACATTCAGAATGATGATTTGCGCGCCGGGATAGGTAAACAGAGTTACGCGAAGTATTCTGAGAAAAGTTTTCATTTAGTTTCATCAAAGAACCCTCGACCCACTGTGCGTCGCTGATGCGACGAGCAACGTTGTTACAGTTCATTTTCCCAGCTGGATGTCAAAGATACAAGTTAATTCGTATCGTCACAAGCTTATTGTCGTCGGTTTATTATACGCTTACAGTCAGACTTCGTTTATTGCCCGTTGCGGCGGCGGCGAATTTATATTTTGACTCGGCTGTGCGCATCCACAAATAAAAAAATATAGTTCGAGCCAACTTCTCTCGAATACCGTCTACCGTTGGCGCGCAATTTTAAGATACGCGATTCGATAGAACCGAGGCCGGCATGTTTCTGACGTGGTAAACGCCAATGCAATCGAACATTTCCGCGATTGAATTACCATGGACGCAGAAATACATATTGGCAAACGGTGATTCCCTATCTGAAAGTAATTGCTTGAAGCTCACGGACGCGGAACGTGTACCCGTGTAACGTCCCGTGCACATGCATCCCCCTAATCTGTATGTGTAGAATCACAAATCTGACGTTATAAATATATATATATATATATATATAGAAACGTACGGAAACATTTAATATACCTTTTACATCGTGTTTAAACAAAACCCAGAATTATTTTGCCGCAGCGCGTTGTACGCCAGCGCGATAAATTGACGTGATAAAAAAAAGATACATCGTCAATATCGGGAAACAAAATTTTATACAAAATAAATGGATGGATAGCTACAGAGAGAGAGAGAGAGAGAGAGAGAGAGAGAGAGAGAGAGAGAGAGAGAGAGAGAGAGATCGAAAAAATCTCAGCCGGTATGCACCACAACGAGATGATCGAGCTTCTGTGAGCTCTGTTGTTGAGCACCCATTTCGGACATTTCCCATTCGCCCGTGATTTGTATTCCTTTGTACCGGTAAATCCAATGCCGATATATGCGATTGACATCACGAAATATTCGGCGCATCCTAAAGCCGATAAAGCTCGATTTCAAACGCAGTATGCGTTATTCGCTCGAATTTTTTCTCAGCCAAACCGCGTGTATGATAAAACGCGCGCGTTAATGCAACGATATCGTAAAACAAAAATTTGTCACGCAAATTTCGGTACATTTATATTCGTTGTGTAAAATCTCTCTCTCTATGGAATTATTACAAGCTTCTAATATAAATAAAAGATAATCCGCGAGGTGGATTCTCTCGCTTCGGTTCAGGTTTTATTTATGCGCTTCATTTCTCATTGCGGATAAAGCAAATGTATTTTATCAGATGAAATCGTAAAGTACATTTTTGCTTCGGAATTAGATTCAGAAATCGAAAGGCGGCCCGGCCTGGAGTTTATGTACCATGAAATTATGTACCCGTCAACGTGAATATCCATCAGGTTGTACAGCGCGCGTTAATCGAATAGCTGCGAAGATGAAGCAATCCTAGGGCGCTCTGATATGATAAATAATAAATTTCCTCATGTTCGCACGCTTTCGTTCGTATAACGAAATCATGAAATATACATGGTCATCTGGAACCGAGGCTGGTTGCGGAACATATGTTGCCCGCGTCCGGTCACGATGGAAGCGCCCGTTCCGGGCAGGGAACCATTCGGGAGTCAATTTATAACAAACAAGCAGCAGTAAATCCACTCGTTTATTTTGCATTTATCTATAAATGATAAATAAGCCGACATAAATGCGTTTGGCAGTTTAATGGGTACTACAAGATTTAGGAACTCCCGAAGCGCGCATTTGGAATATGGAACGAATGAAGATATCGACGGTCTGACTTACTGGATATGCACTCTCTTGACTCAGGGCCGTCGATCGAGTCTTGTTTTTGTGCAAAAATTTATTCAATGACTTTCTGAAAAGAAGTTAACGTCATCGAGGGGCCGAAAATGGCATTTTGAAATCAATTCCAATTTCTTTAACTCTCCCTTAATGAATTTACAATTGAAAAATTTATCCAACGCCCTTCTGAAAGAAAGTTAACGTCATCGAGGGACCGAATACGGCATTTTGAAATTAATCCCAGTTAATTTAACTCTTCGTTAATGAATTTGTAACTGAAAAATTTATTCAACGTTCCTCCGAAAGAAAGTTAACATCATCGAGGGGCCGAAGATGGCATTTTGAAATAAATTTAAAAATAACTCTTCCTTAACGAACGTAATTGATATTCGTCCCTTTTATATGTCGCTTTTGTGCGACGCAGAATTTACATTGTTATTCTGCAGTACTCCTCGACTCGATTTGGAAAAATGGTGCGAAGCTGAAGTTGAATTACCATAAGGGTCCGGTGAAAGATACCGAGTGAATTTATGACTCTATACTAGTAAAATCCATGTAGAAGCAAGAAGGTTTAAGTCTACGTGACCCGCGTAGCGTACGGAAAATACGTTATTTCTCGCGTAGGCTCGTGCTATGGTAGAGTCACGTTTAAGTTATTGTTTACTTACCATTTACGACACTTTGTATTTATTAGGCTATAAACTCCATTGAGAAAGAGATAAAATATTTCATGCTTAACAATTTAAATTCGCGGCTCTTCTTCCGACGTTTACGGCACCTTTTCTAAAGCAAACGGTATCACGAGGCCGGGCATTTACTTTTTCTTTAATTGTAGCAATAGGTTTTAGGGCACTTTGTATCCATGGCGTTTCAGTATCCTGGGTTAGGTTTACGGTGGTTATTACGCCGGCCTCTCGCGAGAGTTTGCAAATCTCCTTTAACGGCGGTTTAACATATCGAGTTTGCCCTCCGGCAGTGTGCTATAACTCCGTATAACGCTCGCCGTTATTTTGGTAATTAAATGGAAAATAATCGGAGCCTCGGCGTCGCCACATGAATATATCGGGAAATTTAATTTCCATCTCGCCGTATACGTGTATAACTGCGGTATTTGTGTTCCGCAGAATGCATTACCTAATTTACGCGCTACGAAGGGTCTTCGCGTGTTATTTAATTCAATTAAATTCACAACGATGGGCGATGCATTGCGCAGAATTATATAGAATTCATGAAATTAAAGAGAAAATATCAGATCGGCCGTAAAATACTACAATTTTTAGCCGAGGCGCGTTCAATTCCGTTAATTAATACCTTTTAAACTTTACCGACCAATGTGTACCGAACAATGGCTGTCACTGTCCACAAATAAATGTAAACCATCAATTTACTCTTATCTGATTATATCTATTAGTCACAGGATATCTGATTATTAACATCTCCAAATATTTATGCAGAATATATTCGCTCGGTGTCACGTAGAATGTAGTCCGACATACAAAGGGCTATTTACGCCACACACTGCAGACTGTGTGCATTATGCTAATCCGACGATGCAATTCGGTGTGTTCCAACAACAGACATTTTCTAAACCAACTATTGATGCGAAATGGAAATAATTGACACAAAGAGCACGAACGCACTCACCTGAAGCTGGTTTGGGTCGACAATGGTGCAGCTTTGCCTATGTTGCTGCTGAAATTTCGGCTGGTACGGCTCGAGCATGCGGATCTTGCCCCATCGATTGAAAAAGAGAGCGATGGCAGCCACCCACAGGACCAGAACGAGAATGACGATTAGGGCCTCCTCCGCTCGCACCACTACCGCGCCTGTTCCTGCAATCCCTGATTAAATCCGCTCTCTTACAATGAAGTGTATCAGAACTGTAGTACAACTAAGGAACAAAGCAAGTTCTATGTTTGTGTTGAAAGATTAATGTCGAAAGAATGCGCGGCGTGGGCTGCTCCGCTATTAATATAGATTAGCGCTAAGTTTAAAGTTAAACCAACGATCGCGATAATGTGACCTAATTTCTCGTGTGCATTCTTTGATCTATGAGCTAACTACGCGAACGTGTCTGGCTAAGAGAGAAAATAAACTCAGGAAATATCGCTCAGGGGTACAATCCGATGTTCAGTCATACGTAAACCTTTGTTGGCGGTTCTACAATGCCGCCTAACGATGTTTCATACTACGTTCGCATGGCAAACGATCGAACTGATAAATTGATATCCGCCCGTCCTACCAGTCGAAGAGGGAACTTCACCTCGCGAGCTATCATGTAGAAAATCAGATGGAGAAAAAGAGCTACAAAGAGAGAGAGAGAGACAGACAGATTCCATTATACAATGCACTCGCATTCTCGTCCCTGGCATCTCTGCCGTATGTAGAATATACGTAGTTCGAGACGACATGCTGTACGTAATTTGTATACTGCTTTAAATCTCCCCTCTTTGCCGCTCGCCCTCGAGCGACAAGAGTTTCTCATGCGTTTTTCGAAATTTGCATACTTAAAAAATTAAAATTTAATTAAAGTGTAAACTGCGAAAAAAACGCGCAACGCACTGCAGAATTTTCGACTGCTCCTTCTTTTTTCCCCCGTGGCACAGTAGGTTGCATCGCAGGTGGTTTATCGCGAATTTAATCACAAGCGCCACGCCAAATTTATATGAAATTTTACCTTTTCACGTTTTCATGCCCGAAGAAAACTCGCGCAATCGATCTTCTGTCACCAACAACTTTTCGTACAAATCTCCGGGGAGTCGTCGAGTCTAAACTTGCCCGTTTATAGCTTCGCGTAAAACTAACGCGGATAGCGAGCGTAAAACTTGCCTAAACGGTATCGGATTAACGAAAGACCCAAGCGGCGTTAGCGAAAACCCAGGTATAACGGGAAATTTCCTCGCTTTGCACGTTTCGCAACAATCAATTATTTATTCAATTAATAGCGTAACGCGTTACGTTTACATTCACTGCGGCACCTCCGTCGCATTCGTATAAATTTCGTGTAGATACTGCGGGATGTGAAATAATCCCCCCTCAATAACGTTTCGTTGATTGATGAAGGTAAAATTGAATCGACGTGCGGGACGAAAGCTCGAAAGGTAAACATTGGAAAACAGTTATCCCAC
The DNA here is from genome assembly GCF_000949405.1 of Vollenhovia emeryi. Lineage (NCBI taxonomy): Eukaryota > Metazoa > Arthropoda > Insecta > Hymenoptera > Formicidae > Vollenhovia > Vollenhovia emeryi. The sequence continues at coordinate 452,149 of NW_011967211.1, read as the reverse complement.
GGATCATTTCTTTACGTTTGTCACGGTGGAAAACAGGGGGGAACTCGCTTCAAAAATTCACGAGGAAAATATGAGATATATGAAGGATCTCGGTCCCTCGAGGCTTTTCTAAATTAAAATATCATTTGCGATCAATGTTTTAAAGATCCCACCTTTTCTTTTTTATTCGTCGAGTTTTTCTCCAGTTACGTGTTCTTTATGTTATTTGGGGCACAGCGGTAAGATTAAAACCCGTGTACCAAGACTTGAGCAAGTTTAAAGAGAGACATACGTAACACCTCGTGTCCCGTAAGTTTCTCAAAAAATCCAAATAAGCGAATTTTCCCAGTTATACCAACACGAAACGGAACAAGATTTAAGAAGACTTCGGAGGCTGCCATTAATTCTTATTACGTTCTTTAAGAGAGAAAACGGTAGAAAGACACGGTTAAAAAGAACACCTTTATATCTTGGTTAACAAGACTGGACATGGTGAAACATGATCAGAAATATACAGGAGTTACAATTCCCTCTGGATTATATGAAGTTATATTAGACTCACCGTTGGGATAGGTCGAATTGAGCTCGCCGGTGGCTTCCAATTCCGATGACATGGAGCCGGCGATAGTAGCGTCTGGTGCTTCCTCGAGCACCACCTCGATCTTTGTCACGACACCTGTAAACGAATGTCCGAAAGTTCCGGACTCGTCTCGTTAATCATCCGGGTGTTGTATAATTAAATATTAATTACGAGATAATTAAAACTTTGTAATTAAACTTTTATCGCCCCTCCGCGTTCGTCAGCGATGTAAATATATACGCGAACGTACCGCTTCCGTCGGCGTCGCGACGTTTGCTCGGCGAGTTCGTAACATGCCGATGTCTTTTGGGTCGATCTCTTCCCTCCACAATGAGATATTCTCTGCGGTGACGGCCTTCAATTTAAAATGTGGATTTGTTAACACCGGTAGAAATGTATGCCGTTCTTCTAGACACCCTTCCAGTTACTGTCTATGCACTGAGAGGCCAATTTTGTTGAATGAAACAAAATTTAGTTGGAAAATTTCGTTATATTAGCACACAAATTTGTAAAGAAAATAATTTCAAGTAAATCTATAAGTAATTTAATGGCCACTACCTATGCCAGGTCCTAAATGGCGTTTAAGTTTCAATTTGATTGATATCTGAAAAGGACCGAGTTAAAAATTAATTGTCGTTTAAATCTATTTACTTCGTTTAAAAAATTTCTTTGTCAGTGTGTGAAGATTAACGCGGTTCTAGCTTGTCACTTTAACTTTTTTCGCTTATACTTGGCGCGAGACACTACCGTGTCTCGTGATCTTATTGTAACTAAATATAATATTGCTATAAAAAACATAAATTTGCCACAAGTAAATTTATTTTCTGAGCAGGAGTTAAATGAAATTTTTTTAAACAAGTGATTAGAAAAACTAGATATATTTTACAAAAATGTATATTTAGTTATTGCAGCCAAATTTCCTGATAACCAATAAATATCGAAGAAAATATCACGAGTAACATTTGCTTCTGAATATCTCGACTTTTTCGACTCTCAGTGTGGTATTAAAAGATTTGTAAATAAAATTAGATTTTCATGTTGAAAACCTGCTATCTCTTATAGAAGCCTATCTAATAATACAGAGCTTTCCTCTACCACCAAAGTGCATTTAAAATTCTGCCCTGAAATCTGACGTGAATTAAGAAGAGACCGGTATCTCCCTGGAATAACTTGGTCGGTATCCCAGTTGTCATCGAGAAACATTCGTCCCTAAAGAATTGAAGGCACGCTGCAATAGAAGATTCCCTCAGACCCACGTATCCGCCATTCGACTGTATTTACATGAGAAACGTCGCATTGCGTTTTGCGAGCCAAAAATGAGAAACAGGACGGCGCGCATCTCGTAGAATGCAGGGGGGGAAAAAAAAGAGAACGCCGGTGGTGCTGAAAATGCGCCTCCCCGCTCGCGCATCGCTCGCCCTCATGCATTATTCAAGGACCACGCTCGGCTACGTTTGATATATCGGTTACGTATCTCCGGCTCGCGTTTTCATCGCGGGCGGAAAGGGCTTCGTCGTGACAGCGCGGCGGCGACATTCGTTTGCACTTTCGCCCGCGCGCGCTTATCGGCGCGTGCAGTTTCGACATTTTGGTTCAGCGCCGCGCGCTAAATCTCGCGACCGTGTGTCTCCGATAAAGCGACTTGAAGATCCGCTCGAGTTTCGCCCGTCTTATCTTCCCCCGGCACGTATCACGCGTTCGTACGCGCATTGTTGGGCGCCAACTAACGCGCGATTAAAAGATCATCGATCGCGCGCGCTCGCCGTCCTCCGCGACCCTGAAATTATCGCGCCGGTCACGCGTAAGCCTCGCGAATATTTTTCAGGCGTGCGCTTTTAATAATGAAAAAGCGAATCTATCGACCGCCCCGCTGCAGCTCCATAAATAATATACACGGCTAATATAACTCGCGTACTATGATACGTCTATTAAAGGAATTGCCATAAGGAGACGGACTTGCGACCGGCCGTACACGGCGAAGATTAAAACACATTACGCCCGTCGTATCGCGAATTACGATCGCTGAAATGAGTTTGTTGATAGAGTCGAAGAATTTACCCGACTCCGTGATGTTCCGCTTTCAATTTCACTCGGCGACTCCGCGACGACCGGCACTCTTGCCTGTCAAGGGGGGAGCGAATTTTTTTTTCGCGACAAATCCCGAAGTCTCATGTTTCAGAGCGGGGGCGGGGGTCGCTGCTAAAAGCCCGATGGATGGTGGACAAGGGGTGAGTAAGTTGTATCGGCAAATGCCGGGGCGCGCGCGAGGGGCAAGTACGCGAGTAATTACGCGTCCGAGGTTCCCTCCTCTTTCTCTTTCCTCCTGTTTTTCGCGTTTTACTCTCCCGCGGGTGGCGGCGGCGGCGGCGGAAGGAGAGATAATCGCGACGCTTAAACGAAGCGCGAGATTTAATGGAGCCGCAAAGTAGCGGCTTTTTGTCTTCTTCGCAAACAAAAAAAAATCTACGACCTTGGAGTGATAAAGTGTATGCGCAGTAAAAAAAAAAAGACAAACTTGGAAGACCACGGGGCGCATACGTTTTATCGTGCACTTAGACTGCCGCCTAAAAGTCTGCACGGCGTTGCACACCCGCCATTTTATTCCTATGTAACGTCAGGTCGCAATTATGATGTAATTTTCGTTCGCCTACTCGAACGTTACTTCTATTGATTGAAAATAACCGGCGCTATTAGATAAATTTATTATGTGCTGAAACCCGCCTCGCGGTTCCATTATGTAAAGTGAGCCGACATGACGTGAGTTGGTTATATAACATATAATAAGCAACGCTGACTCCTCCAAAGTGGAACGTATACACGAAGATGACTTACTTCATTTTACTTTGTCAAAACAAAGTCGCCTCTGTTTTCCTTCTAAATTAGATTAGAACTTCTAATCAATCCATTGGCTAATTAATACATACGCGCGTCAAGTAAATGCTATTATTGTCCGCGGAAAAGTTGTAATACCTGATTACAAGTGTCTACTACGAAACTAATTTGATGCGCTTCGCTCTCATCTGCGACTTCCAACAGCGTTATTATCGCGAGCTTTCTTGAAAAGTATATGCATATACGTACAAATACACTCCAGGTAACTATTCTCATTTCGTTATTGTTACAGCTTTTATCAGTACAAAGCGCACTGCACACTGGAATACTTTAGAAAGTCCTGGAACCGCGGCAGGTGAAACGCAGGAATGTGCAACTAGAGGAATGCTTCGAGAGCGTCTGTTCCGTTTTGAGAAATGAAAAATAAAAGTATAAATGCGAGGCAATCATTTTTTTTTATCGATTAAGGAGATGCGAATTCTCGGGAAAACTTGGATCTTACGAGGTGCCAGTCGAGACTGAAGATCACTAATATATTTAGAGCTTCTTTCGATCTCGGGTCCATAAGGTCTGTCATAAAAGAATGGAAATGTATTTTATGAGGCCCCTTGTCCCCTTCATCCACTCGCGTTATCTTTTGGAAGAGCAATCGCCACGAATACAATAGTTCCGTACAAAAATAGTGACAGAATTTATAGTCAATACTCTTTTAATACATTAAAATAGATTTTTTAACATATTAAAGTACAAATAAAAATATATAAAAGATAAACAATGTATATTAAAATATAAAATATATAATATATTAAATTAACATATTAAATTATATTATATTAATGCAGTAATATATTAAAACATTAATTCAGTAATATGTTAATTTTTTATAAATACTTGCAGAGAACTGTTATCGTATATTTTAATATAACAATATTAGAAAATGGTTGACCTACATACATAAAGTGAAGCTTTCTCCTGGATGAGCATCCCTTTTTCGCATTTATAACAATATCTCAACACTTTGTGTGAGGACAATCTTGAAAATGCAACTTCCATTTCTCAGACATTTTCTCGCGCATCATGAAAAAAAGCAGAATGCGACAACGATCACTAGAACTGAAAAGTTTCTACACACCCACTACAAGCTTCAGCTACTGCAATGGGACGCGTGCAATAAAGCATTACACGCAATAAAGTACCACATAAAACCAGCATTAAGCTGCTTCTATCCCTTAATCAGCACGAGAGTTCTTTTCATAAGAAACGGGTGCACTTCAAGGAAAGAACATATAGTTTCGCTAAAGAATGAAAGGAAATATACAACATTTTATCGTTAATATAACGTTATTGTCAATTTCCTTCTATCCAAAGGTCCTTAATAAAGAAAAAATAATAAGAGTTAACTAGCTCTCGAAATATACTTTTCAGATTTTATAAAAGTATTTTCAAACAGTACACTTCTATTTTCTCATTATAAGTCAAATTAAAATTAAATTAAAAATAACATTTAATATTCTTCCATTTATATTTAATTCCGCAACTTCATAATTCTTAAATAATTTCATACTCTCGCTGCACACCATTCAGATTAATTAAAATTGCATTAATGGAAAGCTGTGACTCAATTATATGCCTAGCTCCATTCAAGTTTAGCTGTGGGCAATGGCGTATAATATAACAATGTTCGTGAAATGCTTTAATGTAGGAATTTGTGAGAATAAATTGAGGGAAAGTTGTAGCGAAGCCGGAGGGTGCGATAAGTCGGCAAGGAAGTAGGAACAAATATCGAAGGTCTAATTCTAATAGGGCACAGGGCACAGTGCAGGATTTAGCACAAAGTTTGCCAGCGCACAGCATGCTTCAGTCACAGGCACGATAAATGCGTCTTGCGGTAAAGTACGAACATTGTTCCGACCCATGGGGAACATACAGCTGTCCGGCAACTCTTCTAATTTCGCGCTGCGCGGAAATAATAATGTAACGTTTCCAAGCAAATGGTCTTATCACAAATCAATCCAAACCAGGAGAAAGAAATTGATTTTACTGAAGTTTTCAAACAAATTTTTTATCTATAATCCTTTTGACACTTTTAAAGATAAGATGCTCAATCTTATTCTGATTTTCTAATCTCAGTATCTGCGCGCGTTTTATATCTTTAATAATTTATATTTCAATTTCACTTATTACAAATGTAAGACGAATATGAGATGATGGACGTCAAAAGAGCGTTTCCTTACATTCGTGCCGTAATTAAACACATATCTAATAGCAGTTATTCCAGTTAAATAACACTGAAAGAGATTTGTATAGTTACCTGCAAAACTAAAGCTGCAGTTTCGCGAACGCCGAGCAAAACGGAATTACTCCGAGTTTTCCAACAGTGATGTAATACGATACTAAAGTTGTTATTTCATGCACAACAAAGCGCACTGCATAACGTGTTATATTTCAGGAAACCAGGACATCTGTCTTTGTGGTCACAATTTGTTGAATAACATTTAATCAATCTCTTTTGTAAATTTTGCCCCGTCGCAATAAAGATATAAAACACCGAAGAGACTATAGAAAGTACCTAAGTCTAAAGTAACTAAATTTCAAGAGCATATTATTTGTGAAAAAGATGCTGCTCAGCAGGAAGAGAAGCTTCAAAAGCGGCGAGTACATTTTCTCAAATATCTGTGTAAGCATGTGCTACTTCTCAATCGTACTATCAAATTATTCGCAATTTCTTTCCGAGATTCCGTAAGCGCATTCTAATTATAAATCCGTCACACTTTTCACACGATAGCACGTGTATGATGTCCGTTATATGAAATCCACGCGATTACAATTAATCATCCTTTGACAGCATTGATTTACATAACTCAATTGCCAGCAAATGTATTTTATGATCTCAAATACAGATCGGTTTTTATTTCACTGCTAAAATCATCATTAGACTTGCTCACGTTTCAAAAGCTTTCGACTTAATTTTAGGCATCATATCAAGTAACTAATTATTGATTTAAGCTCGAAGAAACGCGCCCGTCTATTTTCACTTTCGACATTATCCGGAATGTCACGAACGAAACTATAGGTAAATTTATCGAATTTAATTAATCGTTTATTTTTACACACACCAACTATTTCAGACAAACGTAATATGCGGCTTTCGTGCGGGTTTTCATATTCTTCCAAGAAATGCGATACCTTCCCTCGGATAAAAATCGCAAGGAGAATACGCGTTGAACCGTACCGCGATTACATTACCGTTATATCTACTATTGCATCGGTTTGTTTACGAATAGAATGGAGGAAGATAGCGGGTGGTCCAAGGAGCTGTCGTTCTCTTTTTCAATTTCAAGAAGGAAGCCGCGGGAAATGGCGGCCCCGAGTGGCCGTGAAGCAACGGAAGAGATTCGCAGGAAACATTTGGATGAAACGGTGCTTATGATACGCACACATAATTCTTTCTCTATCCCATTCGGCTGCTCAACGGAAAAACTCGCAAAAGATGAGATCGCAATCCTTCGATGGAAGTGTCTCTTCGCGTCGCCTCTCATATCTCGAACACGTTTTCGCGCGAAAACAATTTCATCTCGGACCTCCAATTCGATTTACCGGGAGAATGTCACCAAAGACATTTACGTTATTGCGAGAAATGGATTTCTCCTTTCCTATCTAATTTGTGAGATGCGCGTTTCTCAACTACACGCGCAATTATCACTCAGAAGTTTTCAAGAGCACCGTTTGTAAAGGAAATGTGATTTAACAGTAGGAAGCAAACTTTCGACATTACTTTCGCGTCAATATTGAAAAAGACTGCTGACAATAATGTGACAATAAGGCTTATACTTTTGATAAGAAATACATGTAACACTGATTTCAAAATTGGAAAAACTATGCGAAGGAAATTGAAGATACGCGGAACAAAAATGATATCAACAATATCCGTGTAATTAAAGTATAGTTGAAATAACATAAAGCACATCAGATAATTGACAACTTCAGTGTTTTCTTGACCATATCTGACAGTTTTAATAATACAGAAAATTTATTGCAAAAAATATTACCCCAGCAAAAATATTACATCGGATTGTTGCCTTAATAATCTGGATATTTAATTCAACGCTTAAAATTAAAATCCACAGCAAATGCAATTGAGTGCATTATTTGTTAACAGTCCGTGATCAACGTTTAATTCAAGCAACTTGATTTTTTTTTAAGTTAACAGTATTTTTTCTGCGTGAATACCTACATATCATCTCTCTGTTACATTAACTCTCTAACGTAAACGTAGTTTCTCAACCTTTACGTGAAAATAGCTATTGAAATTCCGTCGCCTTGAAGGAAACATCAATATTTGTATCAAATCTATTCCCGCCTTTCAAACTTGCGATTTTACGTGCGCCAACGAGTCTTACGTTTTACTGACATTTCCTATACGTAACGGTTTGATTGCAAAATGTTTTGCTTTCTTTTACAGAGCTCTCGTATCTGTGAGCCATATGTATCCTGTTTGTGTCAAAATCATGCTCCCGGGTTGCAAAATTGGCTGCCATCGTCAAAAGCTAACGAAAATACCGTGGAAGCTCGACGAGCCTGCTCTATCGAATGATCTCCGAGGTATCGTCAGCACGTCAAGAGATCGATACTGCCGAAGCTGCGAGGAAATTGCGGAACTCGCCTAGATGCAAATCTTTCAATTGCCCATTCGTTAGCATTTCTGCATAATTAATCGGCTGGATCAATTTCGCGGTGTGAAAGGCGATCTACACTCAATATCAATTCTTTATCGATCGAGAGGGAAACCTGCATGTGTCGCGAGTCCTTTCTCCGCAATCGCAGCTATTACGAAGGCATTTTTATAGACACCTGGCATTTATGACTGTATAAATAAAAATAGGAATTTTATTTAAAAATCGATGCAACCTATCGCGAGTTTATATCGTGGAACTCTATATGACTTCGATAAATGTGCAATATAGTGAATGATTAATGGATAACCGACATCAGCGGAGCGCAAAAAGTTATGGGTACCAGGGAAAGAATTACGTTGTGTTTAAGGCTGGTGGCTTTTTTATCGAAGACGAACGGGCAAAGAAGACGGAGAAAGTCCGTAGACAGTAATTGATGGAAACGGATTACGCTTGGGGTAGTCTAATTTTTTTTTTTTTTGGTCCCTACTAGGCTAGACAGCATTTGCTCTTACAAATTCTCTTGTAACGATACAACGAAAAAGGATTTTTTGGAAAAAAATTACCCTTTTACGGCAGTAATGTCTATTGTTCGGCAATATCCATATTATTGTGTAATATTTAATATCTATATTGTTATTAAATCAACATTCACAAAGTACGGTAATAATTAATAGGATTCGTGCCACGCGCGTGTGTTCGTAATTAAATCATTTCAATCAAAACCGCGGCAAACGTATCGCTGAGGGGAGAAGAGAATTGATATCCACGAAATCTACCGTCGATATGAAATTTATAGGCTCTCGCAAGTTAATCTATGCTCGGGAGATAACGAAAGTGAGGATAACTCGATCTGATCGAAGAAAATATACCTGACTGGGTCTTGTAACGTTTGAATTTGCGATTTTGCGTTACGTGGAGACTCGCTCTGAAACTTGTACGCAGGTACATAATTACGTACGATTCGCGCGAGTAATTCATTGCAAGGAGATAAATCGAGGTAAAAATTATGGCGAGGAATCACGGAATCACTGAGTCACAATAAACAGCAAATGGATTCCAAATTTTAGCTGGCTTTTATTTAATTCCGACGAGAGTCTTAAAAAAAATATCAGTATTTGCATTAGCAATTGCATTAGAGAGTCGATTTTTTTATTGTTGCATTTCACGATAAAGGCACGACACAGGTATGAAACACGAGATTGAACACATTGGCTGTAATGTATCTCTATACGTTAGTAGGTCAAGCAACCAGGGCTAATAATAGTCTCTTTCACGGGGGAAAAAGGTTATAAGGTCTGAAAAACAGACGAAATTAAAATGTATGGTTCTGTAACGTACAAGACATTGAAGCCATCAGACTCGTCGACAGTGAATTTAAGTAGCAACGCGAGCAACGCAAATCCATCACGATCTTCTTTGCTCCTCTTCTTCTGTTCTTTGTCATTAGAGTCGCCAGCCGTTCTGAAAACTTCGCTTATCAAAACGAAGCACCGCCCTATCCATTTGCGTAAAGCCGCGTCAAAGTTTTTCTTGGCGTAAACCTTTTGCTACATGCCGTCGTACATCTCGTAAAATGATCTGATGCAACGAAACTCGTAAGTAATATATATGATTGCAATAATAATGATAAATAGGCTACAAAGGATAAATGCAAAATTGACATTAATAATTGAAATAACAGAAAATCATCGCCGTTCAAATAATGACTTAGCCTTTTTTAATCAGATTGTCGCTGAAGAGGATTTCGTGACCGTAACGTTTAACTTTTTTGTATACTTATGACTCCACCTTTGTAACGTACAAACTTTGAATCTTACATTTATATTTACGAGCGTAAACGCCATTTTAGGACCTGGCACAGCCGGAGGTAGCCAATTAAATTACTATGTGAATCCACATACCGTATATTTTCCAACCTGTCCTGCACGCCGTTACATCCGGACATACATAACACAGATTTTTCGTTAGGTGGAATCATTGTCATCAGTGAATTCGCGTGTGTTATAAAATCGCTGAACGATTGGATAAATTATTTTAAATGCTAGTAATGTAATAATTGGCTACCTCCAGCTGTGCCAGGTCCTAAAATGGCGTTTACATTCGTAATTGAGTTATATTGTAAAAAGGCTCGAGTTAAAATTTAGTTACTTACATTTATTATTTAGCACCTTCTATCCGGTGACGGCTCCCATTGCCCCTGGTGTGTCTTCCTTTTCCATTATTTTAATTATTAATATCAATTTTGCATCTAATATGATTACGTTGAATAAAAAGCAGCGGTAACGGCAAATTCACATGCGATTAATATCGAGTAAAAGACCGTCGCGATATTAATGATTTATTGAAGATAATATTTTATCAGAGCTTCGTTGCACCTAAATTTCTGGTATTAAATCCTCCTTAAGCGGTATTCAGGAATAACGATGACTAAGGAGCTTGCGTGTATTTAATTTAAGATCAGAAAATTCCACTCATAATATTATCACGACGTTGCACCGGCCGAGACAATGTAGTTATCCTCAGAGACACTAACAAACTTGTTACGAGAAAATGCACTTTTAGCGGTTTCCACTTTACTCGTGCCTCCCATCTTTTTACTTTGGGGGATGCCATTAACGAATCTGAAGCGACGTGAAACATGCGGTTTCTTCAGAATTTGTGAAAACAAACTCGGCCGTCATCGAGCGACCGCCGGCCGTAGTTCGGGAGACGCGAGAGTCCAAACCGCCAATAATTCTTTAAAGCTCGTTGTATCTGTCATGCGGGAAGAATGGCGGAAGAGAAGCGGTTTTATTCTCGAATCGCACGCGAAAGCAGCGATAATATTTTCTCGTAGAATTCTCGTTTGACAAAAGAGCAAGGTGTAATGTCTTTCAATTTTTATCCGCCATGGGGAAAACGCGCGTTCATTCCTTTCCATTTTAAGCGTTGCCATCGGGAAAGATTCGGAAGATTAAGTGAGATTAATGTTCGCACAACCGATCGAATTACTTTCACGCTACTTCCGCGATGCGAATTCGCTGAATTCCGGTGCGTGAAATAAGATTGACTCCCCGAGCAAGCGCAGGTATGTAAAGGTCGACAGCACGTTCGATCATAGACGTGCTGCACATCCGTGTAAACAATCAGTTGCGACATTTATTATTTCGAAGTAATCGATGGCCGGTCGATTGGCCAAGTCGGCGTCGAAGGAAAAGGCGCTATCGACGTAATCAATCGGATATTTATGGCAATTCAATTTGACACGTGCACGTTTTGTAATCTTCTTTTTTCGTTTTTTCAGCAATATTCGCTGCGGCTGTACGGCGATGAATGGCGAACCAATGGATAGATTTTGCAGAGACAAGCAATTTAAACCTGTCACCCGAAAATATGTGAGCTAACGATTTTTTAATTATTGCAGTTTTTACACTCGTGGCGATGCTTTTTTAAGTTAGACGGAAACAACAAAAGTAAAGTATATTTGAGTAGTATTCAATATCGTGATCGCTAAAAAAATCTTTCGTTCGTCGAGGCTTCTTTCTTGGAATAAACTGCCTACTCTCAAATGCAATTTACTTTCCGAACAATTTCGCCGATGTGCTCGCCGATAAAAACTGGAAGAAATTAATTTCTGACGATATCAAGATAGCTGGAGAAAATTACGACTCTCTCTTGCGGCTGTAGAATGTATCTAAAATTATGACAAGAAAAAATTAATTTTGAAACGAATCCTAGAAGAAATTCTCGTAATTTTCAAGTGCGGCAGAGTTGTAAACGTACATTTCATACGATACATTTATTCATAAAAATGTTCTGTCTCGTTACGAATACGTCGAGCTAGATAGTAAAGTTAGCGGCATCGAAATCTGAGTTCGCCGAAGTAAGGCCGATTTCAACCCTTGTCTGGAACGCCCTTATTTCCTCGGAAAAATCGAACGTTTCTACGTCATCGGTCATAGTAGCCGGGCTCATAACATTGTCTCTCTCGACGTCTGATCGAAAGCGGCTGGTGCTGTGTCTGTTCCGTAAAATTGCGGCTGGAATTAATTTTTTATGAGATACCGAGTTCAATATCTCTTCGCGTCTAGCGATCGGTGAAGTTTCCGCGTGCGTCGCAAAGTTTCGCGCTGGCGAATTCCCTATAGAACGCCGTGCTTTACCATATAGTTATTAACTACTCAGATCCGGAACTTCAAAGGGACTTCGGTATCAAAGTGAAGCGGATGTAGGTACATTTCACCCGTGAATGGTCCCGTGAAAGAGGCGAGGAAAAAATTTACCTAATGCCGCGATTACATGAAATATCGGCTTTAGTTTTCTTTCGCCTTCGAAGCCTCCGTATGTTAGAGAAACGCGCATAATATGTGCATGTGCTACGTATTTGTGTTTTCTCGACAAATAATTACGCGTAGCAGAAAGAAATTCTCTCGTCTAAATTTTTGAATATTATTTGGTACTCTCTCTCTCTCTCTCTCTCTCTCTCTCTCTCTCTCTCTCTCTCTCTCTCTCTCTCTCTCTCTCTCTTTGCAACTTTTACGTCCCCGAGAGATTCATCCTTTTGCATGTTCGTGTGCAGAAATTCGGGACAATCGATGGGGCCACAAGACCCTTAGGGTTTCACCGGTCAGGTTCGTTAATCTCAATCGAGGATCAGAATCGCCACAAAGGATCGCGCGCATCGAATATCCTGTCCATCCACATCTCGTTGCATCATCAGGTTTCCCAACGATGTACCAAAATATCTCGTCCGCGTCTGCGGTTTATAGACTGAATTATTTGCCCAAACTCGAAACTTCGGATCCGAACTTTAATGGTATCTAAACTTGAGAATTAGCTTTCGCATTGTAAAACGCTACAATGGAAAGATTGTTTAAACGACGATTTCCTCCAATAATTTTACTAGAAAAAATTCCTTCTATTTCACAATGAATGTTTAACGCGTACCAACTTTCGCTTAATTTCCTAACTTAACTAATTTTACACGATATCCGTAATAAACTATTTCAATCTATTTTGAGAGAGCAATTTTACCGATTTTACATTGCGATAGAAGAACACTATTACGCTCACAAATGTACAAATTGTAGAAGTCAAACAGTTCCAACTATATAAATAAAAGAGGGAGAGTTTCCCCGTCGGAATTCGCATGAACACATCGCATGGCGAGAGTGTAGAGAAACACGGCGAACGCACGAAGGAGAAGTTTTCATTTGCTTAATTCCTTTCGCTGGCGTTGAATTCGAGCCGATGTTATCGGACCGTGTAAAAAAAACCGATTTTATGTTTCGATAGAAAACAGAGCTTTCATCATCGCGGTAATATCACCAGGGATTACACCGGCCGGGTACATTTGCCTTCCCTCCCTCAGTCCGCAAATATCCTGTCAACGTAGAAATCGACGAACCAAAATTGCTTCGTTAAAGATTCCATCTCGTAACTGCGTGCTGTCCCGCGTATTATTCGTTATTGTTTGCCGTAGCGTACAGTCCAAATATCTAACATCTTCGCGAGCCGTATAATTGTGCTACACATCACGCGAATTGTAGTTGCGCGTGCACCAAAACTTGCCGATTAATCTAATTGATAGCGCGACATCGTCGGTACATTTGAATGTTTTATAAACTTGCAGCCGTAATTTATTACCGCAAGTTTTCCGCCCAATTAAATTTAATCAATTAACAATTTTAATAAGGGGGTTGAACGGGCGTGCACGTAAATCAACATTACGCACCAGGCTTTAATCCATAATTCGTGTGATATGTAAAAAAATACAAATATCCTTACTATTTGTTAATGTGCACTAAAACAAGCAACGAAACATGATTGTTAATTTTACGTTACAATTGTAAAGCGTTAAGCGACCCCCTCAAAGGCTTCATTTAAAGACAATGTAGAGACTTGGCAAAACAAAGTCGTTGCTTCAAGCAGCGCATAACAGTTGGCTGGTTTACTTCGTTACGAGAGATTTCCGACTCTTTAAAATTTCATCTTTCGAGATAAACCACCGCCGTCCCGAGAGACCGTGAGCTCAGATACTTTCCTCTATGCCTCTAAGAGGAGCAAATCGCGCTCCATTTTCGGAAATGCGAAAATCGTCTATCAACCCCCCGGGACGCGCGTTCGGAAACTTTTAAGTGAAGCATAAGCTTCGGTCTTGGAACGGATTTGCGAAACTCGTCGAAAATAAATGCGAGACGCTCGTTCGCGCAGTTTGTGTGCGTACACTAATTGTAAGTCATCACTGATCTTAATTTTTGCCTGACACTCGATCACCTTTACTTGGTCTGCGATTGAAAACAGCTCGAAAATTTCTCGCCAAAGATCACGTACGGTTGCTCTTAAAATTCTAACTGCGCTTCTAATTAAGAGATTAGACTTGAAATTAGATTCGCCAGATATATGTATGCTTACTGTAATATTTCGCATTCTATTACGAACTTCGCGTCACGTCCGCAATTTGTCTCTTGCGATTGCAACAAGATACGAATTATATGTAGGTATATTTGCAGGTGGAATATTTAAACGAAATATGAAATCCACATAAAACCCAAATTTCTGTGAATGGAACGAAAACTCGGGCAGCGCGAGTGTAACAATGAGCATTCCCGATCCGAAATAGCACGTATCGAAGTGAAGAGTGTAGCGACTTTCCTGTAGATTTCCTATATCAATCCGCGGGAAATTGCACGAGGTAGAATGTCGCCGTCGTCAGGTGAGCATCGATGCATATTGCATTATTTAATACAGTAACCAAGTATCATTGCACATTGAGACTGCGTTCCGGGTAGATTCCCAATGTAGGCGCACTATGTTGCGCGGATATCGACCGTACATCTAACTCTTTCGCGGTGTGTTCGCGCCTTTCAAATTAATACTTGTGTCAAACGTCGAGTTGTCGCACAATCGAATTCACAGCTCTCTCAGTCGCAGACTCAAGTAACGGAGAGAATTCTCTCTCAAAATTTATCCCAAAAATCATGTAATCGTCGGAC
Source organism: Vollenhovia emeryi (assembly GCF_000949405.1). Lineage (NCBI taxonomy): Eukaryota > Metazoa > Arthropoda > Insecta > Hymenoptera > Formicidae > Vollenhovia > Vollenhovia emeryi. The sequence continues at coordinate 437,108 of NW_011967211.1, read as the reverse complement.
AACGTGGTATTTCGAAGAATTTTATAAGAATTTTTTGAAATTTTACCATACATTTCACTAGTAACATGGCATTTTCAACAACTTTATGAAAGTTTTGTGAAATTTTAACATACATTTAACTATCAGTAATTTCAAATCGAATTTATAGTAAAATGTATGGTAAATTTTCAAAAAAAAACTCTCATAAAGTTGTTCGAAATGCCATGTTGTCCCACGATGACACGATTTTCGGGGTGAATTTTAAAAGAAAATTCCCTCCGCGTAGAATAACAAATCGCGATGACATCAAAGTGACGTTGAAGCGACGTTAATATAATTTTAATTTATTATCGTGATATCATTATGAGTTTTACGTTCCACCTGGGGACTAGCTCGACGATAATTGATAGAAGAAATTGGAATGACAAAATTTCGATTGACAATTCCTCTTCGCTGAAGCATTGAACATATAACTATCGCTCTTCTGTCATCTACTTTTATCTTTATTATCTGTAAACACGTAAAATTTTCAGTCGCGTCGTAATACGGCAGTTTCGACAGGGATTTACCTCTGGAGATGATTTTTAAAATGCACCTTGAAGCGTGACGTATCCAGATTTCAGTTTCTTCTGCCTCTTTCTCTCTCACATTCTCTCTCTTTCTCTCTCTCTCTCCCTCGGCGTTGATTTCCTTTACATCACCGTGGAAAAAAAGGCCGACAAAGGAACGCGATCCTTACCCGCGAAAGTTCACCACGTGACTGACGGGAATAGGTGTATCCGTCGCTGCCGGGAAAAGCCAAACAGAAATCTCCTGCAGCGCGCAGACTCGCCGGCGGATGGAGCACGTCAAAATAAAGCGAGACATGCGTGTGTTTTCGGATCTGTCTGCCTTAGCTATGCCACATTTCAAACTTCCCATTCATATTGATTTTATAAAGTCGTGGAAAACGCCAGGCAACGGAGATTACGTCTCACAACTGATGCATCGCTGCATTTTACCTCGGGAAGAAAGAGAAAGAAGAAGATCGACTTTTGGTTCAGTAAAGATGTCACTGTAAAATGCTCATTTCTTCAAAGTTGCAAAAAAAGAAAGATCAATAATACTGGCACGCTTATCTAAAGACATATCGTTTCTATTTCTTGCCATGACGTTTGTATCGCGTAGCATCATCACGTCCATGAAACGTTACGTTCTGATGACTTCCTAATAATTTGCTTGCCGAACAATCGTCTGCGACTGTTTTAGAACCCGGTAAAAAATTGTTAATTCACGAACATAAATAATATATAGAAGAAATATATAGAATTATGTAAAAATATGTATCATATATGAATATAAAAATATGTTATGTATGAATTATACATGAAATATGTCCGTACATATTTTTACATCGTATATTTCTAAATAATTTTGTACAATTCTACACAGTTCTGTGTGACTTTATACATATGTATAATAGATTTATACACAGATCGATCTATGCAGCTGACATCTATGAACTACTCGGTCAACTACAGTTGCGGTCGGTAACCCATGTTCTATGGTAAAAAGTTGTCACAACAGCCAAGATCCACTGTATGTTCATACATATTTTTACATTGTATATTTCTATATAATTTCATACAATTTTACAAAGTTTTATATAATTATATAAATTTATACATGCTTTAATATGAAAAGTTGTTAAGAGAGAAAATTTGCTTATTTATAATTAAATATAACTTTGTACAATTGCACACAATTATACATATATCATTATACATAAGCAATTTTTCACATTAAAACATTTTTCATATAAGAGCGTGTATAAATCTATTGACGCGTAAAAATTATAAGTCAGGAAACGTAAAAATTCGTAGTTTAAACGCGATATCCTATGCCGCGGTATTAAGCCTGACCACGTCTCGTAAGATTTAAAGCGATAGAAGATCATTATTGTTAAGATGCAGCGCGACTTAAAATTTGACGCGTAAAAATTATAAGTCACGAAA
>NW_011967211.1:351245-428319 GCF_000949405.1 Vollenhovia emeryi | reverse complement strand
AGCCAGTCGCGCGCGCCGGCTCACGGCCGGCGGCGGCTCGAGCCGCCGCACCGTCGCCTGCCCTTGACCGTACACCGAGTAACGTAAATAACGTTTTTATTACATTCCACTTCAGTTAACGCGTGATTCTCAATTGTTTTTTCTTCGGCGTTTCAACGTACGTACCGAGGTGAATTAGAACTATTAGAAGTCAGTCGCCCGCGGGATCTCGAGTCGATAGGACGTGTTTCGTGCGTCGCGCGGCCGGTCGAGCCGCCGAACGCCATTCTCTCCGGACAAAGCTTCCCTGCGAATCAACCAATCGTTCTAGAAGTTTGTCGGCCGGCGGCGCAACTGAGCGCGCGCTTCCAACGCATTCTCGAGACTCGGAAACGACCCACGGTTATTACTAAAGTTATTACCTTCCGCGTCGGCTGGTGCGCGATCGTCTATTGTGTCTCGTTCGGCGTTTCAACGTACATACGTGCCGAGGTGAAACGGGAGTCACTCGCTCGAGGGATCTCTAGTCGATAAGACGGATTTCGTGCGAGCCGCTGAGTGCCATTCTCTCCGCGCATCGGCCAATCGCATTCGACGTCTCTCAGCCGGCGGTGTAACTGAGCGAGCACGGCGAGCAAATCTGAACGGATTCTCAAGACTCGGAAACAACGTTCGTTACCTTCCGCGCCGGTGATCAAGTGATGCTGTGGATTCTTTTTTCGTTCGGCGTTCGACGTACCTGTGCGACGAAGTGACTCGGCGCCGGCGGCCGGTTAAAGGCCTTCACACATAAAATTCCGTAAGGACGTAAAACGTAAGCGTAAGAAAATCAACAGGTTGGATTTGCTACTGCTTGCGTCATTGCCTTACGTTCTCGACTGTGATTGGTCGATTTTCTTATGCTTACGTTTTACGTCCTTACGGAATTTTATGTGTGAAGGCCTTAATTCGCCCGAAGCTTTGACTATTGCCCATTCTACACCTAGGGATGATCCTACTTTTACCACATCCGATACCCCTTCTATACCTAAAGCTAATCCTACTTGCAGCTTATCCGAGGGAGTAGTATAAAGTGTAAAAGGGTACACTGTAGTTGTACTTTGGTACGATTGGAAACCAACCAAAGTGTAAACCTTTTACACTTTATACTACTCCCTCGGATAAGCTGCAAGTAGGATTAGCTTTAGGTATAGAAGAAGTATCGGATGAGCCACAAGTAGGATCATCCCTAGGTGTAGAATGGGCATAACAGGCAAAACGCCGGGATGGCCGCTCTCAGGTTTCTCTCTGGCGAAAGCAACACGACACCATCTATCGTCTGCTAATAAGGCTCGCTGTCTGAATAGTCGATAAAAAATACTGAAAAAACAAATCCTACTTGAAAATACAGGTACAGATCCCAGTTCTCTCAAGAGCGAGATAATTCGGGAAGAATAGTCGAACGATAAATTTTCTCCCAAGTATTCTGGGTTTTAAATGACAGCCTCCCAAGCCACGTGGGATGACGTTTGGGATGATTCGCATGCGCGAAAAAGGCGGCCAGTCCGACATGGCTGGTTCAGATCACGTGGCACGTGGCGGAGGAAAAGGGCGGGAAAACCGGTGTCATGGCGTGGAGTTGCACGCCGGTGGTCTTCGCACGTGGAACTTCTCGTTCCCTCGCGTTTCCCATTGCTCGTCGCGAGTAGCCGAGGACGTGGATCGGGAGATAGCGAATGTTACCAGTTTGCGCGGCGTCCGCCACACTTGGTGCTCGCCTTCGGTCTGTCTGCGCAGCCCAGGGTAGACCGTCGTAGACACGATGGATTACAAGGCACGCAGACGTTACACGAGCGTCGTGGACGCGAACGGCCTCGACAACGATTATCCCAACGACATACAGATGTACGATGTGCCGCCGCTCGGCGAAATGTCGCTGGAGGAATTTCAGGAACTGGGGTTCGACAGATTGAAAGGTAACCTTCCAGGGATTCTCTCTCTGTGTGTGTCTCTCTCGTCGTCGATGTTGACGTAACCGATTTTGTCGCAGTTCTACGGCAGCTGGAGGCGACGAATTGCAGAGGCGACCTGAAAACGCTGGAGGACCGCAAGAGAGCCTTCGGCGACTCCCTCAAGTCCGACGGCCTCAAGTACTACGCGAATCTCCTGCACGCCGACGGATCGAATCCCCAGTCGGAGGAGCATTCGCAGACCAGGAGGAAAGATCACATAGCGCATTTTATTTTGAGACTAGTGTACTGCCGCGACGTCGAGCAAGTCCGGTGGTTCGTCAACCAGGAGGTCGAATTCTTCAAATTGAGATTTAGCTCATTAGATAAGAAGGGCATTGAGCAGCTGTTTAGTATTAGCAACCTGAATTGCACACCTGTACGTTTTATCATACTTTGTTGAAGTCTTGTGTCCACGATCCAAGAACTGTGTCCAAGTTCTGAGAAATGTGCCAGTCAATCCTGCATCTCTTACAGAAAAGCTGCAAGTTCATCGGCTACACATTTCTCGAAACTTGGAACGTGGACACGAGACTTAAGAGATACCAGTGTCACATACGTGTTGCAATCTGATCGTTAATGTTTCTTAAGATTGCGCAAGATGAGAAACTTGAGCTGAAGGAGGAGCTCAGTTTGTCATCCGGGAAAGTTACAAATATTGATATCGCTGACATTTATAAAGTGCCTTTCGAGAAAGTCACTGACTTGGTCAGAGGACGCAAAGTGTACCTCAAAGCTGGGATGGCGTACATCACTCATATGGACCTCAGTTCTGTGTTTGTCTCCTATTTTAGAGAAAATCTAGTTGCAGGATTAGAGGTGTGTAGCGCATTCCGTCAGTTTCGAAAAATTAGCCTGGACTACATTCAATTAACTTGTTTAATTTGCAGAGTTCAAAAATTCTATACAACAATATATCCGATGACGATAGATTGACGCAATACTTAACAGGTCTTCCTTCGGCCTTTTCTGGAATGGGGCGTGTCGTGTGGTCGTCTACAGCCACTCCCATCGACAAGCTGAATGATGTATAAATGAACTGTTGTTCCAGCTAGGAATTTAATTTTCTTACGCTCGTCTTGCTTGAAGTCTATTCTGAAAATGTTTTTCAGTTATCCAAATCGTCATATCCGTTGTGCATGAGAACAATTCATGAAGCGCTGCACGCCAACAATCATTTGAAAAATTCAGGGCGCCTGCAGTATGGGTTATTTCTGAAAGGTATAGGCGTGACTCTAGAGGATTCTCTTCGTTTTTGGCAAGACGCGTTCTTGAAAAGGACAGACGGGGTTACATTTGACAAGAAATATGCGTACTCCATTAGGCACCTTTACGGTAAAGAGGGGAAACAAACGAATTACACTCCATACGGTTGTCAGAAAATTATAAACAGCTCTGTCGGGCCTGGAGAATACCACGGATGTCCTTTCAGACATATGGATCGCGATTCACTTTGCCAAAAGTTAACTAATTGCGGTGTATTCGCCTCCAGTAAGACCATTGATTTCGTTACTATTGCAAAGAAAGAAGTGTTCTACGTTTAAATCTTATATCAATTTATTCTCTAGACATGACCGAAATATTGGACTTGGCCAAGGATGGACAATATCACTTGGCGTGTAGCAAGTATTTTGAAGTTATGCACAATAAACCAGCAAGTAAACCACTTCTACATCCAAATGCATACTTTGCTGAAAGCCGTGCAATTCTCACCGAAGACGATGGTGGCAAAGGTGCGTAAGGAGAGTTGCTTTTATTTTAGGAGCAAAAACATTTCAGCTTTCGCATCATGTCACATTTTATTTGTAGACATAGATAACAAAGAGAAATTCTCGCAAAGTACGGTCGGAACTCCTGGAAGCCTGCCTTCAAGGAGAAGCGATAAATATCCTACACCTTCTAGAAATACAGAGTTTGCTGGAACGCCAAAAAGAAACGATAAATATGTTACACCTACGAGAAGTACAGATGCGATCAGTACACCTTTGAGGAAAGATCAAAGAGCGAGTTATCAAACGCCTTCAAAAAAGAATAAAATGACACCAGTAAACATCGCGGAAATGCTGAACGAAGATGATTTTACAGAATTTATGGATATAGACGCAATGGATCAGAGTTAATAAATAGCGTTCTTTCTGTGTTGTATAACTATTTATATTTTGTGGACTTGTATTACGAAATTTTTCTAAATATATTTTTTAATCCTATTTATCAATACTTTTGTCAATAGTTGTCAAACTGACTTTAACTTAATAAATACTACTTATGTATACAATATCTAGCTCTTTAACCCATAATTTTTAATCGTACGATTTTTAGAAGATGGAAATTCAAGTAAAAGTTGCTTGAAATTTTTAGAAAATTTCATTCAACTGTTTTTTTGTTTTTCAGATATTTAAAATTTTAAAGGTGTTCTTTTCCACTTATTCTCGAAATTCGGACTTTCGAATTCAATTATAATACATTTAAAAAACTTCTTTGTAATATAAGAAGCACTGTCTTTTTATCCAATTCCTGAGATATCAATGTGTTATACCATACTTTGTTTCGATTATACACAAATACTGTATGGAAATACTTCAAACGTGCCCATTTTTACTTAATTATATTAACTATTAACTTCTTTCATAATTCCTTTAGAGGACTTTAGCTGGCAGCTGATTGTTCAATTTATATCATATAATAGTTCATAAAACGTACGTCAATTGAAAGAAGTTTGTAACTATGTATAATTGTACAGAATTATACATAGCTACTGACCTCTTTCAGTCGATGCTTCGGTAGGAAATTCGTGCTAACGTCCCGCACCATCGACTCCACCAGCCTCTGTAGATCGTATTTGTGTTGCCATCCCCAATCCCGCCGTGCTTCGCTATCATCGAAAACTTGTGGCCAGCTCTCCGCTAAGATCAACGTAATAACAAACTTTTTATTCAATTGTTTTTTTTCTTACTTAAAGTACAATCTATGCGAATTATATAATACATATTGTACCGATATATTGTCGTTTGTCCGGCTTATATGTGATTTTCAAATCTGGTATATACTTGAAGAGCTCGTTGAACAGCTCCTCGGGCGTGAAACTCATAGCTGTGACATTGTAAACCCGTCTACGCAGTAATTCGTCAGGTGTATTCAGAAACTGAAAGAGTGCCGACAGGCAATCTTCGATGTATATCATCGGCAGTCTCGTCTGAGGCTCCAAGTAGCACTCGTATCTTTTATTCAATAGCCCTTCGTGAAATACTGCTACAGCGTAATCTACAAGGCATAAAGAGAAAGCAGAAGATTATTAATTGAAGGGGCTTCTTCGTCAATTTAATAATCTAATTAACTAAAGGGAATCTGTTTTTCTCTCATTGCTGCATTTTGCGTGCAATTTTTCTGTAAAGAGGTCAATTACGGTGACAATGAAGTCTTTGTCGATTTACGCAAAGTGCTTAAACGAAGTGAACAACAGAATAAATGATGATAGAAATATAAATATGTCAATATACGATTGTATAATGGACCTTTCACTAATACTTTCGTATAAATTTACATTTTTCGTTTAACAAACTACGCATCGATCGCTATCGGTCTTGCAGTCTCCAGCTAAAGCTAGAGTACAATCACATAATTAAATTGCTAATCAATTCGATAATAGTGATGCTAATAAGCATTTTGTGAAGGATTTATCGTGAGAAATATCACGATGACATGTTTGTAAAAACGTGTCTTTCATCATCGTCGGTTTATTTGTTGATACTTGACGCATTGGAAAGGAAAATGGAAAAAACAAGCGACTACAATCGAGATTCGCTGCGTTAGCCGCCAGTAGCATTGTCCTTGAGAAACGATACATTCCACCATTATGCAGTTATCTTAATCGGTTAATGCTCTAGTTCTTTGCGAAAGAAGGTAAAAGATATCAATTTTCAGTTATCAGCCTATTCTACATGCGGCATTAAGCGTTTCTTAAGCATGAATACAATTATCTTGCTACGAATCGGAGAGCTTGAACATGCAACGTTCGTTTGAAAAATACATATTTCACTTTAATATTCCTTGGCGGCGCATTCTTAAAGAGACAGATAGGCGCATTATTAAAAAAAGAAAGACATGAGCGAGAAAAATGTGCTGACTCACATCGCGCACTTAATGGCGAATGCTGACATCTTTAACGGTAAATAAGTAAAATTATACCACACGTTTCAACATTATAAAATGTGTTTACGCGTCTCTGATGTACGTTTGTTAAACGTGTGATAAGACCCGGTCTAGAATGAGTTCTTAGCCGTTAGTCAGAAGTCAAAACGATATGTCGTTCCTTTTTTCTTCCGCTACAGAAAGGAAAAGGATCAATACTACCGACTTCTGGTGGTCAATTCTGTATCTTACACTATAGCGAAAATACTAAAAGCGAGCAGCTTCTGACTGTCGTCTTAGAAAGAGACAAAGCCGCTCACTTTTAGCATTTTCACTACTAATACAATAGGCACAGTAGAAAATATTCAGCTATCGCAAGTAAACATTAGCCGTCCATATTTTACAACTGAAATTTAGTTGCCGGATGCAGTTTTTAGCTACGACAGCTACATTTTACTTTCCGTGTGAGCCCGGTGTACAATGAGTTGTTAATCGTTAGTCAGGGAGTCAATTCTGTATTTTACAACGTGATGAAAATGCTAAAAGAAAACAGCTTTATCTTGTTCTCACTGTCCTCTTAGAAACCCAGTGAGAAATGATTCGTCGATCGACGTCGAAATGATGTCGAATCGACGTCAATTCGACGGTGTCGATGTCGATTCGACGTCGTTTCGACGTCGATCGACGAATCATTTCTCACTGGGAAGAGACGGAACTGCTACTGTGCCTATTGTATTAGTTGCAACAGCGAACCGTTTGCTGCGGTTTAGCAATTTGAAGTTATGGCAGTGAAATATTTTTAGCAAACCATGCTACGGTAGTAGGGAACTTTTGTCTTTCAGTGTGAGGATAAAGGAGAGGCGACATCCTCACCGGTGGTGCCGCCGCCGGGCGGATCGCTGCTGATTACACCGGGGAATCGTAGGCATCGGAAGTCCAGGCCGAAGCGATGATGATAATACTCTCCTAAGAGCTCGGCGTGGACCTTGCTGACACCGTAGATCGTACGGGGTCGTTGCACGGTAACATTCGGGGTGGGATTCCTCGGCGAGTCGGGACCGAATGCACCGATCGTCGACGGAATGAAGATCCGTAGCTTATATTGCTTCGCTAACTCAATGACGTTGTGCATTCCTATTGTTTTGCGAGAGAAACAGATGGAATAATAATGTGCAACGTGAGTAAATATTCGCGAGCGTTGAGTGTCTTCAGGGGAATTTATGTACGCAGCTCCGCTCGCCTCTTTCCGAAAGTACTTCCCGGTCTCGGTTCCGTCTTTCAGGCGAGTTTTTGTAAATCGCGATATTATCTATCGCGCTTCGACTGCTATACTTTAGGTCCGCTTTCTCCCGGACACTTTCTTCCCCTCGTGATCACGACCGCGTCATAATTAATATCGTAATGACAAATTCACTCGTCGGCACAACATTCCATTTCACTCGGACGCAGTTCGCGGAAAAACCACGCACGTCCTCGCACGAGAGGTTTTGCGCGTTTTATTAAATATTAAAGAGGAAGACGAGAAGTAATTACGCGTTGCTGCTAACAATATGACACGCGATCTCGATCGAATGACACGATCACGCGGTGATTATTTTTTTACCTTCGATATTGACTCTGACAGCCAGCGGCACGTTTTGCTCGCCGACAGCGCTAAGCAGAGCGCTGAAGTGGATGAGCCAGTCGATCCTGCAGTCCACGACGATCTTCTGCAGACCCTTGAAGTCGAGGATGTCGGCGAAGATGAAGGGCCCGTTCTCCAGGCTCTCCTCCGACGGCTTGATAATGTCTGACAGTATGACATTCTCGTTGCCGTAATTTCGACGAAGCAATTTCGCGCATTCCGTGCCCAATTGTCCGAGACCACCTGAACAAAACGCACGTACGACATGAGAATTCGTTCGACGAAAGAAGCGCCTTGCGTCTTTCGTGAAAGACCGCGGATATCGACGTGTAGTGTCATCCTTGTGATATGTTTTTATACACAAAAGACACGTGAGAATGCCTCGTGATAAAAACACAAACTGCGAAAATATATTGCGAAAACTTGCGATTGCATTCACATATGAAATATCTTCAAACTTGACAACTGGATCAGAAACGTATCAAGTACGAACGTGAAAATATAACGAAGAATAAAATGTTATTTTTAGTAACTGATTAATGTCGTCTGTTTCGTTAAAAGTAAACTCCGCTTTTCGAATTACTTCAAATATCAAAATGAACAATGAGAACATACCGCAGGCATTTTTTAATCTTAATCGATATCGCATTAATAGTACGAACTAGTTGTCGAATAATGTAAAATTATCAGATAATTGAACAAGTATTATTTACAATATTATTTAAATGTTAATTATCTAATCAAATGTTATTTTATTGCTCACCTGTTATTAGTATCCGAGGAGGTTTGACCGCATTTTCTGTATAGACAGAACCAGTTTCCTTGGAATTACCTGTTTCCTTGATTATCTTACGAAGGGGATTGATGGTTACGTGGAAGTTTCTACGAGCGTTTCTCGTGAAGGGGCATGAGAAGCGAATAACACTTTTGTATAACATTATTCTAAAAATTTATACACCACAATTTTTTATTTTTAAGAGATAAGAGATCTCGCTGTCACGTTGTTATCTTTCCCGCCGGTCTTTCTATCTGATATTGGATGGCTTTCACACGATAAATATTTATATTCATAAAAAAAAGTCTGAAATTGTTGTGTCAAAGACAAATGGATTGAGCAGAGAATCGAAGAATTTAATCTTTCCCTGTTGGTGGTCGATAAACAACTGGAAGCTCGAGCATGATAATTCTACCTTATATTACAGCCCATTTTCAAAACCAGTTAGAACACAGATGCTGTCTTACCTGTGTATCTCTATAAAGACCCATTCACACTAGGTAGGATCATATCTCGCATAAATACTCTCACAACGCACACACACACACACATGCGCGCGCACACAAAAGAATCACATTGCAAAACAAGCAGAAACTATCTGTCATGCTTCTTAAAATAGACAGACTGCATCTCCCATTAAGCAGATTAATTATTTATCTCTTAAATGAAATATATGCCGGATCGTTTTCTCAATAACACAAGATTCCGAATTGCTTTAAAAATATACGGATAGCTTGCCCCGTCGCAATCGCTATCTTCGTCAGATAAATTCTTAAAGATGTGCCTCACGGAACAAGTATTCTCAAGATATTTGCAAGTATTCATAGTTAAATCTTATATTCAAGACCGTCTTAAGGTCATCTTCAGATATGTACTCCGTAGCCAATGAGATGTTTCATACAGCAACTTTAGATAAATTCAAGACGGTCTTGAATACAAGATCTGACTATAAATACCGGTCTACATTTTGTCAGTCAAGTTGAAAAAAATGTTAAATTAACGCGCAGTTGTCAATTTAATTACATATGTACACTATTTCAGGTTTAGGTCTGTGTTTCAAGACTGAAAAGTCCATTTGACGCTAGATTGAGAAAACACTGTACGAAAGAAAAATATAATTGGACACTAAGATTCAGCTTAACCGTCAAAGGCATTTCTATTATTTTTTGTGTTCACGTAAAACGGTCGAAAGTGTACTCGTTATTTAAAAAAAAATACTTCCTCAAGAATTTGTGAAAAGAATAAAACCGCAGCGGATATAGCGGCACTTCTGCACTTACAATTGGTGTGAGAAGGACTTTAAATGGCTCTCAATCCTTATGTATATACAACTCGTTTGACAACATCGGCCAGAGAATAGTGTTTTTTATTGACGTTGCACCCATTTTAATCAATCTTATTCACACTGACATTTACAGATACCACATCAATACGATTTTATTTACCATTTTGTCATAGCTCTATATTTATAGTATTACATATATTTTATTAATTCAATTTTTACCAATATTCTTAACTGTGTATTCCATATTCAAATTTCGTAGAAATAACTTCACCGTTGCCAGCCGAAAGTCACTCGTGAGAAAACGAAATAATGCCCGTTTTATCAATATCGATTAACAGGATGAATTTCAGTATCGAATGCATAATTCGTTGTATAATTCAAAACATTCTACTCTCCCAGGTTTGCATTTTCCTTTTCCTACTTGCATAGAATTTTTCGATTTCTCTGGAATATTTTTACCGGAAGAATGAATTAAATTCAGAAATTTACATAACTTTATGTACCTTATGACGTGTGTGATTGCGGTAATCTATGGAGGCTTGGTCAGGCCGACCAATAGCGAGACGATATTTTCTCGGACGATCCTAAACCGGTTTATTCCTCAAAGTCCCACATAGCGAGATCAAAACGTGACAGCATAAATAAGCCGCTTGTAGATGCCGTGTGAATATCAAGGTTACTAAAGAACTTTCGTTCACATTATGTTGATACGCGAAATAAAATCTTAGGAATGTTTCACAGATGAAGCAATAATGTAACGATTATAATAAACGCATCACATTTTTACGAGGAAGAGAATTTCTACCAATACTCCCATAGTCGTACAACTATTTGGTAATTAACGATCTCGAGATGGAATCTCGAATATGTGATCGTTCCCTATGGAATGGTTAAGTCCCCCTATTATGCGATATGCTCCTAATGTGGGATAGCGGGGTTCCTGTTAAATTAGTAGGCATAATCTGTTGATTCCACCGTGAATTTATTGCTCTTGGAGCAAAGTCTGTTTAGTGGAAAATTCACTGTTAGATTGTGTGATCGTTGCGAAAGAGATTTGCGATTGAATTTAGGTATTGAAAATCTGCTTTCTCATATTAGAAACCTCTCATAATAGAGAACTTTCCTCTACAGATCGCTGTGATATTTAACTAATATTTTATTTGTTGTTTAGATATAACCGTTAATATTTATTCACATTACTGCAAGATCAATTGTCGAACGTACTCGCGATCGTAAATCCAGAGAGCGCGAGTTACTAACTGCATTATTCTGAACGTATCATATCCAGTTTCCCTAGAGTGTGTATGCATTATAGTATGTTAATATATTTTCTATTAATACAGTTATCTTTTAGGTCAGCTCCACTTTTCTCAACGATGGCATTGCATATCAATACAAGTAACGAGTTACTTGCCAACCCTGATAAAATCAGTGTATAATGGAGGTGATGTGCATAAAGCAAGTAAAATTAACAATTATTGTTTATTTCGCGACACATTAGGAATTGTCAAATTACTTTATTAAACATGTCCTTCCTACTTTCAAACACCGATTCGAGCGAGTTCGGTCAAAAATTGCAATCGACCTTGGTCACCTTGGCCAGGCGTGAAACGCGGAAAACGAAAGGGAAGACGATGTTTTTTACCGATATACCGAATTAAACACATTCGGCGATCGGTGAGATTTGTGGGGAAAGGGAAGAATTTCCTGGAAGCGTGTCTTCACGGTGGCTGGACACGCACTTCGCAATTCTCTTCGCGTCCCTCCCGCCATCACCAACGCCATGGCACCGTCATCTTCTCCCCTCAAGTTTGTGCAGACCACCACGCTTTTGCGAACAGCTTCTTCAGTGCATTTAGTACGTAACGAGATTACGAAAAGCTACACTCGTGGCCACGGAGACGTTGGAAAAGATAAAACGCGTGTGCGTGTGTGTTTTTTTGCATAAAAAATAAATTATTCTTTTTATGCATCAAGTGCAAATAATTTTCAAGAAGCAAATTTGGTTCTTCTTCGTGGATTTTGTTCACGCCGAGAAAGAACTCTTCAGAAGCAAGACACTGATTTGGCGAACATTGCCAATATAGAAGGTAGATAAGAGTTTATGAGCAAAAGATTAATATTAATTAGAATTTCTTTACATAAATTGTAATGGTTCGATACCCAGATTGGCAATCGCAATTTTATTAACCGCTTTAAAAATTCTTTTTGCACAAGTTTATAATATTGAAATATCCTTTAATTTGTTTATTATATTTGATAATATAATAATATAGCAACGCGAAAGAAGCTTCTGCGAAAATAACCAGTTCTCGAGACATGAATATATATAAAAAAAGATATTTTAGAAACAAGTTGCCAAAAATCCATTGTGCGATATTAATTAATATTCTTGTACTATGAAAAAGAATGTCCCCTGGAACAAAGAATAGGATCTTCTTCACGCATAGTTGCATAATGACATAAAATTAGCATTTGCGATAAAAATGAGATGCACGCTTGAGGTCACTGACGGCGAAATATCAAGGAAGTGAGTGAGTATCACTTTCACTAAAATTGCATCCATACATCTATTCGAGGCCAAACAAACGCTGTTATTCGAGCAAAATTTAGCATCATGATAAATTTGAAAGACACCTGATTGCGCGAGTTGTGCGAAAAACCTGTACATTTATCAGTGCATCTTTATTGAGCAATATCATAGAATGAAAGATTTATACTAATACCTTAATATATATAATAAAGTATACAAGTTGTGTATCGTAAAATGTTAGTGAAAAATATATAAACATGCGGGATAAATTATATGAGAGAATCGCATAACAATTAAAATTAATATAACAATCCGCAAATTGTTACATTAATTTAAATTGTTATGCGATTCTTATATAATTTATATCCCGCGTCAGTACTTATGTATGCTAAACGTTAAAGTTTAAAATTATAATACACTGTAGATGACCTGATTATAGGTCGAAACGTATGTATTAATTTGTTTACGATAATAGAATTGTTTTATTTGTTAGTGCGTACACCAGTGTTTGGTTTGCTATCCTCTAGAATAATATATTTGATACACAGTAGAATTTTTTATATGTTACTCTGTTTATACATTATATTGATGAAATGTTACATCTATAGATTTTACGAATTTAATTCCGTTTAACCCGATATTTATAATGCAAAATCTCCGCTTGCCTCAAAAACATCTATTTTTTCACAGCAATTAAGTTTATGCAACAATTAATTTTATTCTGTCTGAGTTCACGATCAGTGATATTAATTTTTCAACTTTTTCCAAATCCCACGGAAGCATCTTGAAATGCGGAAACAGAGATGTATCGAAACAAATCTGTTCGTTAACGCAACAGGTACAATGCAACTTACAATCGTTTTATCGTAGATCGCGCTATATCGATGTTATTCACGTGCGAATAGCTTTTCAGGTCGTCCGATTGTTTCCTTCTTCTTAAAGACTGGCATATTACGAAATCGTTTTTCTGCATGACAGAATGCTCGTAGTAAACGCCTTTATCTTTCTATAAATACACAAACATTCGCGTTAATTGCAAGTTATTTTTCCTCTTACGCAAAATGCCATCTCAAAATATTATCGTAAAACAAAAGCAGATAATGTGTCGCAGAAAATAAAAAATAAATATTACATTTTCTTTTAACAAACTTTCATATAATTTTGCATAGCAAATTCTATCTTCTAGAAATACAAAAGTGCTTTAAGATACAGCCTACTCAAAGTACAATAACTTCCCCAAGCTTTCTCTCTCTTCAAAGTGCGAATTTTTAATCCTAATCCGATTCATCTTCCAGTTTTACTCGGCGGTCATCACTTTATACATCAGAAGCGTGCTCGCACGACGACAATTATTACGGACAATGATTGTCCTAGCGGTCTTTAACTTCGCTTACGGTACGGGACATCAATTTTGTCGTTTGCGACCGTGACGTGTGTACACGCGTACACAGTGCGTGGCATCGTGCTCAGGATACAGAGGCGTACCGTGACGTCCAAGGGCTCTTAACATCTAAAATCCCACCAATCGGTGGTTGTTTCGCTAACGAGATTTCTAATCTTAGCAACGCATTCGTCATCTTGTACCTATTCGCGGAAACGCTTCGTAACCCCTGACATGTCGAAACAGCGACATTCGTTGCTGTTATCATTTCCTTAATAAGTCTTTTGGCAACAAATTGCATATTGCAGCGATTTAGCCAATTGTATTTGCGCAAAATCACGTGTAAGAGCGACCTGGCAATTTGTGACCTGAAGGAAAGATTAAGAAAATCCGAATATTCTTCTTCATGCTGCTCAATTTAAAGAGTGATGATTTAGAAAAATTTCGAATATGGATCTTCATTATAAACGCACAATCTAGCTGAAGATCGAGATTCACTTTTTCCTAACGTTTCTTTGATCTCTTTATTCCTGCAAATTCACCCGCTCGTGTACGAATGCACGCGTATTCCAGAAAATGCGGAACTGGTGCTCGCGATCGTAAACTACGGTCCAAATGCGCGATGGTCAGGTTGTCGGAGGGCGGTGGGCTTTTGATAGTCGGTTGGCTCCTGGTACTCCGTTCCATCGGTGCCGGTGCCCAGTTAGATCCGGATTACGGATGTCCGCTTCAAGAGAGGATACTGCCGTGCAGATGCTCCACGCGCAATATGGAGGTTCAGATATGGCAAGTTTGGATGACTAGATGCGTAAACCCGAGAATTACACGAACAATCTTGAACGCTATAAATTCGCACAGGTGTAGCCACAGCGAATTACCAAAGGTACTGGAAGGTCTGCAGGCAGTGAGCCACTATATGGACCGGCCGGTAGACGAATTGATTTTGGAGAACAACAACCTGCCCAGTCTACCCGGCAAGGTGTTCGCAGCTTTACGAGTTCTGCGCTTGATGCTGCGAAACAATCGTCTCGAGAGGGTGTCCTCCGGCTGGCTGGAAGGTCTACACGACTCCTTGTTGGAATTGTTCATCGTCGAGCCCGATCTGCGGTCCCTACCCGTGGACAGTTTGGAGAACCTGCAAGGTGTCGAGGCGGTGACGATACAGAGTCGCGTGATGAAGCGACTACCGAGATTCTCTAGCCTACCGAAGCTGAGGTATCTCCAGATCAACTCTCCGGCTCTGCTGGAACTCGTCCCGAGGAACTTTCGAGACATTCCCAATCTGGAGCAGCTGCACGTGTTAGGCAGCCCGAGACTGACCAGACTGGAAGCCGGGCTTCTTCGAGGTCTGCCCCGATTGGAGCTGATCAACATCACTGATTCCGGAATCCACTGGATTCATCCGCGGGCCATGATCAATCTGCCGGAGCTCAAGGAGATCTCGTTGGTCGGAAACGCCATAATCGACGCCGGTATGGTCGGTCGCGCGTGTGTGGATCTCCCATCGCTGTCGGTGATACGTCTGGATCGAAATCGCATCAATCGTCTGGGCGAAGGCTCCTTCGTTGATCTCGTCGTATTATCGCGACTCTATTTGTCGCGCAATCACATCACCGAGATATTCGCCGGCGCCTTTCAGCGGGTACCAGCCCTCAAGTCCATAGACCTGAATCACAATCTGATTCATCGCATCCATCCGGAATTCTTTCCGCAACGGATAGGAAACGGGTTGGAAGAGATGTGGCTGATCAACAATGACCTTAGTCACGTGGCAGAGATACGATCGGTGCTTGAGGCTCTGCCAAGGCTGAAGTTCCTAGACGCCAGTCACAATCAATTAGAGGAAATACCCTTCGGTGCTCTAAGAGGTCATCCCACTTTGGAGAGGCTCCATCTGAATCATAACAGGCTGGCATTTTTGCAAAGAGAAACGTTCACGGTGATGCCAGCGCTCCGAGAGCTCAGGCTGAAGAACAATTCTCTGTCAAACTTACTGGAGGCACCCTTTTGGAATTTACCAGCGTTAAAGGTAACGTGTTTGTAAAATTCCTCAAATATCGGTCACGGATTTCATGCAATCGTCCGTTATTCTTCAGTAATTTATTAATTTCGAATTTATCATAGCTTCGAGTCTCTCTTAATGAAAGTAAATATTACTGATGTTTCATCGAGTTACGATCAGTATACGATTCTAGGGTCTGGATCTTTCGGAGAACTATTTCCGTCACATAGAACCACGTTTGTTCACTAATCTGCCGAACCTTAGACGGCTGGATCTTAGCGGTAACGCCATAGGGCTTATCGAACCCGAGTCTTTTCTGGGCACACCGGCGCTGGAGCACGTCAATGTTTCCGGGAACGCCTTGTCAGTCCTTCATCCCTTGACCTTCCGACACCTGACGAACCTGTACGAACTGGATGTCGGTTTGAATCGTATGCTGGAAGTGGTCCCTGGTCTGCCGAAGGATGTCGAACACCTTCACATGCCGAAAAACCGTATTGTCGTCCTGCCAACGGTGTCCTCTCGGGATCTAGCTCTACCTGCACTACGATCGTTGGATTTAAGCTCGAACGGGATCGACAGAATGACGCCTGGCACGTTGGCTGACTTGCCGAATTTGAGAAAATTGAATCTAGGCTACAACACTCTGAGACTCATAGAGGACGGCGTTTTCGACGGACTTACGTCATTGGAACAGCTAGATTTGAGATGCAACCGGCTGGTCACGTTACACGGACGGAGCTTCCGACCTCTAAAATCGTTGATGGACGTGAATCTTCGTGGCAATCGGGTGGAGGTTCTGCGACCTGACATTTTTCAAGACAACACGAGACTGCAAAGAGTTGACTTGAGTAGAAATAATCTCGCACAAATTCCCCACGCAACCTTCGCCAATACCAGGTAGGAATTCGCGAATTTTAATAATACAATCATTATATAATAATAGAGGAAAGTCCTCTATTATGAGATAGGTTTCTAATAGGGGATAGCAAGTGTTCAACACCCAAATTCAATTATCAAATCGTTTTCGCAACGATTATACAACCTGACAATGAATTTTCCACTAAACAGATTTCGCTCCAAGGGCAATAAATTCATGGTGGAATCAACAGACGATGCTTATTAATTAAAGATGCTCTATATAATAAAATATATTTTCAGCTTACTTCTAAATGTGATGTTTATGCTTGCTTTCACATGCATGTATTAAAATCACGTATATAGAAAATGTCAAAATATATCACGCTTATTTTAATTACCAAAATTTAGTATATCGCGTTTATAATAATAGCAGTAATTTTCCCCTCCTTCGTACGTTACTTGGCGGTCTCGTATTATAGTGGAAAAGTAGTTTCACTCGTGGTTACTTGGTTGCATCACTCCTAACTTGGTACCTAGAAAGTTCTTCGTGCACACGCTAATATCTCTTTCTCGTTGTGTAGCATCGGCCTGGCGTGTCGACTAATTTGACAGTAATTTGCCTCGATTTTATACCCAATTTTATTTAATCTTGTTCATCAAGATTAACTCGATCACGTCGATTAAATTTTAAGTATTTTAAGTAAAAGATGTTTCAATTTTATTAAAAAAAAATCTAGATCTGAAACGCAGATAAGGTATTTTCTAATGACATCATATAATTTTCTTCTAGAACTGGCACGTTTATTAATATTCAAGACAGCCACGTTGTTGTATATTTGCAATCAAGCTGAATAAATTCATAATAGGAGGTTCCAAATTTTGTTGAAAATGTTACAAATAATATCGCGAGAAAGAAGTTTTGAAGGATGTTTCGTTTTTTTTTCCCGTACATCTTCAAACGTCTTTCGTACTTCTGCTCCGGGGAGAGATTTGTTTAAGCAGCCTGCACCTAAAACGGTAACATCAATGTCAATTACAGAGACCTTCGTGAACTGTACGCGTCGCACAATACTTTGACCGAGTTACCCGGATCGTTGCACGGCTTAACGGCTCTACAAGTCCTCGACTTGAGCTTCAACAAGCTGAACATCCTATCGCCGGAAACGCTGAGCAGCCTGTCGTCCTTGTTGGAGTTGAAACTGGTTAGAAACCATATACGGGAGCTGCGGGAGGGTGCGTTCGACGGATTACCACAATTGTCCTTGATCGATCTCGAAAACAATGATCTCAGAGTGATCGAGAGAAACGCTATTAGAGCGTTACCGGAGTTACAAGCGATCCGACTCGGCAGGAATCGATTGCAGGTAACAATATAATTTCACGAACATCCATGATAGTAGATGACCGAAATTATATTATTTATTACGAATAACAATTCGCGCCGGTATCTTTAGATATTAAAAATCTTTACATATGGAAAATATATTGTGTATTAGTGTCAAATTGTTTAATATTAATAAACTTTATAATTATTACTGTACTGAGATCCAACATAATGTAGATATATTTTACAGTCCATCCCCAGCGGCGCTTTCACCGAATTACCGCTGCTGCAGAGCGCGGAACTTCAGGAGAATTGGATTCAGGAAATCGCTAGTAATGCCTTCATTAACGTGCCACACTTACTTTTCCTTAATCTAAGTCACAATCACCTGCCGGACTTGGAGTATGTCGGTTTAGAGAGTCTTCGCTCATTAGAGGTTCTGGATCTCAGTTACAATCGATTATCCAGAGTTTCCAGCGACAGTTTGGCAGTTATGGAGTGGCTGGTGGAATTAAAGGTATTCATTAGCGAAAACTCCAAGATCTTACGGGATCGATTTTAAAAGATAAAATATTATCCCGCGCTTTATGTACGCAGTATATATTTCACTTCGTGTAAATATTTCTTTACGTCATAATTAGAAATTCAAAACAACTGTGGTACAGTTTGCAAAAGATTTATCCGATTTAACTTGCAAAGTATAACACAACGAGAGTGCGAGAGCCTTCGCTAATAAAGAAGAATACTTTCTCGTCGAGAGTGAAACTCCTACGTGAACCATGGTGCGAGACGGGCCGTTCTGCTGGCGGAGCAATTATTCGTATACCTGCATCGTTAATTAGGGAGATAGCTGAGCCGCTTTACATAGCCGCCTCACAACCGTTTTCCTTTCTGCATGCAGATGGACAACAATCGGATTTGCGCCGTGCACGGTTCGCCTTTCGACAATATGCCCAGGTTACGGGTATTGAGTCTGCGAAGCAATCGGATGACCGCGGTCTCCGAGAACGCCTTCAAAAGGCTGCGATCGAACATCGCTGTCTTGGACATCGACGGTAATTTAGAATACAGATTAAATTCCGGACAGTTACATAAAGCCTTGTATTTAAATCAATCACTTGACGGCGTCAGGATTAAATATTAATTCGCGCCCATTTCTTTTAACGAAAGACGCCTCGGTATCCGCATAATTCAAAATACTCTCTTAAATATTGGCGCAACATTGGGAAATAATATAAATCTAGTATTCCCACTATTGGTCCAATATTGTAAGATGGACAATGTTAAGCCAATGTTTAGCCAATGCACTGTGTTACTAGAACAATCAGTGGATTAGCACTGAAAACAGTGACTATTCACTGTTTTCAGAGATAATTCACTGACTGATTTTCGGAGAGTACGTTCTTTTTGTTTATATTCCGCTTTCATTTCTGCGAAAGGAAATCCATTATCCTGTTCTTGTGGCATGCTTTGGCTGCGAGGATGGCTACAGCAGGCTTCCTCAGAGGGTCCTAGATGCGCCGATGGTTCCCTCTTCAAGGAACTCAGATTATCGCGACAGGACTGCCAGCGTGAGAGATACGTGGAAATCGTTCACCCAGGATGCGAGTCTGAAATGATTAACGTTGCGACGCCTTCGGTCTCCTCATCCGGTAAATCATGAATGATCCGAGTAAAATAAATTAATTGACACATTAACTTTCTATTCAGTCGTGAATTAATGCCTTCCTTTTATTTATCCTATTCAATTGCGCTTTTGAGAGGTAACTAATTCTGATTACAAATTGTACGTGCAAAAAGGATTCTCAGAAATCAACAAACAAATTATATTGCGGCTTATTAAATGACACTGAAATTTGCCAGCATTTGGGATTACAGAGACAGTACCATTGTGGATGAACCTAAAAGACTTCTCGACGCAGAAGCCTTCCGTTTCGCAGGACTCCGACTACTTGTACCAGTATGTAGATTATCAAGACAACGGAAGCGACACGAGCACGTTGCTGCCCAGCGTGTCTACCATCAGCGCACCGACCCAGACCGTGAAGATCATTCATCCGCCGCCGCAAAAGCATCAAGCACAGAAAAACGTCACATTTCCAATAAAGAAAAATCCTACGATGCCACCGTCGCCGAGCAGCTCCGGTTTCACGTTCTTCGGCCTACCCTTGCCGAATTTGAATTTCAATCTATGGGGAAACTCAGGCAGAAAGGCGGAGAGGAAGGAGTCATCATCGGACAGACCCGGCCGAGGACGGTACAGGTCTTTTCCGCCCACGGAACCGGAAATCCACAGGGGTGGCTTCGTGCCTCTGCCGCGCGGCCAAAGTGGATTCGTGCCGATCGCCGATCCCAGATTGACGTATGAGAAACACACGAAAAACGAGAACATTTCGAGATCGTTGAATGTGAGCAGTACACCGGCACCGGAGGAACGTCCTCGGAAGAGCGGAAATAGTACCGTGACCAAGGTGGAGAAAATTATCTCCAGGACCGGGAAACCGCGAACGAGCTTCCGAGAAAGGGGAGAATCATCCACTGCGTCGACATTCGTTCGATCGACTGGTTTTGAATCTCGCAAGATTTTGCCCAACGCCAGTAGAACCAGGTAAATGTCAAGATTATCCTTTTTTTTCTTGACTTCTTCAATTTTAAAATTTAAAACAAACAACTCGAGATAGGATATCCTTCAGATTCTTCAGTCAATTAAAACAAGATTCCTTTTCAATTAATTCTCAAGGTAATTTAGTTTGAAAAAAAAATTTTTTTTCTTGACTTTAATTATTTAAGGTGGCTCCTGCATAAACCGACCAAAAGTAGAAAAAATGAAATTCAAGTATGTTGTAGTTGCAAATTTTGTCCATCAGTACGCGAAATTTCAGACTCGGTCTCGCCGACGAAATAAAATAAAGAGAAAATGTTAAAGCTGTATTTTTTAACATTCCAGTAAACACTACGTACCAGTTACATAATACCCATGTTATATTACATTTATCTTGTTGAGTAGGAAATTATAATTGATATTATGCAACTATTACTTGGTGTTCACTGGGATAAGGGGCTATGGATTGATTGCTCGCAGAAGCACTTTGAGTTAAAATTGAATTTTAAATTGCCTCAAATGCAGTGCTATTATAGTTGCTTTCAGCTAATCTTTCAGCGTTGCTTTTCTGCTTAGCCTTAACGCATCGAACACAGTGAAAAATAGCGCGTCAATAATCGTGGAGGAGGATTCATCGCAAGAAGCTCACGAAACGTCGGTGTCCACCGAGATTTACGACGGGGAGAGTTTAGAAGTAAATACGGAGGACACTGAATTCATAGAGAAGCCGCAGATGGAAGTAGCCAACGGGATAGTTTGGACCACACCAAGGGCGGTAACGGCGGAAACGAGGAAAGCCACGATTACAAAGGAAATTGTGACTGCAGCGGTGGACGTAATACCGCCGAAAGAAAGTGGGTCTAAGGACTGGGACTTGGAAACACCTGAATATGAAAAGGATCCAATCCTTTCAAGCAGTACAGTTGACTCTCGCGACAAACCTGGTGAGCTTACACCTCAATTAATAAAAGTTGAAACTGTTCGAATTGCATTCTACACATTTCATCGTAACTGAGGGGTAAACTGCTGACCAAAATCATATACACCAATGCCTACTAATGCCCCTAATAAGTGGGCAATACTTTATCTTATATTATCTTATTGTATCTTTATAATGCTCCAACAAGGCCTAATGCCCAAACTAATGTCCCAAAAATATCTAGTAATGCCCAATAGTGCCGCAAATCTGTACCACAATGCCCTCAGCGGTTTACCCCTCGATTGTAACTTAACATCTTTTCATTCTCACACGCGATCGCAACCAAGTTTCCGTTGCAGTAAAATCTGTTTTGGATTAATCGATTTCCTTATTAATTTGCTATTAAAGTTTAACTTGACAAAGAAGTTAACTCGTTCGTATCGTGGTTCGTAAAACATCTGACAAAAATCTTCCATTTATTGCAGACAATTCGGATATCGTGACAAAAAT
Source organism: Vollenhovia emeryi (assembly GCF_000949405.1). Classification (NCBI taxonomy): domain Eukaryota; kingdom Metazoa; phylum Arthropoda; class Insecta; order Hymenoptera; family Formicidae; genus Vollenhovia; species Vollenhovia emeryi. The sequence continues at coordinate 406,408 of NW_011967211.1, read as the reverse complement.
GGACGCGGAACCGATCCCGCGCTTTTCAACACCCGCAACGTCTTCCACATCGAATCCGCGGCCCAGAGAAACCACGACTATGACTGCTCGAGGGACGGAGGCGTCCGCTTTGTCCGCGCTTCTGGTCCCGGGGGGACAAGTACCGTCTACAGGGTCCGTGGTAAATTTACGTCCTCTTGGCAGATCGACGATAACTAAAGTCGCCTCGCCGTACGTCGGCTACAATGCGGAGCAATCCAGGGAGAAGCAGAAGTCGATTGCCGGCGCTGTTCAAAAAAGCGAGCTAGTTTACGAGACGACGACCGAAAATCAGAACGGGGAGTTCGTCGTCGACGACGAAGCCAAGGTGGTGGACAACAGTCCATTCAATTGGTACTTCCAGCATTATAACGATACGAATTTGGAGCCTTACGTGGGCATAGCTTACAGCGGTGCCGCAAAAATCGACGCCTACCGATGGTTTCTCTTGCTCGTCTTCAGTATTCTGATATAAAAAGAATTTTGAGTTTGCAGCCAACTTTTCTAAATAGATTGATCGCTGAATCACGTGAGATAAAATACACTGTAATATTTGTTAATAAATATCATGGTGGATGCTTCAAGCCACAAATACATGTACAATCGATCAGGCAATGTATATGATTAAAAATTTACATATCTATATGCATATATCCCGAAACACGTACAAAACTTGTACATGTACGAAGATCACGCGTACAAATACGTATACCTGCATTTTTGTATATTCTTGTTAGTAAAGTATATCTAGGAAAGCATTTCTATATCGATGATAAATTAATAAAACGGTATAAATAAAAGATTATTTTATTTATGTAATATTTTCTCTTAGTAGAATGACTTGTATTTTCTAAAAAATACATTATTCATATCTATCACACATATTAATTGAAACTTAGATTGTAAGAGACGCTCTTTGAAGCAATTTAAAAGAACACACCGATCGTATGTTACTAGCTGAGTAATGAATGAACTCAAGAGAAAATAAATAATCGTGCCTCGTTATGTGTAGAACACTATCGTTTGTATTAACGGATTGTTAATTAAAACATTGAAAATATTGTAACGATTACAATATTCCGTAAAAAATGTCTTAGATCCTAAATTTTTTCCGATATATTTACTACATCATTCATTACATTCAAAATACAGAAGTGTTGAGTTAGCATTGATTTTGTTTCTCTTGCGCCTAACGTATTAAAAACTCACAGAATTATACCAGAACAGTTTTGGGAATCAATTTGCCGTTTCTAATACATATATAAACTGTCATTATTTATAAGTGGGGATATAATTCTGTACAAATAGTGAACAGGCTTGACTATTACACACAGAGTCATTAATTGTCCTCAACTTTAACAGTCTCAATCTCGCAGCTGAGCAAGCTCAGAAATGCTCCGATCACTGACTTTTAGCTTTCGCCTTCTCCTCCCCCTTCTTCTCCTCCTCCTTCTTTTCTTCCTTCTTTGTATCCTTCTTGCCGTCCGTTTCTTTTTTCTCAGCGTCACGATTGGTCAGTTTATTGTTAATTAAATTGTGCAACGCCACTATGGACCTAACTAACGCTGCTAGATATACAACCAGCATCTGATCATTAGTCTTTACATATAACGAATCGACGAAGCTACTTTGAGTCATGTCCGGTAATAAATTAAAGATGTCCTGAAGCTGGTAAACAATTTGATGATTTATAGGTAATTTCCCATTGCCAACCTACAAAAAGTACTTATTTAACACACCCTTTCTCTCGGCGATATTAATACAAAGGCAGTTTCAGATTTCAAAGGTCAATACCTGAAGCAGATAATCTCTAATTTCCCGAATTTGTTCGTGAAGACCTTTTAAGCCAAGCAGTTGATTTGTGATTCTTTGACTGAGGGTACCAACTGTAGTATCCTTGATGTCCCGCAATAAGTGCTCTACTCCAACCTCTTCCGCTTCTTCGGCTCCAATTTCGCTTGGAATGTGCTCGAAGGTTTTGGAGGTAGGTGAACCATCCTGTGAATAAAATTCTCGTTACATGTTTAATGCCCTCTTTTTTTTAAATAGACTGTAAACGTACGTCGTGCACTTCTTCAACTGCTTGATACGCCTCGGTGGGAAGTCCGAGATCCTTGGGCTTCGCGTCGATAATGACCAAGACCGAGTTAGGGCAGTATCTTCTTATCAGTTCGTTGATGGCAACGTCATTCTGGTGCAGCTTAGGTCCAGTGTGGTACCAACCCACTACCTTCTCACGAGCTACAAACATACAACGTCGCAATCAGAATTCTCTTGCTCCGAGTAAAACAGGACTCCGCGCAAACTATTCGTAGGTCTTTACCGTTAACTTTCTTGAACATTCCGTACATATTTTCAAGGTAATCGTGGTCGAGGAACCATACACTTTTGTCCTTGTCATCCTCGTCGAAGGGCACTGAAACACAAGTTCTCATTTATCTCTTTACGTCGCGCGCGGCTCCGGAGGTGAGGACACGTCGTTCCTCGGGCGTTAAGGAAAGCAGAGCTGGGCTCGACCAGCGAAACGCAAGCCGCTCCAGCGTAAAACGTCGCAGCGCGGTCGCGCGTGTCCTAACCTGCAAAGCTGTTCGACACGTCCAGGATCCCCTTGGCCCTCCAGCAGCCCAGGAGCACGCCGACCACTCTCTTTTGGTTTCCGATTTTTCCCATGCGATTAAAGTGGTCCACCACGCTCAACAGCACAAGCGGGTGGACCACAACTTTCGTCGTCATGACTTCTTGACTCGGCATTTTTGGATAAGATCGAAACGACATACACCGCTACACTACTAACACTACCCTAGCGGCTAGCCGCCGCCGCCGCCACCGATCGCGGTCATTCGAAGGCAACAAGAACGGCATGTCGTGTGCACAAACTACTAGACTGCCTACCTTCGAGCTGTAAAAGTGAGGCAAGGGTTTCGCCATGTCTTGTTAGGTGGATAAACGGTGCGTTCGGGGAGCACGCTTTTAGCGCTAAAAGCGTCTTCTATCTTTGTTCGATATATTTTTTATTTACCTTCGCTTTGTTTCGAACGAAATAACGAATCTACCTTCACAGTAATGTATTTCTCCAAAAGTTTACACCTACATAAATATTCATTTTGTTTATGTACAGTCGGGAGTACTGAGGTTGCGACACTTTTTTTTTTATAAGTTTACGAACGCGCAAAATAATTCAGATCCTGAATTATTTTGCGCGTTCGTAAACTTATAAAAAAAAAAGTGTCGCAACCTCAGTGCTCCCGACTGTACATATTACCATTTTACGTAAATGGATTTTGCATACTGTACAAAATTGACATTAATTTTTATTGTTCTATATTTATTATATTATTTTATTATTATGAATTGTATGACACTGAATTTTTGTATTTATTTTACCTCTTAATTGTTGAATTACAGATATTCTAATTAAAAAAGTTCTAATTCGCGCTGTTTACACGAACGTCGCCGTCATATGCAACGACTACTTTTCCCCTTGCCGCTCTGGCTTTGCCCCCGCTGTTTGATCGATAAACGAGGACAAATGCGGGACGACTTTCAGTCGACTGAAGTTGGCTAGCTTGTTCGAAAAGAACACCGCGCGCGTTGGCCACAGTGGTTTAGCTGGTTAAAGCAGCAAAGTAATTCAATCGAGAAGGTAAGAACTTCCTTTCCCACATTGAACGCTGTTTCACAGAAGTGGTTTATTATTTTAATTACGTCATGCAGATGCCTCCCTCACCCCTTAACACCTTCACTCTCCTCGTTCGGGAAAGCACGCTCCGTCCTTATATTCCACGAGATGCATAACAGCAGAGAGGAGCCTCTCTGGTGCATAACGTGTGTCGTTACTAGACAAGTTCAGTGTAAAAGCTGCCAACCTGTTAGATGAAAAAACACGCGGGAAAAGTTAACGATATGGAGATCCAATCTATAATCAAATTAAATTAGCAAACAACATGAAAATGTTCTTTAGACATTTAACTAAATCTTTGATTAATATTTCTAATTTACCAAAGTCAGAGAAATCCAATTTTATAATTTTGCAACATATTATGTCTGTATCGACGTTAATGCTAGTATAAAAAGGTTTTTTTTTCAACAACGCGATATTAATAAAAAACATTTCAGTTACAATAAAATAATATATGCGATATTTAGCACGTCTGCTTATGTTGCAGAATGTCGCTGCCCATAGTGTTCGTGACGGGCAATGCGAAGAAGCTGGAGGAGTTTATCGCCATTTTGGGGAAAGAGTTTTCTCGATGTATAACGAATAAGAAGATCGATCTGCCTGAGTATCAAGGCGAGGTGGACGATATATGTCGAGACAAGTGTCGGGCTGCAGCGAATCTAGTGAAGGGTCCGGTGATCATCGAAGATACCTGCCTCTGCTTTAATGCTCTGAAAGGCCTGCCGGGACCTTACATTAAGTGGTTCCTCGAGAAACTGGGCCCCGAGGGTCTTCACAGAATGCTCCACGGATTTGAGGACAAATCGGCGGAAGCGATTTGCACGTTCGGTTACTGCTCCGGCGAAGGCGCCGAGGTCCACCTGTTCCAAGGCCGGACTCAGGGTACCATTGTGAGTCCGCGAGGTTCCAGGGACTTCGGCTGGGACCCTTGTTTCCAACCGATGAACTACGACAAGACCTACGCGGAACTGCCGAAGGAAGAGAAGAACAAGATCTCTCATCGCAGCAAGGCGATAGAAAAGCTGAAAGATTTTTTGAGAAAAAATGAGAATATTTAACTTTTTATTGCGTTTACATGTAAAATACAATTTAAACTACATTTAAGGTATCACGATTTTCGCGAGTAACTGCCTATTGCCCCATACTTGAATCATTTGACAACCGTAACCAAGCGCGCGAGGCTCAGCTTCAAGTACGGCAAAGTGAAAATCGTGGACAGCTCTGAATTGTAAACGAATGAATGGTATAAATTCGTGAGTCACTGAATCATATTTCGTGAGAAATATCGAAAATTTGTGTTTTGTTGACAATTTTATTTTCAGTTGCCATTATTTGGTTTGAACTCAATTAACTTTTTAACACGTCACAAAGCGTTAACAGATCAGATCAGTAAAATACTATTCCTATATTAGTATTATATTTTTTACTGTACAACTGTAGTTAATTAAAAAAAATGATAACTGAAATACGTGTAATTTAACTTACAACTTTTTTAGGACTGTGAAAATACAGTTGAAAAACCAATTGATCAATCGGTTATTTTATAATAATTAACATTTTTTATATTTCTTGAAACTGTTACATGAAAAACAATTCGCGTAAACATTACGTGAACAATTCATATAGATGTGATCTTAAATTTTACCGCACAACTCTGAAAATTACTATTCCTCTCATGATCCACGTTGTCCTGCTTAAATCTTCCCTCTTCGAATCGTGAAAATACTTTCCCGTCCTCGCACTTATCGATAACATACTTTCGAAAAATCAGCTCCTCTTTTACAACAATCCTGCATCAATTAATCGTAGAAGCCTTTTACAGATATTTACGTTAGTCTCACAAAATCCGGTTTACAATCAACATAATTCGCATATTAATGCGTATATTAAAATTTTTCTTAATTCTGGAGAGTACGCGTTGTTTTGTCTTCACTTTGTAATTTACGCTGTGACCTATAATGTTAACGTTCGATATCCGTTCAATTTATCAAAGGTGATTCCTCGCCGAAAACAACGCATTTCGATGTCTTGTCACAGCGATAGCCGTGGGGCAGCATATGGAACCACTTGCTGGCAACCTTGAAGCTACCGCGACAGCTCACGACCGAGAATCTGATAATTTTAATTTCGATAGATCACGCGACGTGTTAATCAACGACTTCCACCTTGCAGATCTTACGTGACGCAACAAATTGAAATATGAAACCATTTTAATCGTCCGGTGGTTGATATTGTTAATCGTGTAAACCGATACCTCTCGTACGCAAGCACTCATAATTAGAACAGTAAATCATGTACAGTAATAACCACGAAGCATCACCACCGCTGATTTTCAGTTGCTTTATTTACCAATAACGCGATTACGTACGTTGTGTGAGTGGCACTGAAATAAATGCTATTTAAAATATAATCAGTGATACGAGTACACAAGATTAAAGAAATAACGTAATGCAATGTAATTATCTGGAATGCCAATTAATAGATCCCTTTATGTGCTTTTGATTGTTAACGTCTTCACAAATGACACTAGCAACTTCTGTCACTAGAAATTGCTGCTTATTTTTCAAGATGACGGTATCTTGTTTTGTTGAAAAAATTAAACTAATTAAAACTATTTACTATGAGATGGCACCAATGCAAATAGAATTCAAATATGCCAATTATTCAACATTCGAGATCCAAGATAAAAAATACCCAGAAGAAAATTAATTCTGTACACACTGTACATACTGTATTCAGAATTAATAGAGAAATATACTGTGTATTATATATGTGTAGATTTTTATATAATGCACTTGAAAATTCTACTTGGTATAGAGGAGCTAAAAATATATTTGAATTTAGTAAAAGGAAAATGCTGCTAGGTTCTTTAACATAATGTTCGAAATAAAATAATCTTTTGGCTTAATGTCTGTAATTATTGTTTAATAAAACCAACCACTTGATCAATTCAAAATTGCCGATAAAGGTAAGTAATAATACAAGCAATCTCAAAGCTGTGTATATCGGATGTTTATTTAATGACAGACTCTTTGATCAGTTTAAAATTTATTTTTCAGCAAAAATATCAACGTATTAATCAAGTTATAAGGGATTATATAAAGAGTACATTTTGCGAAATAAAAGCTAATATCAGGTAAAGTTTGCTTCGAGACCATTTTAATTTGAAATGTAATTACAAATGCATATGATGCAAAAGACCGGAGATAATGACTTTCGTTGACATTTTTGTTTAGGAAAATCGAGTCCAAAGAATCTATCAATAAAAGGACAGGTTGTTCGAAGACACTCAGTATGTATAACAGCGAGACTATAGATAAATGTATTTTATGCACGTTGTGGTGTGTTGTTGTTACGTAAAGACTGGTAAACATGCACGCAATCGTTTTTGGTTTTCTTCACTTTATCAAACTGTCGATGATTATTTATGCGATTAATGGAAAAAATGGTTTATTTAACTTTGCGACTATAATTACTCGTGTTTATCATAATTAATGCAGAAACAACAGTTAAAAAATGATTGCTGCAACGCTAAACGCATTAAGTAATAAAACAAACTTCAACTTCGATTGATTGATAAACGAGGAAACGAGCAAATTACTCCCCACACAGCAAAACAAGATGAAGTTACGAGCCAACATGCGAATCAGGTAGAGAACACGCAGTCTATACATATGTACTATGTCTATGAGTTCGTTCAGTAACAGAACGAACTAAGGGTGAAATCATACAATACGGGAATCAGCGGGACACAGGATGCTGCGTCATTTATACAGGCAATCGGCGTTCTTCCGCATTTTTCTATCACGCATATCTTCGTGCACACAGTGCGTGAAAGGCTCGAAAATAACGCGTTCCAGGAATATTTCATAATATTTTCTTGTAAAAAAAAACAATATTTCTAAATATTTTTTAACATTTCTTTGTAAAAAAACACAATTTGAAAAAATTATTGCACCAAAACAGTAATATTTGTTAATTTTATTCAAGTATACTACTTAAAATGTTGAAATAAACATCACTGCGACAGTATTGAACAAATTTTATTTGAAATTATATTACTACAACAATTAGTTTTGATTCCTATGACGCAATTTTGGTCATTTTACCGTATTATATGTACATAGAGCACGCTAAAATCATGCGTATGCGTAATTATTGATCTGTGTCTTTGAAGTGTCTGAGAATTTTGGGGCAAAGATTAAAAATGAACAATAAATTGTTGATGTTACAAGAAGCTATTAAAATTTTAATGAAATTTTATGTTAAAATCTCCGATGTTACCTTATCGAAAGGAGAAAGTGAGATCAACGTTAACCTAGCCTAACTATTTATAAGTTTGTTTTCTGTCCCTGCGCTGATGAACTAGCGCAATAAATTTGAGTAAGACAAGTATATATTTTTTTATTTTACCTTACTGCACTTATAGTTTACCAGTACAGGAACAGAAAACAAAACTTAGATGGCATGAAACAATGTCGAGGAAAAAAGTTCAAAGAAGTGTATGAATTAGATCAATTTACACCATAGAACAACGGCTTCTTCAAGAAGACAGTAACAATTTAGTTACAATGTTAAGACCAATAGACCCATCGCTGTATGTATTTTAATTACTTCAGTATGCAGATGGACATTTTTGGTAAACTGTTTGTCTTACAATTAGTGGGTCTTAACAATTGAAAAAGAATATAAATTAGCCTCTCTCGCAATGAACGTACTATCTAATCTTCCTATAACTTTTACTAATGACGTCAGTTTTGTTTCTCACATTTAAAATAAAATTGCAACGCTATTCTTTTACTAGTGAGTCACATTTTTAACAGATTATGCAGGAAGCACAGTCAGCTCGTATTCTTTGACAAAGATCTTTCTATCGTGCAGCCGATATTTCTTCTAACATTTTTCTCATTGTCTTCGCAAATTCGGCTTCTTACAAAATCAATATTCTTTGCAACGCTCCGCCTTCGATTTACAGACTTATTACTGCTCAAGTCGTCAAGACACCGACTGCAGCAGTGTCTCAGAAATATTCGACAGTCGCCTTTTCTGGTTGTAGTGGTGCAATTACATGTGATACGTGGTATACAAAAAGATAAAAACGCAATGTGCATGTATAATTTAGACAGACGGACAGAAACAGAAAGAGAGAGGGAGAGGAACAAGAGTTTTTCCCGGTGAAGAAGCGGCTGACGGTGAAAAAGTGCCGGGGCCAATCACGATCGCTCTGACATGCGAATTATTTTTAATATACATACGTGCGTTTTTAATGTTAACAGTTGCAGTGGGGCTTGATGAACCCCGAAAGGGTTATCTCCTCGATTGCTGACACAATCCTCTTTCTCTTTCTCACCGTAACGTGAAACACCCTTTCGTCGTGGGGTTATCGGCTCGCCCGCATTTCTGCATTTTACCGGCAATTCGAGAATTTCGCGCCCTATAAAAGCGGGAGGATCTCGCGTACGCCACCAGTCTTACATCAGGGGCCACGCTATGATGAATGCCCTTACTGGTAAGTCGTTCGCCATCGAATGCAAAGGAGTGTCTTCGCGCTTTTGAATCGGTCTCGCGAGTTACGCCTCGACGAAATTCGTTTTTCTTCTTCTTTCTTATGCAAGTGCAATGTGCATAATTGTGAGAAACACAGGTGTCTTGTCCAGCTTTACATTGGTCCGATGTATTGTCATCTGTTCAAGATTTCTCAAATCGCGGGGCATTCTGTTCTTTTCATTTTTATATTTTTAGAAACGTTCTGAAGAAAAAAAAACATCTTTGGCGACTTGTGAATTTCTACAGAAAAGTATCTAAAGAAGCTATTTGTATTTTCGTACAGCTCTTTTAAATGTATATTAAAGTTTGATAATTATTTAATAAATATATTGATTCAGATTTCATATTTTCTCACAATTCTTCTCTGCTCGGACATATTTAAGTATTTATAATGCACATAATACATATTATACCACGATATACGTAATGTAAATTATGTTTTTCAGTATTGCTGCTGTGCCTAGCGGCCGCGTATGCGGTGCCAGGTAATTTTCCTTCTCTATTTTCCTACTTTACAGAATACTAGAGAAAAACGTTTGCCTACAAATTAATATGAACAAATTGTATTTATATTTTCAATAATTAATAACGTTACATTATTAAGATAATTTTTTTCGGGAAAATGCATTTATCTTTGTATTAATTCGTGGATTACAGATAATTTTCTAAACATGATAACAAGTTATAGTTCAATGCACATTATTGATTTATTAAATGTAAAATTATTATGACATCTTTCTTAAAATCGCAGATTGATTTCGTTATATTTGATAATCGATTCAATGCTATTTGCTTCGACTAAGAAATAAATAGTACAGATCAGATTACATTGAGGTATAAACTCCTGGTAAACAAGTTAATTTGTAATATTTCATATTGGTATAATATTTCAGTGCACTTTTCTGCTGAGAAAACAGTGATTTACAATTACTATGCCGACGTGAAGACCGGGATTATTGAGCCAGTGCAATATGCTTCCCAGTTCGCTCTCGCCGGGCAACTTCACATAACGAAGGATACCAGCGATCCGACTTTAAATAATGCATATTACATCAAATTAAACAACGTAAGGTACGGCATGTACAATGGCATGGTGAATGTACATCACCAACCGGTCGACGTCCTCCACGAACTCGGAGAAGCCGCACAGCAAATCCAGGAACCGTTCGTGATCGTTTACGACGAGCGTGGCAAGGTAAAACTGTCCAAATTTGTAACGTGAGAATGTGACATAAAATCGTTCGTGGGAAAACTCCATCTGTTGAATGTTCAATTTCAGTTCCAAGGCATCAAAATGCCGGAAACCGAGAGCGGTTGGTCCAGGAACATCAAGCAAGGTATCGCCTCGATGCTGCAACTAGATCTGGCCCACATCCAGATGCAAACCCCGATGAAGCCGCACGGTTTCATCACCCATGAGGTAGGTAACGACTGATGGGAACATCCAGCAAAAGCGGGTCTGTTTCAAAATGTTCTCTTTGGTTGTTACCACTAGAACACCATCCACGGTATCTGCCAAGTCGCCTACGATGTTCATCCGATGAGTCCGATGAGCCCGGAGAACACTGTCTTTGTGGTCACGAAGATGCACAATTTGCAGAACTGCAGCCACTTCGTCCAGCGTGTCTTCGATCATGTCGAGTGCGAGAAGTGTCACGTGGAGTCCGTGGTAAATTTCTATTATTGTGTTGCGAGAATTTTGTTCATCGATCAAACGTTTATTCTGACTGAATTAGATTGTAATTGATCGACTTTTGTTTTAAAATTCAGGATGACATGACTTCTTCCGCCAGAAGAGTCTTCGAGATCAAACAACAGGGCAATGACATTCTCATCCAGCGGCTGGTTGCTCACTCGACTATCAACTACTTCCCTTACAACAGCCGATCTGAGGCTCACTATATCTGGACCAAGTAATTATACGATAATTATTGCGCCAGTTGCACCGGCGATCACGCTAATTTCATTTGTTATTTCAGCACTACTTTGGACCTGCATTCCGTAGTGCCAACGATGGAAGTCCCTGTATTGGCCGTGAATGTTCAAAACGTGCCTATCATTCGCGATATCACTTTCAACAAGCCACTGGGAAATTACGCTCTCCATGCTGCCGAAGATCTCACTCATGGTCGACATATTGTGAAATTGGACGCGCTCATCCCTAAACTTAAAAAGATGTTGGTCGAGGCTGCTGATTACCTCGAGGAAAATCATATGGAGGCCAAGGAACCCGAATGGAAGCACGGGCAAACCATCAATAGGCTGCAGCACACTATGAGTTACATGGATCTGGCCTCACTGGAACAAATTTACAACGCCATTCAGGATTCGAAGATACCTAAGGAAGTCACAATGAGGTGAGTAATATGCAATCATTTCTTGACTTGTGTTGTAAGAAAGTCAGCGTCAGAGGATCAAGAAATAATTTGTTATTGCTTTGAAGAAATCTAATACCTATAATTTTGCGACACACCTAATACAACCATGACCGTGACTTTAAAGGAATATCTTCCTGCGGATGATTCCAACCGTGGGCACAACCGCTGCCAGCCACTTCGTACGAAATGTCGTTCGCAAGCACAAAGTGACCGATGAAACTGCCATCGCGATGTTGGTGAAATTGCCGATGCACGTCAAAGTACCGTCCGAGAGATTGCTTCTCGAAATGGAGGATCTGTTGAAATTGGGTAGCACCGTGTCACCGCAAGTCAGGAAGGCCAGCATCCTCTGCTTCTCCATTTTGATTCGCAAGACGTTCATACATCAGCGCAGCGACATCGTCAACCCTCTTCTCGAGAGATATCTTCACCGGTTCCTCGATCATGTAAAGAGTAAGCATTGCGTTATATTAATTTTATCATTTTTAACAATGTGTACGCATCACGTAATCCTTCTCGAAAATATTTCAGACGAGCAATCATACGAAATGAGAATGGTGTATCTGATGGCGATCAAGAACGTGCAAGTGGGTAACATCGAGAAGCTCCTGGAGCCGATCATCCGCGGCGAACTCACGATATCCGAGAATCCACATCACATTCGCGTTCAAGCGATCTGGGCCATCGAGAAGGCAGTCGCGGATAAAATCGAGTACACTCACAATCTGCTCTGGCCTATTTTCGCTGATGTCAATCAACCGCTGTCCACCAGGATTGTCGCCTATGACGTACTGATGAGCCAGATGCCGAACATGCAACGTATCATGAACATCTACTGGCTCATGATATACGAGCGGAACGACCATCTGTACAACTATCACATTACTACCCTGAAAGGTCTCGCTAATTCCGTGGATCCTTGCCTCACGCCAATTCGCGAAATGGCCAGGAAGATCTTGCGCTTCACGAAGATCAGACCGCTCACCACGCAGCTGTCGTCCAAACAATTCACCGATTATACTGATCCCATGTACGAATACAGCGAATCCTGGAACAACGCCTGGCTCCTCGACGAATCGACTGGTATGCCACGCGCCGGATACTTGGAGTATCACACCTCGGTCGCTCGTAAACCCGTCGACAAAATGGGCGTGAGTAATATTTCCAACTTGGTGAACTTTGCGACAATGTTGACACGTCTCGCGAAAGTATCTAAGAGAAACATTTGTTCAAAGAAATAAAAGATATAAGAGCCAAGACAGGATGTTAGTGTCTAAATGATTTAAGTTTTTAATTTATCGCGAAAAATTAATCTCAGCCAGGGTGTGAACCTTGAACCTCGTGAGAGACGCCCGTCTAGTGTGAGGGGGGTCCAGGTTCAAACCTTGGCTGAGGTAAATTTTTCGCAATCAATCTAAAAATTAAAATCACTTGGACACAACATCCTGTTTTGGCTCTTATATTCTTTATTCCTTCGAATTGTGATTTCACGTCAGAGCCTTATGAATTTTATTGTTTAGAAACATTTATAGTTTCACCGATTTGTTACCTTTACGCTTCTGTAGAATATAAAAATGCAATGTGCTAGTATTAGCTTTACATAAATTTTCCTCAGATCTACTGGAGCGCCTACGGTCTGGATGAGATCATGAAGGTGATCAAGAAGGAGTTGATCGGCACTACGGTGGAGAACCTGACTAACAAAAATGTGCAGAACATCTTGATTCGCGCCGCGCAGGACATGCCGATGAGGAGACCTGTTCACATCGACATCTGCATCACGTTGAACGGTGTCGTCGCCGTTGTCAACCACTATGACCAAAACACGTTCAAGAACATGTTTGACGACATATACCAGCTGAAGCAAACGATGGTCGGCAATTTCCAAGAGATTACATACGACACCCTTTACGAGATGCAGGTGCCCACCGACATTGGTCTACAGGCGGTCCTCAGTACCAGAATGCCTCAGCTGTGGTCGCTCAAGTTCAACAACGTTCGCACCGAGGTCAAGATGCCGTCCGTGAACATGAAGCTCGACGTTGACGCTCGCGTGTGGAGGCATGGCGAGTATGCCATGTCGGTCTACAATCCGATCGTCGACGTTTGGCATTCGATTCGCCGCGCCACTGTCCAGGACGTCGCTATGCCCGTGCAGATGAGCATCGGTTACAATCACGAGGCGAAGAGTCTCAAGATCACCATGCCGAGACTGCCGGTCAACAAACTGTCGATCACCGGAATACGATTCTACGCCAAGAACTTGGTGACCATTACCGAGGACGAGCAGGACATTCTCAAGACCTGCTGCGCTACCTGCCATCACCACACTGTCGTTACCACCGGCGAGAAGAAACACCATCATGTCACCGTAGATTCTAAAGACCTGGGTCTCAAGTATAGCACGTCGATCTTCGATTGCGAAAACGAAGTGACCCCGGTGACTAACGCTGAGGAATGGCACCGTGTGCTCTCCACGGAACACAAGAATACTTGGCAAGTAATAGACTAAAATGCAATAAGCTCGAACATCGATATTTATCATTACAGTCTTTCTTCTGTATCGCAAGAAGAAACGCAAGTTTCTTACTCTCTAAAATGTTTCAAGTGAAATACTGCCATGAGGTGAAATATTCACTCTATTGGAATAAATATTCACTCATCGTTTCAGTGAATACTTCACTCAATGGCAGTATTTTCACTCTAAAAGCTTTAGACAGTAGAGATCTGTTTCTATATCGATGCAAGGGTCTGAAAAAGAAATGATCATGTTACTATTTGTTCACTAGGAACTCGAAGATCCTCCGATACATTATGGGTATCCGCCAAAAACTGATTAACGACTACATATCACCGCAAATGGGTAACTGTGGAAAGCTCATGAAAATTGAACCCAGCATTGTTTATCCTACGTCGCATGTGAGTAGTGAAAAATCTCGATCTGAAAAAGAGAAGTAGAGGAAAGTTCTCAATTATGAGATAGGATTCTAATATGAGACAGTAGGTTTTCAACGTCCAAATTCAATCACAAATCTTTTTCCGCAATGATTACACGATCTAATAATCAATTTTCCACTAAACGGCACTCTAGGGGCGATAAATTCACGGTGGGACCAACAGATGTTGTCTATTAATTTCGCAGAAACTGCGTTGTCTCATATTAGGAGCCTATTTCATAATCGGGGGTCTTTCTCTAATTTTACCATTCTTATTCCCCTTACTTTCTTCTTTTCCAGGTCGATTTGAATATAAGAGTCAATATGGAAGATGTCGATCACATTCATGAAAAGATGCACGCTCTTAGCAGCCACAAGATCAACGTACGCGGTACCCTCGACGCCAAAGCTGCTTCCACAAACGAGTCCGTCCGCACGTGGGACGTGAACATGAACATTGACATGACTCCGGGACACGTGGTCAACAATTTCAAAGTTCAGATGACGAGAGAGACTCCTGGAGAGAAGAATTTGAAGGTACGTCCAACTTATCTTAATTTAATTATCTTAATTAATGAATCCAAACAGTTTGAGTCAAATTACAATTAAATAAGAAGTTCAACAAGATTGAAATAATATTATTGATTATGAGACGTGCGTTTTTTTCTGGCTTCTACTTCTAGATTTGCGTAGACGCTCAGAAGAATTACCCAGTCGTCGAAACGGATCCCCTGAAGGTCGACACCACTAAAGAGGAAACTACTAACAAGATGACCGTCACAGCAGGATTTACGGATGAGGATAAATGCGTCCGCGACGAGATGACGATCGCGATGACTATCAAAGGCGAGATAACAGAAGAACAGAAGAGGCAAATGATGCACGACAACGTGTACGGCGCGTGCATTAGAGATACCCAAAACCCGCAATTCCTGACCAAGCAGGGACACGCTGCCAAAACCATGAATTGCGTCCGTGAAACCATACAATATACGACCATGAAGAAGTACACCGTTAACGCAACGTACAAAAAGGTAAGAAAAGATAAATGCATTACTCGTAACATAATTTCGTTCTAACAATTTGATATAATTTCAAAATATAAAAGTACACGAAGAACACACGAAAGTACGACGTTGAATTGGTCCTCTAATTTTTAAAAGCAGTTTTCCAATTTTTCTTACATCTGTTTTATGCACCTTTCTATTGTCTAGTCTTATTGGACGTGGAAATAATTTTTTGTATACTTGCAAATATAGAAATAGTACAAACCCAGCGAGAAATGACTCGTCGATCGATCGACGTCAATTTGACGGAGTCGATGTCGATTCGACATCGATCGACGAATCATTTCTCGCTGAAAGCACGAAAAAGATTGAAATATTAATATCATCAGATATAAATAGAGAAGTATCGTTCTTTCAGGTGCCTGTACAGGTATCCTCGTATTTCGCCATGATCGAAGATCGTATTCGCGCATCGCATTTGCCGCACGTGAGATACATCATGGACCGCGTGGAGAGCGGTAACGCGAAGATCATAGTCGAGTACTCCTCCGATCTGAGCCACGTCAACGCGACCGTCATCACTCCGGTTAACGGATACGAGTACATCCAAATTCCTTTACGGCAACATCTCTTCGAGGGCATGATCGTCCACAGACCGACGCCGTCTCCACAATGGCACCCTACCATGGACAGTACTCGCTTCTCCGTAGGTGCTTTGTACAAAATGACGCAGGACCAAGCTAGTAAGTTATTATCGGAGAAATTTTTTTAACGCCATAATACTCGGAAATTTTCAACGTTGACAAAATTCGCATAATTCTTCGTTGAAAATTAGTTGTAAGTCGTTTATCCATAAAGAATTCAAGTGACAGTTTAATTTCGTTGAACCTGCCCCTCGCAGAGATCTGCACCATCTACCCGGAAGCCTTGGTCACCCTAGACGAGGGCGTGATTCCATTCGTGGTCTTCGATAAATGGACCCTCGTATCTGGCGATCATGTCGATCGGACGTATGCCATTTTCGTCAAGTCCGTGCAAGGTACCAAGCTCGCCGTGAAGATGTACATTGCCGATCATGAGATGGAGATCATACCGAACGAGTTCAATGCCATCGTTACCGTTGACGGTACTATAATCAATCAGCACGAGAAGGGAGTCGTGGTGCCGAAAGACGAGCCGAAGTCTTACGCGTTCAAGTGAGTTCGACGATTAATCGATAGAGCAATCGAATTTTCCTGGCGGAAAACATTTCTATAAATAACTACAGAAGTTGACTCGAAATAGAAATTTGTAGAAATCTTTCTGTCTTCGTTGAAACATTAATTTTTTTGTAAAACTATCTACGAAGTAATACCACAAATTACAGTGTTCTCAAATCAAGAAATTATTGCAAGTAGTGTTTCATGAAAATGTACAATTCTGTAAAAATTGGTACAAAACTTCGCTGGTTGTAAAAATTTGAGAAACGGCAAAATCTTAAAGAATTAAAACATCTGCTTACTTGTAGAATATTACAAAAAATAACAAAAGTGTTCCAGCTCTAGTATTTTTATGTTGAACTTTGTATCACTTTTTAAAGTCTTAGATTCTAGCAGTTGTGTTTTATAGTTTTGTAGAAATTTGTAGAATTATTTCCGGCAGGGTTGAGGAAAATCGGTGGTATTGAAATAGAACTTTCGCTTGCAGACTCACCGAGAACAACGAACATCTCGTCGTTCAGTCCCAACGTGTGCCGGTGATGATGATGTGGACCCCCAGCAGCGTGACCCTGATGATGGACACCACTCTGCAAGGCCACGTGACCGGCGTGTGCGGACACATGGACGGCACGCATAAAGAGAAACTTCCCAAGATTTACACCGGTGTAAATCTTTAACTATATAATATAATTTGAATCTACTAAATACAATTTTCTCCTATAAAAATTAAGTTCGAGTACCGAGTAGCGAGTACCGTTTTGCACAATCATAAGCTTAGAACACAATTTTTATTCAATTACATAAACTATAGCACGACGATAGTGTAGGAGTAGAAAGAGAAACAATAAACCTTTATTTTCCATTTATTTCTATTAATTGAATTGCCCCTTCGACCTGCAATTCATAAGTACTGTAGCGTCAAGTTATCGCGATTCTCATTAAAAGAAACTACCATATAGGCAAGAAATAAGTAAATGTTTTTACAAATTTTGTTAATATACAGGGTGTCCTAAAACCACCGGAGGTCCTCTTAATGACAGATTCCTTAGAACATTTCCAGACGAAAATCCTAATACAAAAGTGTCGAGGCTATAATAGTTTTTAAATTAGAAGCGATTATTTTCCACAAATGATAGGGCTGAAATTTCGCGCGCTCAGGAACGGCGAAATGACAAGTGACAGCTTTCAATATCAAACCGTTATCGTACATACAGTACTTTAAAACTATAGTAGCTATGCTAAAAAAATCAAAAGTTGACATAATTTTGGCCGGTACTGTATGTATAAAGTCTTGCTCGACAACATATTTTACACATTGACAATACTTTGGCATTTATTATCAGATTTAAGTGAATCATTAATATTATTATTAACATCAATTATAACTATGAATTACTTGAAAGCAAACAATTTCACTTATGTTTCACTTTATATATTTTATTATAAAAAGCCGGACTAAACTTGCCTCCGTGGCGCAATTGGCTAGCGCGTTCGGCTGTTAACCGAAAGGCTGGTGGCTCGAGCTCACCCGGGGGCGTTCTTTTTTGCACTGTGACATTCACGATGTTATGCTCCCGCGATGTTTCGGGCGATAACCTCGTCTGCAGAACCGCGATAACAATGAATGAGCTTATCGAGTAATATGCGGTTAAAATTGGCGCTGAGGTAACGTTGATCGAAATTTTGCAAGACACCAGTATAATTTGCGAGATAGCAATTGCAATCGCGGAGGAATACGATCCCAGTCAGAAATGACTCGAAAACCGACGTCGAAACAATATCGAATCGATGCATCTTTGGTTCCATTTTCGACTTGGCTCGAAAATGCAACCAAAAATGCAACGATTCGATATTGTTTCGACGTCGGTTTTCGAGTCATTTCTGACTAGGGTACGCGCGTTTATCGTAATATAATGCAATTGCGTGTTGTACACGCACCGGCATAAACGCTGTCCCTATCCTTGTGAGTCCAACTACAGGGACTCTAGTTGTGTGCGTGCACCTCACAAGGATAGGGGCAGCATTTATGCCGGTGCGTGTACGTTTATACAAATAATTTTTATATTTGGAGGCAAGTTCGGGATTTAAAATTGCCGCGCGAGGCTGCGATAGATCGAAGGCCATGGCGCCAGCTTCGGGTGGCGTTCCATGACGCGATTGCGACACGCGCGTATCGGGCACGTCGACTCCAGGACCAATCGCAGGGTCAGTCTGTTAGAACCGTCTCCGTAATTCCGTCGAGATGTTCCGTGATTGGGCAGATTACGCTTACGCAAGTTACGCTCCATGCGGCACCACCCTTACACGCAAACTACCACGGCCATCACACGGCTCTATTTCCTCTTATCGGCTCTTCACGCGAGGCGACAACCGAATATTCCAACCCCGAAGTCACGATTTATTACGTAAGAATCAATTGTTTTGTTATAAGGGCGAGCGATTGCTGTCAATTTTAGCTTAATTATACGTTCGAGTGATATTAAAACATTGAGTGCTGATGTAAAATCGGCGAGACGAGAGGCTCGATTTGACCGGTCGAGGTCCGCATCGTTGCCGCACCATTTGCGAAACATAAGACAATACCGTTACAAAGTACAGTCATAATTGGGAAATCTATGATAAGTTTGTTCTCGCCGCTTCTTTCTCTCTTGCCGGAGATACGCGTATTCCAAATATATTTTCCCCTCAAAGTTTTTAGGTTAGAACGGTGTCGTGATTGTTAGGAGCTAACTATGATAGTGCATCAGATTTCATCATCCCATGTTACATAATATTGTTTTCCACCTTGCAGGTAGCATAACGTTTGAGTATGGCAGCTCAGGTTTTCAATCGAATAGGTCAACTCGGCCTGGGCATAGCACTGACCGGCGGCGTCATCAACTCTGCATTGTACAATGGTACGGTGTCGGCTACATGTATCGAACGCCTACAAGGCGTTCTCGTTAGTTGTTTGACTTTACGACGTATTGTCTTGTTACATTGAATTTAATTAATTAGTTTATATCTGTTTTCAGTCGACGGTGGTCACAGGGCAGTTATATTCGATAGATTTGTGGGGATAAAGAACGCCGTGATAGGAGAAGGGACGCACTTCTTGATCCCCTGGGTTCAGAAGCCAATTATTTTCGACATCCGTTCACGCCCGAGAAATGTTCCTGTCATCACCGGAAGCAAGGATCTGCAGAATGTAAATATCACTCTTCGTATCCTCTTCAGGCCTGTACCCGATTCGTTGCCCAAGATATACACGATACTCGGTGTTGATTACGACGAAAGGGTGCTACCCTCTATCACCACCGAAGTGTTGAAAGCTGTTGTCGCGCAATTTGATGCCGGTGAATTGATTACGCAAAGAGAAGTCGTGTCTCAAAAGGTCAGCGAAGATTTGATGGAAAGGGCTTCGCAGTTTGGACTTATTTTGGATGACATTTCTATTGTAAGTACAATTGCTTTTACTGATAAAATATGCACTGTATTGTCCACAAGGATACTACGACGTCTTCTTGCAGTCGATTAGGTAGATTATCATTATTTCTCTTCAAATTCTTCCAGACGCATTTAACGTTTGGTAAAGAGTTTACCCAGGCGGTAGAATTGAAACAGGTTGCGCAGCAGGACGCGGAGAAGGCCCGTTTCTTGGTAGAGAAGGCCGAACAGCAGAAGAAGGCTTCTATTATTAGCGCCGAGGGTGATGCCCAGGCTGCGAGTTTACTAGCTACATCTCTAGCCGAGGCAGGGGATGGTTTGGTCGAGCTTAGAAGAATCGAAGCCGCGGAAGATATCGCGTACAATTTATCCAAGTCTCGTCAAGTGGCGTATCTGCCATCGGGTTTAAATGTGTTACTTAACATACCGCAGTAAAACTGAATGAATTGTTACATGTTTCTACATGAATTGTGCATTTATATCATGAGCAGTTTAATGCTGTAATAGAGAGGGAGAGGGGGAGAGAGAGAGAATGTGTAAAAAGAATATAGCCTATACAATGAAAGCTTCCCTAAAAGTGTTGTAAAGCAGGAATATGTAGTATTTTGTAACAGGCATAGTTTTGATTTATGAATTTACGTCATTTTATAAATATATTACGTCTTCGTGTTGATCAGTTACTGAAGACTCGAGTGTTAGATGACATGGCAGTACTCGATCCTCTATCTACAGCATAAAGAATATTTGGAAAATCGAACAAAAATGTTGAGGCCCAAAATCGATCGATTATTCCGTTTCCCCTAGAAAACGCAATAGAAATCTACGAAATAATCGAACAATTCCGATCAGAGTCCATTCCGAACTCCATGATAGGTATCCAATTTCCACGATAGGTATCCTGATATATCCTGAATTGAAATTATAGCAAGCCAGCCAAATAGAATTTTTTCTGGGTATTCGATGATTCAAGTTTATTTTTAGTATACATTATGTAAATAATCGTTGTTTCGCTACTCTTTTATTCGGTCTTTTTCTCTTACACGTGATAGAAAAAAATCGAGTTGCGTATCTAATTTCACGAACTCAGAGACGTGTCGACGTGCACCTTTTAAATCCGCGATAACGAAAGGCCTCGGATTGGCAGGCGATCCGGCTCGTTCGTTCCGGACGATCCGTTTGAGCGAACCGTCCGATGGATCGTCATGATCAATCAGGAAGTCGAAATTGGTGGAAGATTATCTCGGTCGGGGTGCTCGCATCTCGCCTCTGTCGGCACAAGCTGTTAATAGAGAAAACAATCCATCATAATTTGGCGATCGTCGCGGGGCGCCTTTACCATGGTGGTCCGCTGTAAAAACGTAAAATATACACGGCGATGTCGGTTGCACTTACGTGTTTCGGTTACCGGTTATTAATGTCTGGTCAGATTTATTGCGTGCCTGCGACGGGAGCGAATAATTAGCGGATCGATTGGTTGTTTTTTTTTCACACCGAGTGTTGCAGGATATTTCCAGGTTTATTATCTTCGTGTTCTCTCTCCTGAGCAGGAAAGAATATTTTAATATAATATTATTGATTTTATTCAAATACACCGGTTATAAATTTTTATTACCGTTGACATTAAAGTCACAGAGAAATCTATTAGCAACTTGGCGCGATATTGATTCGAAAATTAATTCTGTCTCCCCGATTCTCAAAGATACTGAACGCTATCATCGCGTAGTACGCATCGTTTCCTTCACGGTTGTGCCACACGATAATAATATAATATAATTTCCGCAAAGTTACTACAAATAGAGAAAGAGAGGGAGAGAGAGAGAGAGAGAGAGAGAGAGAAAAAGGGGGGGGGGGAAGACAGAAAGGAAGCACCAAGGAGGGTTCGCGGTGGCAGCAGCACGGGGCGAGAGCAGATTAGCGTGAATAATGAAGACACGACCCCGTGAAAGCCTAAGCGGGTCTCCTTAAGTCTGTTCCTTCGAGTAGAAGCCGAAGCTGGAAAGGGAGGATGCCGAGGGAGGAGGGGAGGGAGGTGGAGCGGACAGAAAGGAGGTAGAAGCAGTTAATTACTCCTCCCATCCACGGGATAACGACTTCCCCTTATTTGTCGAGAGGCGCAAACAGCCAACCCTCTGCAAAATCCCTCGCCAAGACGCTTTCTCCAGTGTATACGCGCGTACATTTGACTTCATGTATATACATATGTACGTGTATCACGCCGTGTACATACGCGTATATGTATATACGTGCGCGTAGGTAGCCAGGACCAAGGACCACCCGGTCCATCTCTGGGGCACCCGTTCTGCATGCATCCTCGGATTGATCGGTCAGAATCTCGCGGAGGAGACGAGCACCGCCTCGTTAAATCGAAAATCCAAACCTCAGCCCGAGATAAGTCGAATTTAAGAATAGTAGTAAGACGATGCACTGAGAAAAATTGTCCGCCGATTAAACAGCGTTTCCGACGGTTAATTTTTCCGATTACGTTACGGATACGTCCGATGAAATGCAGTTATCGATGAAATTTGATTGACAAATCGATCATATTCTTCACCGGATATGCAATTTAATTGGATACATCCGTTTGTTATTACGCAATTGGATTATCCGATTATATTTAATCGGACATTTTTCTCAGTGTGCGAGTATGACACGTTTTGACCTGAAAGATCTACGATCAGCTCCAGCGTCTGAAAAACTAGATACTAATACGACGACTACCTAGAATAATAATTAGAAAGTAGCGCTAATGAAAAATAATTAGAATTAGAAGAAGAAATGGTAATTTTATGCGTTAGCCATGGAGTTTCTCGAGTCGGATGTACAGGAATCACTGACGCCTTCCCACATGAACTCGAACACATGTACATTTTCCCTGTATGTATATGCAAAATGTATAAATGTGTTGATACGCGCGCAAATTCACGTGGGAAGGCGTCAGCGATTCCTAGTGTATATCTCGCACGTTCGCGGACATTTCGTGCGAGGCGTACGTTTGATATTCTCCCGTGCAGATTTATCCCCAAGCGATATACCTACGCTTGCGATCAAATTCGCACGGGCGATACGTAAAATCATCGTTAACCGCGCCGTCCCTTCGCTAAGTCGAGGGGCCATTGACGGCTCGCGGGGTGATGCGGTATAACACATGTTACGGATCGAGCCACGAGACATGCAACGAAACAAATGTTACGTACACCCGAAGACACGTACGAGAGACGCGAAGAGAACGAGGGAGAGAGAGAGAGAGAGAGGGGGGGGGGGAAGAGAGAGACTAATTACGAAAGAAATCATAATAGGCACACATGCACCGCGGGCTGTCGGGCTAACGATCGGGCTTCCTCCGCCGCATCTGCACCTGTTACTCGGATCCTATGGTCGCGCCGATGCACGCGAGCTGCATATGCCGATGGCCTTCCTCAGAGACAAAACGCCTAGGGCCGGCCTCTTGCCGAAGTCCCCATAGATCCCCCGACTCGAGAAGGGTAAAATTACGTCCTGCAGAAATTCATTCCACCAAATTTTCTACGTTTTTAACGATCCGCAGAATAGGAGAGACAGGCGGGGAGGAACAGAAAGAGATTGACAGAAATGTATTCCGCGAAATTAAATTCTTAATCTTCAAAATCGGCGCCGGAGATAGTCGGGCTCCACTGATTAATTCTAAATAAATCCCCCTCCCCTCTCTCTCTCTTTCTTTTTCTTTCTACCCGTAATCAACGTAAACTCTCAACTTTAACATTATAGCTGCGCATAAACACGAAAGGTAATCGCCCACGACACGGCGACGCTCGAGCCGGAGTCTCGGGCTGGTACGTAAGTTACCAGGCGCGATTAGTTATTAGACGCGACTAGCTACATCATCGATATTAATGATACGAGCAGCGGGTCGTAAAATTTCCATCGATTAGGTTCCGCCGGGTCGCAAACCGCGCCGCCGGCTCGCTCGCTCGCTCGCGGGCGGACGGGCGGGCGGGCGGGCGAGTGCGTTCCCTATCTCGAGTTCGTAATCGTAATTAACATCTCGACCGTTTCGTTTTACCGCTTTACTCCGCTTGCGGAGAGAAAGGGAGGTATCGCCGAGCTTGAGAAGTCGCTCACGCACGACGAGTCAGCGTAATAACGCCCGCTTTGAACTGGCCACGACGAAGAACCGACTATAAATGTGAGTCCACTCGCCGCTCGTTACAGAAACCTCGTTGTGCCTAAAAGGCAGCGAAACGATCTTTTTGTCTTCGCATGGTCCACGGAGCACGCGGGGCCCTTGCCGGCCGTCGCTGTTCTGCATTAACGGTCGACGATGAAATTGGATGAACCGCGATTTTAAACACTCGCGCTGACCAGTCGCCACCGCCGCCACCGCCGTCGTTTCGGCTCTTTTCATCCCGCCGACGAGTCGTGCGTATGATTACGTACTTTGTTCGCGATTCTCGGGTAATCAACGCCGGATATTTACGTTCGCGAGTTCCATCGGACTGCGCTTTTCATCGTGGCTCTATGAGGGAACGTGCGAGCAAGGTACGAATATCGTTAGATTAGAAATATAATTTTGATAGGTAATTGAATAAGCACCGGTTACTCTCGACGAAGCGACATCTCGCCCTTAAATTTTTTGCCATTTTTTCCGAGCGATTTAGGCCCGGTTTCACGAAACGTCGCTTAACTTTAAGCTTAGTTTAATTCACGTTTGTCTCTTTCTAAAGTAACAGAAAGAGACAAAGAACGAATTAAACTATAAAGCTTAAAGTTAAGCGACATGGGTGAAACTGGGCCTAAGGCCCAAGGCCCAGTTACACCACACATCGTTTAATTTCATTCTTAGTCTAATTCACGGTTTTTTTCTTTCTAAAGTAACAGTTGGAAAGAGACAAAGAACGAATTAAACTAAAGTTAAATTAAGCAACGTTAGTGAAACCGGAGGCCCAAGGCCCAGTTTCACCACACGTCGTTTAATTTCATTCTTAGTCTAATTCACGTTCTTCTCTTTCTAAAGTAACAGTTGGAAGGAGACAAAGAACGAATTAAACTAAACTTACAATTAAACGACGTTAATGAAACCAGGCCTTATGCCCGTTTCTACCAATGCGGATTAACTTTAATCTCGGTTTAAATTGCCTGTTATCTCTTTCTAATTCGTAAAACTAGAAAGAAACATCAAGTAAGTTAAACCGAGATTAAAGTTAAACTGCGTTGGTAGAAACGGGGCATTGGACGTGCAGCGAGTTATTTTCGAAGTTTTCGCTCGTGTCGAAGATTGCTGCGTGCTTCTAAGATCAAAGTGCAAACGGTTTAATAACCACAGCCTCTTTGCAAATGACGAGAATAGTAAGTAGCCGACCGTTGCGAAAGTTGAAGTTTGCAATCGCAAAACTGCCGCGTCCGTTCGTTAGCGCCCCGGTTGCACGCGAGCAACAATTTGAAATTAGAACGCCCTTTTAGGTACTCTTCCGTAAAAATTCCCCTCCCCGGGCCCCCGGGGCAAGGGCCCGGCTGCAATCTTCACCGGCGGACGGCCGGGGTGTGAAGATATTACCCTCTAAGGTGTTTCAACCCGTCAGAGCAAACGCCGGCCGTTCGCCTCCTGCAGTCGCAATTTCGAGAACACCGAGTCAGATTTTTCCTTTTGTTCTCCCCCCGCCCCTTTACTCGCACGCGAGGAATAATTTTCAATAAATGCGCCGCGCGATCCGTCCTGGCGAACGGTCTCTCAAATGTGATAAACTGACCATGCGGCTGCGAGACTGGTGTGATATGACGCACGGGAAGAAGTGAGCTTCGACCGTGAATCTTTATGAGACACAACATTTATATTCTTTCTCTGGATACAAATTTCTTAGCCACCGCTAGAAACATATTAGAGATATTTGATTGTAGTCAGGGACCTCTCTTTATCCCCATCTGCCTCCAACTCCTTCGAAGTCTAGCCCTGTTTAAAACCATAGATAGAATACGATCAGATCGCGTTAGATTACATGCAATTTCGATGTAAATTAACGAGACTCGTATTTATTTACATAGAAATTGTAATCTGATGTAATCTGATCATGTTCTGTCTAATATTTTAAACGGAGAGTCACACGTCGTGTCTGCTTGTCGTCAATCTGACATCGAACGATCATCGGGATTAGACGACGCAAGTGTGTCAGAGGTGAGAAAGATAGTGACGATCGCATATCGCCTCGCCATTCAGCTCCATCGATTCGGTGAACGAGGCATACAGATGAGAGCCCGAAGGGGCCGTTCTCTCTCTCTCTCTCTCTGCTCGGCTCGCGATTGATTTAGATCGAGGGAAGTCCCGAACAGGCCCTGTAATCACGCTGGCACGCCGGTGCGTACGCACGCGAACGTAATCCCCGAGGGGTAGGTACATTAGGATCTGGGAGGGGAGAGGGACGGAGTTGCAGGAGGGATGTTTCGGGTCTCCTGCACTCATGCGCGCGTTGGACTGGTGTCTCTCGAATTTACTCCCGTCAAGGTCGGAGAACGAGCCGCGCGATGATTTCTCGGTAGAGCGAATTAGGCGGGAATGCGTCTACCGTGCCGGATCCGTTCGATACATTGCAGGAGGGGGAGGAGACCTCCGAGGGTGAGGTTTAGGTGCCCGAGGAAGCAATTAACGGCAGTGTAAAGGAAAAAGTCACGGTAAATCAATAACTACGTTTTGGAAACGTCCCTTAACGCCTATTCCGATTTTCCGTGAAATCCGCGCACGCTATCTCGTCCCGCGGTAATGCAACTTACGAAACTTGGCGTACCCCATTTCACAGTAGTACAAATTGTACGTCGTTAAAGTTAGATGGAAATTTGTGGCCGGAAAGTAGGATGGCGCTCCCGTTAGGAAGCTCCCTCCTCGCCGGAGTATCCTCAGGAAGTGCCGAGGTCATCGCGTGCAGACCCGTATGGGACGATCGCGAATTTCTATTGTCGACGGCGTACAAGAAAGAGAGGTTCACGGCTACGGTGTACGCAGGGTCAGGTGATGACACTGGGTGTCACCGTTACCCGGCGATCACCTCGCGGCGCAAATACGAGCGTGTATATTCGAACGAAAGTGGAACGACGAGACGAGTTCACCTCCGTCGCGCTGCAAGAAGGAAAGCTCGGATCGAGAATTTCCCTTTTCTTTTTGTTTCGTTTGGAAAAAGATGCGAGACGTTCTGAGCTACCACTGCAAGTTTCACGATTTTTCACTCGCGTCCTGACTCAGGTAGCTGGAAAAATTTTCTAAGAAGTCTTTTCCCTGGGGATTATCAATGTCATCCCGCGCGTAAACGTTTGTCTTCTCTAATTTCCACGGTATGAAAAAGGTTTTTCCGAAGGGGACGCTTTCAGTGCAAACATTTTTACCGTGAAATTTGCGATTCTTCATGCGCGCGACCGCCGCTGGCAACACGCACGACGCGGAATACTCGCGTGACAAGAACAATCGACACATTTTACGCGACGTTCGGCTAACGGTCGAGTCTCTTACCGGCGCATCGTGAGGTGTACGCGCGACATTTTTATCCCCTGCGTGATAACCGCTCGCCTTTTTTCATCAACGTTTTTCTTTTTCTGCCTCGAACGATCGAGTCGTACGAAGCGGCGTCCATTTCTTCCTCGCGCCTTCGACCACCTTCCCGACGACGTCACGCGACTCTGCGCGGGCAGAGAACCATTTTGCATTCGAGATCGATTAATTTCCCGAGGTTGTGGTCTTCGCGAACACGCGCTTCTCTTGCTTCGGTCCCACTTTTTTTTTTCACAAACATCTAAATGAGAAATTAAATGGTTCAGATAAAAATGTGATAAGTGTTTTAAATGAAAATTCTATGCAGAAGGCATGCACCGTAGATTCTTGCTTACCGTACGCGATTCAGATTGTGATTCATTGGCTAGAAGAGAATCGCCAATCCCAATCCAATCCTCGTTGACAATTGCCAGTCTGAATCGGTCTTAACAGCTGTTTGTCGTTCACTGGTACTCGACTACTGCTCGGTACCGCCATTTCCACGGCCCCTCGGTCTCGGTAAAGGCCCGAACACACGAGAAACTTGAGCAGTAAAACTTAAGAGAAACGACCAATGAGCCCGGGTCTACAATAGGTGTAGTAAGCCTTAAGCCGTAAGAAATTGACCAATCACAGTCTGAAGTGAGGAGAATAATCGCTTGTGATTGATCAATTTCTTACGGCTTAAGGCTTACTACACCTATTGTAGACCCGGGCTGAGAGTCGAGAACGCAAGCAGCCATTTCGAAACTTAAGCAATGCTGAAAATTTCGATTGGTCGCCATTCTCTTAAGTCTTAAGTCCCACCGCTCAAGTTTATTCGTGTGTTTCCAGCTTAACCGTCTTGGCGACGACCCCATGACGAACACGACGACAGGTAAATGGCGTTCGCCGTGACCCTCGTGATCATCCAGCGAGCGGCTTCCAGGATCGGCGGCCGCGGAGGACGACGCCGCCGCACAAAAGCGGGGCAGCTCGGTTCCCACAGGAGCCGCTCTTCCGTGCTGCCTCGTACACGTATACGTTAATTCGAGGGAGAGAGGTCGCGCGGGCTGGAGGGACACATCGCCTGCCGGAGGATCATCGCCATGGTGGAAGGAGAGACCGGCAGGCAACATATGTGTAACGTGAGGGGCGTTTCGTGGCTGCGGTCCCGTCCGTCCGTCCGTTCGTCTGCGGCAAGGAGCCCGTAATTGCCACATCCTCAGATGCTGCCGTGGTGTGTATGCCCGGGTCGCGCGATGCATTGCGGCACCACCACCACCGCCGCCGCCGCCGCCGCCACCGCCATCACCACCGTTACCAAAATCGTCCCACCGCATCGTCGCATCCGATGCACCAACTACCAGGGACGGAAGAGAGAATCACGTGCGAAAAAAGAATTAGGCAAATGAACAAGTTAAACAATGTTGTTCCCTTTATCAATGATTAACCCTTCATTTCGTGATACTCGAGCAACACATCTCGAGCTTTTATATTTGCTCCGCCTACCATTTACTGTCCTGAAGTCCTGGTATCATTAGAGGGAAGTCCTATATTATGAGATTGGATCCTAATGTGGGACAGCGAGGTTTCTGTTAAATTAATAGACATCATCAGTTGATTCCACCATAAATTTATTGTCTTTCGAACGAAATCTGTTTAATGAAATTGTTGAATTGTGTAATCCTTGCGAAAAATGATTTGCGATTGAATTTGAGCGTTAAAAACCTGCCATCTTTCTCTCTCTCATATTAGAAACCTATCTCATATAGACGACTTTCCTCTACTATCAAGTTATCATGTTCTTATCTTTTAATGTCAGCCCCCCTCATGTGCAGGTAATCACAGCTGTAATGGGCCCCAAAATATTTTACCTCGATTGAAAGATTAATGGAAATAATATACTGCACATAAAACAAGACATTTAAAGGGATGAAAGACTAAAATATTTCCAGGTGGCTTCCGTAGATTCAAAAATATCCTCGAGGAAGAGATCGTACGGTTTCTCCGAAAATTGTCATTTCTTCTCTCTCTCTCTCGTCCTCTCTATTGCCGTAATTATCCTTTCGAATTACATTTAAGGTCTCAACAATATTACTGATTTACATACTTCACGCTGCGTAACTTTATTTTTTGCAAATTATTGCTCGCTTCGTTTACATAGCAACAACACGTTGTTGAGAGCTACGGCCAATTTATTCCCTAGCCGTCGCCTAATATTTACAAGCCTCGCGCAGTTTTGCTGAAAACGGGGCCCGGGTCCGCCGCGGCCCTAGCACGTACATACGCATGCACGCGCGTGCAAGATGCAAAATACGCGTGTGCGTGTCCGCGCGGCGCTTCCGTCACGCGACCTGCTGTGCGACCATCGCGCGTTCTCTCCCTCTCGGCGAGCTTTTTTTCTCTCGTCCTCCTTTTCTCTCGCGGGACTCGGCGAGCCCTCGGCCCCCGGCCATCCGTCGTGGATTTTGATGGACGGTGACTCTCGCACGAGAGGACGAATTCCCGCGGATGCGGATCCGCAGGAAGGACGGATGCGCGCGGAGAAAATTGCCGCTCGGGGTGGAATTAATTTTCGACCGGGTCTTCCTTCCCGCCCTCCTCCCCTCGTTCCCGCGCGGCTCCTTCGGAGCGCGCCTCCGGGTGTTAATGTGTACATTGCTGGCGCGGAAGCGCCCTTTAATATCGAACGACTCTTCGATCAGTCGACGAAAGATTTGGGGATTGCACCGCGAGAGCCTTAGCGACGCTCTAAAGGGTCCACGCTGTTAGAACTTGGACCGAGTTCTAGTTTGGCTGATGGCAGACAGCAATCCGTGAGCGCCTAAGACTGTCTTAAGTCGTAGACGTAAGGCAAGGCAGAGCAACACTTAAGTCGTGAAAGTCTCTTGCACGACTCAAGTTTTTTTTCTCTGCCTTGCCTTAAGTCTACGACTTAAGACAGTCTTAGTGCCCATCTACAATAGAGATTTAAACCCTAAGCCTTAAGAAATTGACTAATCACAGTCGCGTATTCTACTCATACTTGACCGTGATTGGTCAATTTCTTAAGGCTTAGGGCTTAAGTCGTCTATTGTAGACTGGGACTTAAGCGCTTACGGATTGTTCTCTGCCGTCAGCAGAGAAATCTCTCGAGAAATGCGTAGCCAATCAGTCCGCGGCTATTCCATAAAAGCTGCAAGTTGATTGGCCACACATTTCTCGGAACTAGAACTCGGGCCAAGTTCTAGCATCGTGGCCACAGGCCTTAATAGAGATTTTAGAGTTAACAAGAAGCTCGCCAGATGGTTGCCAGAGTCTTTGAGCAATTAGCGAAATGTGCAGCTCTTCTTCTTTCTTTTTTTCATCACTCTAACGTCGAACGTGCGCGGTTACCGGCGATAAAGGGAAACAATTATCGCCGTTATCTCGGCGTCTTCGCTTTGTACAACGGCGGTTGTTAAATTTCGCGCTTTCACGATGGATAAAACGACGCTCGGCTACTTCGACCTGAGAACTTAAACGAAGAACAATCCGCCCGCCGACTCTCTCCCTTCCGGCCTTAACAATGTTTTTGTCCGGAGCGTAACCACGATTTCGCCGTAGCTCACTTTTTACCGCGGCGTAACGATACCGGCAAGATTAACCGGCACAACGTCAAATAAAAGCGTCGGAGAAGAGATAACGTAATAAATCTTCATTAGGAAGGAAAAAGCGCCGGGCACATATACACGCAGATAATACGACGATAAATGACCGCGCCGCGCGCGGCGCCCGGGCGTTTCCTTTTCTTTCCCCGGGAAATCGCGGGCAGAAGTAAAGATATCCGACGCAAAGAACGCGAGTAATTTACAAAATTATCCGCTAATCTGATAAAATTGCTCGAGTAACGCGGCGCGTCTATAACGTACGAGTGGATTTGAAATATTCAATCTATTTAGATAAAACGTGTCTTATTGCTCGTGTGTGTGTGTTTCTTTTTTTTCAGTGCTTTGGACATCGGGGATGTGCATCAGCGAGAAACACGAGATGAAACATTTGAACGAAAAACATGTGAAATCACATTGAAAAGCAGAGAGGCACGTCGTCCTTCGGGCAAACATAAAGGAGGGATATTCTTCAAGGCACTTCGAAATGAAAGGTTTCCCTTCGGTAAGTAGCAGGTCAACTTGAAATCCACGTCGTGGGTCCACGGAGTCCTTCTAATTCAATCAGGCTCCCGACCACAATGTGCATCCAGAAGCGTAGAATCGACCCCAATTTAACTCCACGCATTTCACGTGTCAATCATTATGGTTTGGCGCTTGAGAACCGGGCTGCGCCTCCTCGATCGTTTCCGCTACCGGCGGAAGTTGAACCTGTAATTTTCCACGTAATTTGAACGGAACTTTCGCCAAAATCCGTAACGCAGGAAAGTCACCCTTTAATAACGTTCTTTTCTTCATATATTTCCTCAACGTGTACGTTGCCATTGCGCCGATGTTCTCGAAAAGAGAATTTTTACCTTCTACAAATATTGCAGTTTTGTTTTCCATAGAAACAATAAGCGAAATAAGCATTAAAGTAAACTTCATTCACCGTATTAAAACTTCTCCTAATTTACTCTCAACGCGTCCTCTTTCTCCGATAATCCCTTCCGGATTAAACGTCAATGTCGATTAACAATTTTTAAGTGGTCTCGAATTATCTCAAGATTAAAATGCGACTCCGCCCGAGTCGAAATTATAGCCCTTTAATTCTATTATATAGTAGGATCTAAGACGGTGAAAGAGATCGAACTGCAAGTACAAAATTTAATGTGTGTCGGAAATTTCTGCTTTTGCCAATTTAGCGTTAAAGTAGATCCCTTTAAGTAGGAGCTAAAGTAAATTTTGAGAATTAAAGATTCAAGGGAGGAGTAAAAAAATATAATGTCATCAAAGTAGGTTATTGCTGGCCTATGTAGGTGTACAGATCAGCCAAGCGGGTGTAAATTATCCTTAAAAGCGTCAAAATAGTACCAAAATTTCGGACGAATCTCACGGGACGAGAGCGGCGGCGACCTCGGCGTCTCCGCAGCATCCGCGCGCAGCGTTCGCTTTTGGACCGGCCGCCCTCGCTCGCGCGTCTCATCTCACGGCCGACGGCGTAGAGGTAGCAACGACGAGATTTACAGTGGCGCTTGTAGGTAATAAGTCATGCCCGACGAACATGTCGCCTACCGCAGACCTTCGCGCGTGGCCCGTGGCCGCATGCATAAAGATGAACGCCCGGGTATGAAACGCGATACCCGGCCACTCCTTCCCGATAATATCGCGCCAATACGCCACTGCACCTCTCGGGGACGCGCACGGTTTGGCGCATGCACGCGTGTGCACAGGCACGAACGGCCGCCGCTGCCTCGCAGCACACGCGCGTGTCCTTCGCGCGTCCGTTTCTCACCGCGAAGACGCCGGGAGCAGATTAGATCGGTTATTGAAAGCTGGGGCGGCTCGAGGCGAACATTTACGCGCTCGCCGTTCGCGTGAAATATCGGTTGCATAGAAAATTGATCTTCGATTCACTTAGTTGCTCCTCCGAAGATTAAAATTGATTCCTCGCGCATGCTCGTTCATTCTATCCGATCCTCTTGGACGTCTCGCGCGCTTCCCATGTCCCTCGGAACTTGGCACGAAAATTTTCACACAACCGGTGTAACTCTTTCTTTCTTTTTTTTTTTCATAGCGATCTTCCGTCTCTGGCTGCTGCAACCGTCGCATCCCGCTGACGATATTGAGTAGAAGATTGCACCGGCCTCTGCATGTAATGATGATTGTCCGGAATAATTTTGGTGGCGCGCCGCTTTTTGAGTGTCACGCCATTCGGGGCAGCGGGCCTGCGACCGCATCAAGAGGGGAACAGGGGGGGGAGGGAGTCTCGGCTAAATCTCTCGATGTAAATTTTCGCCCGGTACCTCTTCCCGCTTTCTTCGTCCTCGCTACCGACGATCAAATTGACTGGCGTGTAATTTTTCGGTAATTCGTACGCCTGACGCCGCGCCGCGTTCGGTTTTGCATCCGCTCGAGAGAGCCTTTTTGCTCCAATTCGCGTGGCTCCCGTCTCCTCTCGCGTGCGAAATTTCGTAGCCATCGAGGGTTAACCGTTCGTCTCCGGAATAGGCAGATCGAGAGGGGAACTTGTCCCGTATCTGGCGCAGGCCGGGAGGGATCGCGGTACACGATCGTCAAAATAAAGTGAAGAAAGTCCACGATGTGCAGTAACCGCGTGTCAAAAATTATCGCTGAATTAAACTCGTAGACTTGAGAGAAAGAGAGGGGGGGGGGAAATCTATTCTCTCGCGAAAAAAATATTAGTCATTACCGGGAGACAACGTAGGACAGCGATCACCGATAGGCGTCAGCGATCCCGGGTGAGCGTGCGTCGAAAATGGGCAACTTAAACTTCGACTCTCCAAATGATTATTATCCTAAACGCGAAATTCATCCCTTTTGATGAGCCACGGAAGAAAGGAGCATCATCCCGCCCATCGAGAGCCTTCTTCGCCACACGATCGTAGCTCCTCACCCCCCCCTCTACCCCGCCTGCCCCAGGAGAGCTCCGATATCGATGCGTCTGTCTTCTTCAGCCTCCAGATCAGTCGGATACTCAATATCCCGATACCTTATCGCCCACATGATTTCTGAACCGCTTGTCTAGGTATAAGAGAGATATATATTCGTCGAGAGAAGCCCGGTGGGTGAGAGGAAGAGAGAGAGAGAGAGCCTGTGCGCCCGGCTAACCCGGCCTCTCTTTCCCTTCCTTCCCCGTTCTCTCCCTTCTCACTCGCTCGCGCGTCTCACGTCCGCCCGGCTCTCGCTCTCTTCTCGCTTACCATCTCAATAACGCGAATGACTGAATGGTCTGAGTCTCGAAATCCCGAGATAACCTTTATTGTAATTACAATGAAGCATTATATATACGCGGTCGGCATCCAAGGAGGTCGGAGGTCATCCGACCGCTGAGGTCTTCACTCGGCTTTGCTCACCGCGTCTTACCGTTTCTCCCGTTCTTCTCCGACGCCCGTTTTCATCTAGCTCGTCTAGCGCTATCCCTCCGCGAGACTCCACGCGATAATACGAACGGTATTTTTACGTTATAATGGCGTAAGATCGGAGCTCGCGACAAGAAATATAGATCAGAGCGGTATTGCGTAGAAAAAAAATAGCACACCGAGAGAAATGTCCGATTAAGTATATAATCGGATAATCCAGTTACATAATAACAAGTGGATATATCCGATTAAATTGTGTATCCGATGAAAAATATGATCGGTGTTTCAATCAAATTTCATCGGTAACTGCACGTTTCATCGGATGTGTCCATAATTGAATCGGAAAACGTAATCGGACAAATTGACCCGCGAAAACGCTATTTACTTGGTTTATCCGATGGGAATTTTTCTCAGTGCACGGGAAATATGTATATCGATAGAACGGATGGAGGAGGGTCTACTTTCTAAGCGTGCGTATTCTTCGTAATTAAAATTTAATAATCCTTTTACCTCAAACTATCTGCGGCGTGTTTTACGTCTGCATATTACCACACGTTACGCTGTTATTACGTAATAATTACGCAATAATTTCGCAACGAGACTCGCATCGGGTTAATCTCCGCTCATTAATAACGCCTTGTCCGTGTCTCATTATCTTTGCACTCTACGAAACCCTCTTGCGGTCCAACGGGGACCGGAGAGAGCCCGGCGAGAGGCAAAACTGGCCTTTTCAATTAATTTGTTTGCGCGTGAACGCCTCTTCCTGCCGATGATTTACGGATTTTCGATCGACGAATCTCTCCCCGCGAGCCTAAGCGTGCGGCGAGTGAGTCACGTGTCCTTACACGCGCAACACTCGGACCTTATCTCGAATCTTATCTCGAATATCGAATCAAGACTTCCCTATTACAGTTTATTCTAATATTCCCTTTCTTATTGTAAATTCAATGAGCTGTATTATTCCGGCGACAATAAGATACGAAATGGGATTAAAATATTAAAACGGGAAACTTGTAGTCAACTCAACTCTGGCATATTCCTTCATTTATTTAATCCAACGTTTCGACCCCATTTTTTTGGGTTCTTATCAAGAATACTAAGTGAGACATCGTCGTCAATAAGACAGAGTCAAATTATAAAATAAATGCCGGGCTCGAACATGTTCGAGTATTTTGCATTAATTATCCCTGGTGACTATAAGTAACTTCTTTCTTCGTGGAATTAATATATTTTCAACCAAAATCGTTTAGCGCGGTGAATGGAGAGATTTTTTCAGCGTCTACTTGCTATATCGGTGTGATTTATACGTGCAAATCGGGGACAAACTCTTTATCTTACGTGCAAATCCTAAAATATTGACGATTAATATCACGTTCGCTACGGCGAGGAGAGGATCCTAGCCGATTCCCTCGCACGGAGTCCTGTTTTCCGGAACTGGTTGTCGGAACGGTATAATTATCCGAATATCAATAATTCAATCGCGTATGTGATTAACAGGTGCCGAAGATCGGCGAGTCTCTCCGTCTCCGCTTTGCCTTTCCTTTTCTTCATCTGTAAAAGGGTTGGTACTCGACGAAGGCGGTGCAGACGACCACACAGAATGCCGATGAGAGCCATGTCTCCGAGTACTCTAAAATTACTTTATACGGGGTGTCCGGCACGCAGCCGCCTTGAATTGTATCCGGGCACGGAAAATGCGTTCATTACGCCAAATCTTGATTTACTGATAGTTCATTTTTCACGTTTGTTATTATACATATACTGCCGTCCTA
Organism: Vollenhovia emeryi; assembly: GCF_000949405.1. NCBI lineage: Eukaryota > Metazoa > Arthropoda > Insecta > Hymenoptera > Formicidae > Vollenhovia > Vollenhovia emeryi. Next base: position 369,990 of record NW_011967211.1, on the reverse strand, counting down.
AGCTAGAAAGCAGTATCTCCATTTTTGGCCATATATTGTAGTTAACTATTGCGGTAAAATCTCTAATCTTAGTAATTAGAATTTAAGTAACAACGATTTTTGTCTCGAAACATATTCTCGGTTGAACAGATCAATCGTTAATTTTAATCAATACCAATAAGTCCGCAAAATGATACGCAAAACGTTATAGCAACAGTCACGGAACAAAGTAATGTACAATAAAATATTAAGTACGGAATTTTCCATTGCGTAGGCAGGCCAACGAATTCTCAACGTTTTTTTGTTGTTTTTCACTCGGCGCGGTATCGTACGACGATTAAGCGGGCCAACGTGTACTTGAAGGTCGACGTTCGCCGCGCATTATCACTCGCTCGCCGAACGTCGAGCCGGCAGGCAGCAGCGAGAGTCGCTCCGTGCGTCGTATTACTTTTGCGTTATCGGTTTCCAAGACTCGATCCTGATGAATGCAGGGATAAAACGCTATTGATTTGCACACCTTTATTAGTAACAAGTAACGTTCCTCGGTTAATTCAATTTCTATAACTTGTAATGAGAAACGAATTGTATGTTGAGACGACGATTCTTTATCAACGTGTACCTAGATATTTCACGAGATTAACTCATCTAAAATATGAATGTAAACCGTGGTACTTTGTCGCGGTTACATCTCGTTTACGCACCGCGCTTTTAATTATCTGTCGATTTCGTGTAATCTGTTCCATTTTCGGGAAAAAAATAGAAATTTGTACGACTTCGCTCTGTCGTTCTTCGCAACTCGTACGGGCGGGAAGTAAAGAAAGTCGCTTATTGCACGTCGTTACATTATTTCTTTGCCGCAGATTATGCTTCCGATGCTCGCGTTGCGTTTTATATCGCCAATTCAAAAGTGATTTATCCATTCTTCCGAATCAAAAATTTAGTTTGAGTAATTTGTATGACAGAAAGTCACGCGATATTTGTTAACAATATTTCGTGCGTTTCGCGGTGTTTCACATCGCGTACGGGAGTGTCCGAAATTTCGCGCGATCGATGATTTTTGCGAGTGTGTGTTGTGTGCAACAAGGAAATCTGAGAGGAGGAGCAGGCCGAGGAGGCATCGGGCAACGGCGGAGAAATGGTGAGGTAAGTGTCTTACATTCTTGTGTTATCTGCTACTTGTGCGAAATAAAGCATCTCTTCTGTGTTTTTATTCGATTTATTCAAATGATTCGAACGAGGATTCGAATAAGTGTTAGAGACAAAACCATATCGTATACAATTTTGTGCGTGTATATTTAAAAGGAAGACCTTTTCAGTATTCTATATATTGTTTTAATAAATACCTGTTTTTAAAAATATAAAATATAAAGTATATTTAATACAATTATTTCGATTTTACATAATTACTCTATAATAATCATATACATATTTGTATTTTTACAGTTTACCATATATAGTTAAGGATGTACAACTCTGCTGTTGCGAATCGTATCAGTGAGTGATAAATTATTTTTTATTTTAAATTGACGTTGCGCATACAATTACTTCTTGGCATGTATACAAATTCGTAAAAATATACAACGCTCAACCACAAACTGCGCGCGCGAAGCGCGCGTTTGGTAATTTCTAGTAAACTATGAAAGTGAGATGTGGAAACAATATACATATTACAAACATAATTGTAGCAATGTCTCTGCAATATCTATGTAACATTACACTGCAATATGCCATGTTGCAATGTTGCAGCAATGCTGTTGCAAGCTTTTGTGTTGTATGTGCATAAAAGGATTCTGCGCAAGTTCACTCAACAAAACTTGTGTGTTGCTATAACGAAATTTTCTAACTAAATTTTTTTTATCAACTGAAAGATTTGTTTGCTCATATCCAAACAAGAAATTCAGTTGAGTCAACTAAATTTTGTTTCATTCAACAAAATGGGTCTCTCAGTGTAGAAAGCAATAAGAGCACTAGATTAACATAAAGTAACTTGTACACGTTGCAATATGTTCACCTATTATTAACAGTATTTCTGTAAGCAACTTAGAAAGTGAGTTAACTACAATGGCCAAAAAATTGAGATGCTGCTTTTTAGATTATGACGGCAGTATATTTATGTACCGAATACGGTGCATTACTCTTTAGTTTATCAGAGGAAAGTTATAGAGGAAAGTCCTCTATTATGAGATAGCGCGGTTTCCGCTAAATTAACAAGCATCATTTGTTCCACCATGAATTTATTGCCCTTGGAGTGAAATCTGTTTAGTGGAAAATTCATTGTTAGATCGTGTAATCGTTACGAAAAAATATTTATGATAGAATTTGGAAGGTAAGAACCTACTATCTCGTATTGGAATCCTATCTCATAATAGAGAACTTTCCTCTAATATTATATAATCACAAGTGTAACAAGTTGACGCAAAATTCTCTTAATTTATTATCTCGAAAACAATACGGTCCATATTCCAAATCCTCTCTTGTCGATAAAAGGCGCCACTGAAAGTGGTGGATTCTTATTGGCTGAAAAGATCGTTCACAGGCACTTTTATCGATAAAAGAGAATTCGGGACACGGGCCTATATCTTTAAATCTGTTCTAAATTTATCGCGGAGCAGATTTACAATTGAACGGGATCAGATCGAGGCGATCTCACGTCGCGAGACGCCGCGGGTCGAAAGATCGAAACCGTAAGTGCGCCACGTCAGGGCCGTTCATTCTTTCGCATACACGGGCTACACCACCCGTTAGAGAGGCTGTTACCGCACCGGGTGTGATTTACGCGTCCCCTGATTTACACTGATTACGGGGGCCCCGCCACGTCGCGAAAGCAAATACAGCCTCCTACCCGGTCTCCCCCCCTCCCTCCCTCGTGTCCCGCCGCCCTCCGCGCCGGGCGGCCGGTTGCAGGTCGTCGGGCACCCACTCGCCCAGGCCAACATCAATTCCCGCTGATTGATTTTACTCAGGTATTAAATTAATCCCCCGGAGAACCGGCATGGCGCGGCGCGGCGCGCCGGACCCCGGTCCGTGGCCGTAAACGCTTTGCCGTTCGCCGCAAAGGGGCACCCGCGAGTGCGTTTTATTCGCGCATTACCGCCTTATTATCGACAGCCCTTCCCCGAGCTCACGACTATTTTTATCCCGCGTTACGTGCGCGCGATCCGTCTTGCGTGCCTTCGCTTACCCGCACGACAGAATGCTGAATAATAAAGAACAATCAGATAAAACGGGACGGAATTACAAAACGCAGTCACGTTTATCTCCGATAGCCTCGTAAGTACTTACGCGTTTCAAAAAAAAAAATGAAATGAAAACGACGTGTTACGCAACTCGCGGAAATCCCTTACTCTTTCTCGCGTTAGTACAATTTCTCAACATGGTCGAATATCGGGACATTTAACCGCAGCAGTTCGCGCGGTTTTATAAGAGGATTTAGTCAACGCGAAATCGGATGAACCCCACAATGCAACCAAATACAATAACACGGCGCACGATCTAGCGCGTGTTAATCGCGACGTAAAACGGGCATTTCGATCGGCCTCGATCGGTCACAAGGGCCGGGCAAGTATTTGAAATTGCAACCGGTTCCCACCGGCAGCCGCGCAGTGATACCCGCGCGATCCCGTTCTCCTCTATTTCCCCGTCCTTCGAAACGCGACGGCGGCACTCGTTAAGGGCCTAATTCCTCTCGTGCATCTCTCGCGTCAACGTGCGCTCGTGCAAGCCGGCGTTTAATATCCGAATCCGTCTGGTATTTATCACCTCGTAGACACGCCGTAGCAAATTGGTTCGCGAGACACTCAAGAGCCCCCGTGTGCACGAATCATTTCCCTTTCCTACTTCACGATCGCTTTGCCCTCTAATTCTCCGTCATCCACCTCGCCCCCCCCCCCATACCCCCTCATTCCCTTTCGTTCCATTTTGTAATTCATATCGGTTCCAATTTACTTTCAATGAATAATAATTATTGTTGACTTCAGTGTTTTTATTGACTATATCTGGCATTTTTAATAGTACAGAAAATTTATTATCATAAATTTATGATAATAACATTTATGATAATAAATTTTCTGTATTATTAAAAATGCCAGATATGGTCAATAAGAAAACTGAAATTGTTAATTACTGCTGACGACATGAAGAATATTCTTGTTAGTTAATTATACACCATTGACCTCAAATATGGTGTTCCCACGTAATTGGGAAAAGGGGGAAGGGGACAGGGAGAAAGAGAGAGATACTTAAAAATTTTGTATCGACAGTTCTGCTGTACTGCCGACAACCCGAATTGGCGCGCAGTTTAAAAGTCGAAAAGTAGACGTGAAGATATCTTTATACTAGGTTATTGCGACAAATATATTACCACATGTCTCAGTGGTCGAATTGATGAGACGTCCGCCTAGAGAGTAGGAAAGTCCAGGTTCAAACCCTGGCTGAGGTTAATACTTTTCGCAATAAATTTTCTGTATTATAAAAATTCCGTGTTGTCCGACAAATTTTCGGGATACATTTGGGCGTAAACACCCAGATTTAAATATTTACCCCCAAATTTGAGAGTAAATTCGGACAATCAAGTGTTAACACTCAAAACTTGAGTGTTTTTTCCGTAAGGGTTGCACCAACGAATAGAATAATGCGTAACAATTAACGCGGCACGCACGCCGGGTTTTATTGAATAACCACAAAATTTCTTCTCGCGCCTATCACGGCGCGCGGGGACACACGTATAGCAATCGTGAGGAACGACCCTGAGACGCGCACGGCCGGTCTACCTCGAATTCGCCTAATATTTATCGCACCGTGGACACGCCGTGGCAAATTGGTTCGCGAAGCGTTTAAAAGCCTCCTCCAGCATGAGACACATCCCACCACCGCCTCACTTTTTATCGCTCCACCTCGCTTTCTCGCGTTCTTGTTTTGGCCTACGGTGTCCCGCGCGTCCTGCCAAACTCTTTTTGCTCTTCCGGACCGTCTTCGGACACGAGGAGAAGCCCTCCGGCAAACGTGACCGGACGGGCCCGAATCATAAATTCCGCCGGGTAATGTAACGTCCGACGCGATTATTTACTGATACTTACCCGACGGCGAGCAACCCACCGGCGCTACCTACCAAGCTGGAGACTTTTCCAGGACCGAGGTTTCAGCGCTACGTACTGAGATGACAACGTACGCTATCGATGTAAAATATGTATGCATATTTAGACGAATGAATTTAGAACAAAGAGAGGCATTGGTTCAAATATATTGATTTTCGAAAGTATTTATTAACATGGATTCACGTATAACACGGATTCGATCAGTAGCACGAGACTTTATGCAGTATAAAAGTTAAATAGGGAACGAGAACGCCTATGAGATCCGAGCAAGATGTAGGTAGCCTAATAGTTTTTATTGTAGTATGTGAATTTGTTTTCCACCTGTCCGGCGCGCTGATTTCTTGTTGGATATAACACAGTACACGGAGCAAATTTTCTTTTATAATTTATCCTGAAAATCATGCAATCGTGCGACAATATGATATTCTCAACAACTTTATGAGAGTGTTTTCAAATTTTACCATACATTTTACTGGTAAAATGTGTACTGAATATAATTACTAGTAAAATGTATGGTGAAATTTCAAATAAATTTCTTCGAAACGCCACGTTGTTCAACGATTACATGATTTTCAGGGCAAATTTAAAGAGAAAATTCTCTCCGTGTATCGTTCAGATGGAATCATTGTCGTCGGCAAATAAAAATCGATGAAAGATTTCTAATTATTTAAGAAATAAAAGTTGAATACTCGACGCGATATACCGCCGTGTCTCTTGATGAAACTCATTTTCACATTTCGCGCAGAGTTTCGTATAAATTAAATCCAGAGTAAGCTTTTACAATAATTCGCACGGGGATGTGTCCGACGTGTAATATATGTCCCAACTTTAGCCTTTGTGTCCTCCCAAGAAGTTCCCCTCTGGTATTTAAGAACGATTTTTTAACGAGCGGCGTTCGCAATTACAAGCAAACATTAAAAGCGGAAGAGATTCTAAGATCTTCTTCGTGCCGTTTTTCAAACGTACTTAAAATTTTAGACAATAAAATTCATAAGGCTCTGACGTGAAAACACAATTCGAAGGAATAAAAGGATACAAGAGCCCAGATAGGATGTTAGTGTCTAAATGATATTAATTTTTAAATTTATCGCGAAAAATTTACCTCAGCCAGGGCTCGAACCTCCCTGCCGGAAATAATTCTACAAATTTCTACAAAAAAATATACTGCCAGAATCTAAAAAATTCTCCGTAAATTTTAAAAGTGTTATAAAAATCAACATGAAAATGACAGAATTGGAATACTTTTGTTAATTTTTGTAACATTCTACAAATAAGCAGATGTTTTAATTCGGTAAGATTTTGTTGTTTCTCAAATTTTTTAAACTAGTAAAGTTTTGTACTAATTTTTACAAAATTGTACATTTTCATGAGATACTACTTGCAATAATTTCTTGATTTGAGAACATTTCGTAGATACTTTTACAAAAAAATTAATGTTTCAACGAAGATATAAAAATTTCTACAACTTTCTATTTCAAGTCAACTTTTTGTAGTTATTTGTAGAAATTTCTTCCGCTAGGGCTGGCCCTTAAAATTCTAGATTTCTGAAAATAGTAAGTAGGTACTCAAAAGGATCGATCGACGTCTCTCGCTTGTATTCGTCGATCAAACTTCTTTTCGCGCAGCGAAAAATGCAGAGACGCTCCTCGCGCAGCGCCGGAAACCGGGAAACGCTAAATATATCCGGGAACGAGCGCGCGTTTCTACCTTGCGCAAATTCGCAGTAAAAATCGCAGTTGCTTTTCGGGGCAACGCAACACCGGGCGGATGGCGGTCGGGCGGAAAAAAGTGGATGAAGCCGGTGGAAGGGTACGCGCGGGGGATGAGACTCATTTCTCTCTTCCAGCCCCCGAAGCTGCGCCAACTCTTCCTCGCTTCTTTCTCTTTCCCGACCCCCTCCCCCCCTGCTCGCCGTCTTCCTCCCTGTTTTCTTCCGTCGCTCCGCGCGCAGACACGCAGACGCGCAATCCGCAGTATTTCGCGGCAGAGAGAAAGAGCAAATATCTCATCGCTATGGAGAGCTAGAGGGCGGCTTCTTTCTCTCTCTCTCTCTCTCTCTCTCTTTTTCCCTTCCTCTTCCTCTGTCCCTCTCTCTTTTCGTAAGCTCTCTTTTGCCCTCCCCCCCGTCGTTGCAGCTCCCGTGCCCACCCGGCGCGCAAATGAGGTGGAAAAGATAAAGACCGCGACGGGCGATCATTAACATGCACGCTCTGCTTTCGAGAAGTCTCTGAAGGATCGGCTGGCAGTGGATGGGTAGATTTGGAACCGCATCTCCCGTGCATGTATACGCGTATATATGTGTGTACGTGTATACGTGTGCGCGCACGTACATAGTGCCGTGAGAGCGGAAAGACAGAAAGAAGCGGGGCGTACGAGAGGGACAGAGGATAGAGCGGAGGACCAGCCGCAGTGGAGATACCAACCTAATGGCGGCAGCAATTAACAACAAACACGCTCATTAATCGAGAGAGAGAGACAGAGAGGGGGGGGGGAGGAGGGGGGAGAGAGAGAATCTTGCTCTCTCCGCCGTTCTCCAACGGCCGTATTTTCTTTCCCCCTTTCTCCCTTCTTGCTACCGTCCGCCACCTATCACCCCGCGCCGCGCGTTCTCTTCGCGAGCACCGTTTACCCCTTTTACCATCCTGCCCCCTCCCGTGCACGCGACGTGAAGTTTCCTATTAAAAAAAGGTTGGGAGTATAATAACGCCGTGGTCTTTTCATACAAACGATCGATGTATGAAATCGCGCGCGCCGTGACCGAGGAACGAAGCGAGGAGCGAGCATTAGGTTTACAAGAGTCGCGTTTTATTATGCGACCGCTTAACCGGGCGGGAAAGGCTGAAAAGCGACAGCGAGAGCCACGAGTCTCGTTGCGCGTCAATAAACTCGCCAGTGGCACATTTAATCGGCCTTGCCGGTAATTAATTTGGGCGGGGCTGAATTAAGTGAGATTCGCGGTAAACAATCGGAAACGAAGACACGTACGGAAATAAGGATAACGGGACAAAGCGCTTGTCCTATATGGTATATATGTATATATTCCTGTCACTCCTAGTTGGAGCATAGGGCTTTTAGGAGATTCTGCCAGTTGTCTCTGTTTTGGGCAAAATGTTTAATTTGGTTCCACGATTTTCTATAGCCAAATATCGTCGACGAGTTATCCTTCCGGCTTTCTTTCCTAATAATTTGAGTAATTAAGCAGTGTCAGACTGACGGTTGATTAGCCCATCGAGCGCTCATTCTATACTTTCAATATTTATGCTTCATCAAGTGCGGTTTGCGAGGAAAGAAAGTTGGCTTCTCGAATTCTTGAACAATTAAGGTGTCACATTCGTATGATCGGCTTGGGCTCACTTGGACTAGAGAACTACGGCCGTATTGTCTTCTAGCAGTTAGAGGCAGGCGCCACAAATGAAAGAAGAGAAGAAATAAGAGAAGCAAACGTATCGCGGTGTCCGAAAGTTGGTTTCTCGAATTCTTGAACAATTAGATGTCACATTCGTATGATTGGCTTTGGCTCACTTGGCCTAGAGAACTACGGCCGTATTGTCTTCTGGCAGTTAGAGGCAGGCGCCGCAAATGAAAGAAGAAGAGACAAAAATAAGAGAAGAAAGCTGTTTAGTTTAGAAAATTCAATGTTAGATCGTGTGCGTAATTGTTGCGCGAAAAAGATTTGTGAAAGCAGGTGCTAAAAATCCGCTGTCTCGTAATAGGAGAGACTCTCCTCTACGTTAAATTAAGATAAAACACGCGTGTCTATGTAACCATCGCACGGTCTAGCCGCAGAAAGCAGAAACGTGAGACAAGGTAGAAACTTGAGGCGTCGGACTGCGACGCCGATTCTCTGCGGGAAGGTGTGTAAAAATCACACACGCCGGCTGGGCTTGGCACTGTCAAATTGACAGGAGGACGACCGTATGAGGTCAGACGACACGAAAAGCCCCCGGGCGTTGGGGTGGGCCCCCGGACGCTTCACACGTGACGACGGTCCTCGTGCACGTTTTTGCGTAAAATATTCGTGGGGGACGCGCCGCGGTTTCCACGTGAACCGGCCACGGCGAGGTAGGGGGAGGGAAAACCGCGTGACGGAGCGGGGAAGAAGTCATGCCACCGGTCGGGAGAGGCGCGAAAAAGGGACGGGGGGACGAGGGACGAGCAAACTGCGACAAGACATGCGAGCCCAAAGATGAATCCCGATCACGCACGATCCTCACCGGCTCCTATCCTTTCCGCCGGTGCCGCGGCGAGCTCTCGTTCGCTCGTACCCCCGATAATTGGAAATCGCTCTGAATATAAATAACCTCGCACGAGCGAACGGCTCGCGCCTCTGTCTCTCGCTCTTTTTTTTTCTTCTTTCCCTCGTCGACTCTTACCCCCTCGCTCTCGAGACGTTCGGCCCGATTTCGCGCTTATGCGGAGATTCTCTCCTTGATCAGGTGCATCTTCATTTGCATAATGACCGCTCGCGGGGAAAAATGGAGGACGACGAGAGACGCCGGCTGTCCGGAGTTCCAATCGGGAGTTGCAGGCTAACAAATTCGCGACGTAGTCACAATCAATACAGTGCACTGTAATCAGAATTTCAAGTAATGTGCAAAGTGCTAACCGGATAATTGTATGTTGATGCGCGCGCGAAGCTTCCTTTTTGTTTTGTTTTCATAAGCGTTTGGACAATATATTGGATTACGTGTCTTATCAATAACGGTAGAGGGTACGTTTTTAAAACGTGGCAGTTTCGAAAGGTGGCGGAGCCACCATTTTTTTTCATGCCACGTTATTCGCCAAGGGAACAAGTGGGCGGGCACCCGGGCTTGAGCGTCGGTGCATCCGGTGACAAATTATGCGGAAAAATGCGCGAAAAGGATCCCGGCTCGAAGAAGACGGTGGTGACTACCGCTATTCAGAAGGAAGTTTCAATGCGCATACACAGCGAGGGGAAGGAGGGGGGGGGAGGAGGAGGAGGAGGAGGAGATAGAGGGAGAGAGACAGGGGCTCGTTTAATGAGTTTCGCGCAGACCGTGAGGCGAGAAGCGAATGTAATTTACGAGGATCGTGCCACTTCACAAGTCGATGAAGTGTCGCGGCTGGAGAATTTGTGAAAACGGTATCGAAACGTCAAGGAACGGCGCATTTTCGACGCGGTCCGGTGCATCAAAAATGCGAATTCAATTTCCGCGAGGTAACTTCGCCGTTCCTCGAACGGCGCGACTTCGATCGTTCACTTCGCGAAAGTACAGAAACGTGAACTATCGAAGTGTTTCCGAAGCGAGGCGGGGCTCGCCGCTTTTAAATCCGATAAAGTCCCGGCCGAAGGGAATCCTGTAAGGAAATTTGTACAGCCGAAGAAATATCTCGTGAACGAGTACAATTACACGTGACAATGAGAAAGTCGGTAACATAATTCCTCTTCTCTCCCCTTAGAGAGAAAAAAAAGTTCCAAATACCCTTCTTCCGTCTTTCCATTACTAGACTATTCAGGCACAACTATTTCACGCTGATATTTACAATATCAATGTTATTAGAGGAAAGTCCTCTATTATGAGACAGGATTCTAATGAGAGATAGCAGGTTTTCAATGTCCAAATTCCATAGACTTAGTAAATATAGACTTGGCGTCTCATTGAATAAGCGGAAGCTTGCGAAGAGAGCGAGAGAAGATTTAAGAAGACTTTCTTTCTCTGTCTTACACCAGCGTAAAGGAAAAGAATCGTGCCTGCGCAGTACTACACAGGCCTGATTCTTGTCACGATGGTAAGACAGAGTAAAGATAAGACTCCATGAACGCGTTGAATTGCGGCAACGCGTGCGGCAACGAATCAAAAGATTTTAATTTCAACGCAGGAAGCTTGCGGCAAGCTTCTGATTGGTCGACGCGCATTGCCGCATGCGTTGCCGCATCTACTTAGCTTAAGATAGTCTCCTTACATCTTCTCTGTCTCTCTCCTCACAAGCTTCAGCTTATTCAATGGGACGCTCAGTCTATATTTACTATGTCTAGGTATGCCAAAGTCAATTACAAATTTTTTTCGCAACGATTACACAATCTAACAATGAATTTTCCAAAAAGATTTCGCTCCAAGAGCAATAAATTCATGGTGGAATCAACAGATGACGCTTATTAACTTAACAGAATCCCCACTATCCCATATTAGGATCCGATCTCATAATAGGGGACTTTCCTCTGTGTATTCTAATATTTTATTGCTAATACGTCAAAGGGTGACATGTAATTTTTAACACAACGCTGTCGCAGAAATTTTTTCAACATCTTAACATTTAGCTCAAACATTTGACACCTCTTTCGACTGGGTATTCAGATTCATTACCGCCGCACATTCACTCGGATGATTTTTCACGCGGGTGCAGACGTGTCTCCCCTTTGCACGCGAGTTTACGCGCAATCCCGTCCCAGAGCGGCCTCGCAGAAGCGGATAGGCGGCGGCGGCGGCGGCACGGATTTCCAGCAGCTGGTCCAGGGGGTTGCCGGGGATGTAACGTTGTAATTTCAGATAAGCGTCTCCCAGGAGACACGCATTGTGCGCCGCTAGCCGCCTCCACCCTCCGGGCTTCCTTCGGCACGGAGCGCGTGTCGCACGATGTTCACGCACACGCACGTAACCCACGCGCGCGTCACGTCCCCCTTGTTACCGTTCATTACGTGGCGAATCGCGATATCTCGCTAGGACACCACCCTTCGACATCAAGACTTGGAGTGTCACGGCCCAACTTGTCGGCCGCGCACAATCGTCACTCGTGAGTTAATCGTCACGCAGGCGGTTTCGAAATCATCGCATTTAATTCCTCGTCTATATTCAATTAATGATTGCCAATTTTCACCGGTCTTAAAGCTTTACTTTCGGTACGAATCAACTCGCTTCATGAATGCAAAGTGTTGCTCTCTGCGAAATTTTCAAGGGATTTTGCTTGAGGAAAAATTTAAATTTGACATTCTTATCTTTCGAGAGATAGAGCGGACAATTAATTCTCCGTACAGAAAGTTGCCAGGGAGTTCATTAAAATTAAGTGGATAAAACGTTAACAGCGTTTTTATATTAACGGCTGGTCGTAGCCCGTGGATCGTCCAATTGATTTAAACACCATCCCGTATTTCTCATCATCTTCGAGTTTATGGGACTCGTCTAATATAAGGGATTCCGTGATGTCCTCGCCCTAAACGAGTCGACGCGATAAAGGTGGGAGAGAAAAAGAGGGCAGGAAGGGAGGACAGTGACGGAGAAAATGACGAGCCGATGATCTTCCCCGGGGACGATGGAGCTGCACGGAGCGTGCGGACGCCCACGTGGGGACACGATAGAATGGGATTCTTAATTAATCTTTGCATTTCCATTAGGATTTACGAAATTGCCCTCGCCGACCGCTCACCAAATCAATTCCAAATAATTGTCCGGAGGATAAAACGCATCCGTTGTACCCGTTCCATCGATGTTGCATCTCGGCCCGTTCGTTTTCCTCCTCGCAGAATTGGCAAACAAACCAAAGTCGACGATTACCGTCGAAATAATATATAGCGTAAAACGATCCCCCGGCAATTAAAAATTATTATGTAAACAGTCGTCAAATTAATATAAACTGAAATTACGAATAGATTCATATTTCATTGCAGATCAATTTAACTAGGGCGACACCTGCTAGCGCGATTTATTTATCTCTTCTTATTTTGTTACAATTTTTACGCGTAACAATTAAAAAGATTAACTGATGAAAAACGTGACACATTAAACGTGAACAAAAGAAGCGAGGTACACCGCGCTTCGAGAAGTCACTCGGCACTCGATACTCACGACATTCACGACGATAACATCTCATTTGTAGAAAGGCATTTTTACAATAATTTTCACGCGTAGCAAATAGTTAAGATTAACTGATGCGAAATGTGACACATTAAACATGAACAAGCGAAGAGAAGTCACTCGGCATCGCGGAAAAGAGGCCTCGACTGTTCGATACTCACACGACATTCACGCCGGTAACATCTCATTTTTAGAAGGGATTAATCGTAACTCTTAGTGGCACGGCGTTTTAAATAGCGAGCTAAGGGAAGAATCGCGGAATATACGTAGAAGTTTAAAGTTTGGTGTGTGCCGCTGTTTGGCTTATCACTGCGCCGCCGTAGACGCGTAACGAAGCGTCACGGTGAACTACTCGAAAACGCGCTATTTGCTGTTTGGAAGGAAGACTATAAGTGCCCTTCGGTATCCGGTACCAATTGACGGGCCACTTAACGGCGCGGTTTAACACCCGTAACGTTAGAACGATGTTTGACTTCTCAATGTGCTTAGGTGGGCGGCGCGTGGGCGAGACCCACAAGCTTCTTACTTATGCATTCTGGTTAGCGTGCGGGGAGAAAATTAATGCCCACCATACGCCACTCCGGCTGTATGGGATATACCGAAAACATCACGAGCGCGCTGCACTTGCCGATGCGATCGAGACTTTGCATTCGATTCCTTACGTGAGATTAATCCCCAAGTAGCCGGGTATATGGCAAGAGATCAATTTACATTTGCCTAAACAAATAAAGATCGGTGTGAAACTCCACGGATACGCCACACAACAGACGCGTTTGATACTTTGACATTTATTATCGCAAATACCATTTCCAGATATGCGTATGCACTGAGCGTTAATTCTTCGGCCCGCTGATGTTTCGATGCGTAACATGGATTCTTGAGAATTAGTATTTTACGAACCGAGGAAACTTTTTCAGGAAAACGTTTAAACTCCAAGTGCGCGGACCTGTTTCCATCAGCTCGAAGCGATCAGGACGTTTTGCAGGCGTAAGCGCGAATTCGTTGAACTTCGGGTTAGCCGCGGACGGAACTTTTAAGACAGGCCAACTTGCGAGATGTTTTAAGCAAATTGCCAGTCGATTCGTTTGACTTAAAAATATCTTGAACGGGGCGTGACCGACCGGGTCGTTTAATCAGAAAAATAATTCCGAAGCTCTGCCTCCTTCGCTTCGTCCGAGGCTACTGCGCTATAATCGGGGCGTGAATTATTCTGCGATATTGCCCGATAAATTTCACCTCGTTGATTACGCGAAAGCGCTTTCGGCGCCTCGATACCGGCCAGACAAAATATTCGCTCGACGAATTCATCTTGGAGAAATGATGAAATTCTTTCGCGGTCGTTTAATAAGAAATTTACACTCCATATTTATTTCCTTAAGACTAGCAAATATAGAAGAGGAAATATTTTATTCCGCTAATAAAAAGATTTAAAAGACCCTTCGATCCTAGCGCGTCCGTTTTTACTCTCCGCAAGATTGTACGTATTCTTGCGTTTCGTCCTCTCATTCGTCTTATTTTTTACAAGACTGGAAGCGTTTTAATTAATGGCTATATAAATTATATTTTATTCGACATTGCGCGTGTAATTGCCTCATCCGCGAGTATTTTCGTAGTCGAGCATTCTTTTTTCTCAGGCAAGAAGAACTTTCCTGAGGTATACATTACTTCATTATATTTAAAGACACTTGTCTCTTCCCTCTCCCCCCTCTTTCGCAATAAATTACGGGCCACAGCTCGACGCACCTGCGCGCAAGTGTGCGAAGTCGTAGGCGATCTTCGCAAAGTGTGAGGCCACGGGGCCACCTATGAGGACTCCGTCTCATATTTTTCTTTACGCAACTCGTGCCAGCGGGCTCCGTGGAATGCGGTCGAAAGGGATTCTACTTTCCATTTTACCGCGACGTTTATCGACACTTATTTAGGCGGACGATCGCGCTTATTCGAGATAAAGTTTCGCTAAGGCATTTATATCTCCTCATATTCGCAAGTAGTAAGGTGTAATGGCCGCTAATGAGTCGCGAATACGCGCGCGTGTAATTTCGCCAGGACTTTGTCGCGAGACCTAACGAGGTGGTTTAATAAGTAACCACCGGAGTATTTCCAGGCGCACATCTCGTATCTTTTTTATGTACCGATGCAGCGTGTGGTTTGTTGGAGAAACGTCGCCTTCTTTTCTTCTTTTTTTTTGCGACAAGAAGCCGCCGAATAAAATGCACGGTCGAGACGACTCGTTCACGCTAATATTATTCGCGCAAGTTGACCGCCATTAGACCTAGCATAATTTCGATTTCACCCCGAGGTCACAGTTGAAGTGGACCGAATCGAAAGCAGCTGCATGGGCGGAGGAAGCTGCCCGTAAACAGAGGGGGGGTTTTAGAATCCGACGACGGGAGAAGACGGGTAAGGACGGGGGAGGAGGAGGCAGCGAGCACTGGCGATGCTGGGCGTTGTGGAGGGTAGCAAACAACCACCAAACGTGCCACCCTCCTTGCAATACGACCACTTCGGTGGCTCCCCGCATTTCATCCTCGAGAGGAATTTGGCTTCAAATTAAAAGATCTCGGCCTGAGCCCCGAATGAAATCTCATCGCACGAAGGGTAGATATGTTCGCGAGCTGCGATCCACTGTAATCTGTGCACAGGGTGTCCGATATTTTTGTCCTTTGGCTTGCGACGATATAAAAAAATGTACGAACGAGCGCTGCGATCGGGCAAAGTTAATGCGTAAAAAGTATTTGATACAATTGTCCTTTTTGTAATAATTTAATATAAAAGACATCGTTTCCCCGACTCGTTCGCACATTTCACTTACTCCGCGGGTGTGTCGCACAAATAAATTAGAAACAGATAACGACGTCGGCACGCAATAATATACCGTTTAATGTTATTACACCGTCACCGAGAGATTAACGTTTAAGGTCGCGGCAAGTGGGATAAGAGGGTATTTCGCACACCCAGTACATGAACCGCACGTCGACAAAAAAATACCATCCGTCCTCACGGGCTTAACGCTACCAATATCCCAAAATTAAAACGCGCCACCGGCTTCGCAAATCATTCGTGCGACAGTATACCGCGAATAAAAGTAACAATGGCCAACGACGAGAAAGAAGGCGGAAGGAAAGGAAAGCGCGCGGCCACGTACTCCGTACGTACATACATCGCGCGTAGATTGTCCACCGCATCGACCCCCGGGCATCCCTTTCCCTCCCTCTCCAGAGTCTGCCCCGCTCGTTGCGCCACGTGACCATATATTTTGCGTGAATCAGCTACTCGAAGAAATGTTTTCTCCCGCGTTCCGGCGCTACGAATCGGATTGTCGGCGCGCTGGCGTGTGCGTTTTGGTAAAAGACTTCCAGAACTTGGTGCGTACAGCGTTCTCGGCTTTCAAATTTATTATCGAGACTCCTTCGATGAATGATTGTTCGTGGATCGACGCGGTCCCTTCTTAGCGGAGGAAATTGAAGTGGAACTCGCAAGAAAGGACGAATCGCAATATTCTTGCATCATAAAATGATAAATAGTCTCGCCAGTGTGATAACGAAATTTCGATTCGGCGATCTCTCGGCCCGACCCTCGATTCGAGGAGCTTAAGAATTTCAATCTGCGGTCAGAAGGGTGGTGTCGGCGAAGGGTGGATGGAGAGACGACCCCGGTAGTACCGTGCCCCTTTAGGGTGCGTCGTGATTTCATTGCCGCCCCTTTGCCGCAGAGATCAAGTTAAAAAATGATCCTTGCGGTAGGAGCCGTGCCAATTGTTTTCTCCATCGGGCGAAGGAGCTAATGGAGAGATCGATTTCATACGGTCGACTAACAATGGAAGAGTCCGCAAGAATCAATATTATCAAATGCATATTTTTCGCGGCGAGCGTGGCGCAGAGAAGTGTGCGCTGCTTAGTAAACAAATGAACGAAAAGATCCGAAGGGAAGTGGTGACCACCGAGAGTGCCCTGTCACATATACCCTTTTAAGGCCTGTGTCCACGATGCTAGAACTTGGTCCAAGTTCTAGCTCCGAGAAACGTGTGGCCAATCAACGTGCAGCTTTTATGGAATAGCTGCAAGTTGATTGGCCACATGTTTCTCGAAACTAGAACTTGGACCAAGTTCTAGCATCGTGGACACAGGCCTTTAGGCATGCAGCCCTCCAGATTGTAGCTTTCCTTCGGCAAGGTTAGCAGCCTACCGAAGATGATGTAAAATCAAATGCTCAAAGTACCAGAACTGAACGAGAACGAGAACTGGATAAAACAGGCTTTAAGCCTAATACACGAGGGAGAAGAAGCATATTTTTAGCTTTTGACGAGAGAGGGGGAGGCGCGTAATTAATAAAATTCAACGACGTGAGAAGAAGAAGTGCAAAAATGAGAAAATACGAACAATCTTTGTGACATCGGGATGTGATTCAAACTTCTCTCGGAGAAATAACATTTTTATGTCGTGACGACCTATGGCTTGCTATGAAACATAAAACGAGTGTCCTGGAGGAATTGTACGTCCAACTTAATGAATCAGGAATAATAAAATTGTCGCCTAATATTTAGGCAGTTGCCATTAGCGCGTCAGTAATCATCGTTATTTAGCGCGCGCGTACAATGCGTCATGAAAATCCCGGAAAAGTAAGGATTCGGGAGGAAAGAGGGAGAAGAGAAAGTGGACCTGACTGGTCGAAACGATAGCAGCTATCGGAGGTGGCCAACCGGCCTGTTGCTCGCTGACAAGCTGAATTTGCATTTCCCCTTTGCCGTCTGTTGAATTACGGATTAATTCGTAAAAATAATTACGGCAAAGATGTTGGCGCTTTAATGCGATAACTGCTTGGGACTTAATCATATCTCTCTCGGGCGTTTGTTTCTATTTTTTCACATTAACTCGCGCAAATTTGTCTCGAGTCGAGTCATCCTCACTGGAACGTTCTAATTTTCATCGGATGGAAGAGAATTTTGCACCTTCTCTTATCTTTCATCGGTCGATTTATTCCACCGGATGCTAGCACGACGAAAACCAACAATGTTTTGTTCGGTTTTGAACCCGGGTCTTCGGATTACCAGAACAGCGCACAATCATCTGCGCCACGATCGCCACTAATATGGAGGATCCACCTTCGACGTACGCGCGAGTACGGATTTTGTTTCGAAGTCAGTTGCCAGACACTGCGAGCTGGGAGCCGCCGCAGCTTTGAAAATTCCAAATGAATCTCGCGGTTCCCTAAACAATTCCAATTGGATAGCCACGGGCTATAAATCGCGTGACCATCTAACCGCCGAATTTTTTTCTCCGGCGGCGCGAAAGCAATGACCCGGCGTGGAGACGCTCGCGTGTCGCGCGAACGCTTCTGTTTAACCATCCTTTCACACGTGAGTAAACAAATAGGCGAATAAAGAGCGAGCGGTCGCCGCATCGATGCGCGTGTCCGGCAAATGCGAACCGGCGAATCTTTAATGAGATACAGACCGAGAAAGTCTTATTATTATACCGTGAGCGCGCGTATTGTGCGGCGCATAATGCGTGTCGTGTGTAATTCTATTTTTCATTCTCGTGCGCCGCGACATACCTTAATTATTTCGCTGCTGATCGCACATGCATTTCGGGTATGTTGGTTGGTGCAGAAATTTATTACGTTTTACAATTTTATTGCTCGGGGAATTAATTATTTTCTATCAGTGTTGGGCACAATTAAATCATACTCACAATTAACAATTTACAATTAAAATTTCAATTGTTAATTGCGTTTGACAATTAAATTAGTTAATTGCGAGTATGTATTTATTTTCACAATTACAATTAATTAATTGTTAATTGTCCTTACAATTAAAACTAATTATTTAATTGTTTAGTAATTTTAATTGTCAATGCAATTAAT
>NW_011967211.1:283970-349518 GCF_000949405.1 Vollenhovia emeryi | reverse complement strand
CCCAACACTGTTTTCTATGTTCTTATTATTTTATCCCGAGTCGAAATTTTAGCCCTATGTTGGACCTTTAATTCTATTATATAGTAGGACCTAAGACAGTAAAAGAGGTCGCACTGCAAGTACAAAATTTACTCTTACTTTAAAACTAATAGTGTTGGAAATTTCTACTTTTGCCAATTTAACATTAAACTAGGTCCTTTTAAGTAGGAGCTAAAGTAAATTTTTAGAATTAAAGATTCAAGGGTGGAGTAAAAAATATAATGTCATCAAAGTAGGTTATTGCTGGTCTATGTAGGTGTATAGCTAAGTGGGTGTAAATTATCCTTAAAAGTGTCAAAGTAGTGCTAAAATTTCGACTCGGGATGACGCTGGGAAGAAACGCAGATTTGAACTCACTTTATACTGCAAACTAATTTAGTCACTCGCTTTTACAACGCGACAGTTACGGTTTAACAAGTCGGCGCGGCGTTAACGGCTGCCGCGACGAATAAATTAGTTGCCAATCGCCATCAATCGCACCAATTGAAATCCGTCGACTCGCCGCTACGCGTATCGTCGAAGAGAAAGAAATGCGGAACGGCTAAATGCCGTGGGCAAATCGAGAATGCCATTTGCGAGTACTCCGAACGCGCCATGCTCCACATTCAGCCCTCTTCCTTCTTGCGAGGCGATCCACCTTAATTAATGAGTTTATCGGGAGCTCTCGCTGGAGTCGATGTCGGTCTTGCCGCGTAACCACCCCTCGGGGGGCGGAAAAAGAGACTCGGGGGGGGGGGAGGAGGAGAAGCTTATATACATAAGCGGCGGATGCTGCGCCGCTGCCGCCGCTGATGTCGGGGGGCCCGGAGGAGGGTTCTAGACGAGGCCACTCACTCCGTCACTCCCCGCCATTTTAATTTCGCGAAGAAACTTTCTAATTACGAACTTTTCTGATTAATCACAGTAATTAATTAGTAGCCCTCGCGGAAAAAGGGAAAATACGAACCTCCGGGATGTAGATGTGCTCCCTTCTCCTCCCCTCTCTTCGTCCTTCCCCTCCTCCTCCTCCGTATCTTTCTTGCAGCTCGCGCGCTCGCGCTCTCGCGAGCAACTTTTGGTCCACTCTCTCTTCTCTCGTTCCTGCTCTATTTTTCATTCCCGCGTTTTCCACCTCCCCCCGCCCCTCCGTCTCACTTTGGCAGTCCCGATTCTATCGCATCGCCATTTTGTTTCTTTCACGTCTCCCTGATATACGCACATGTTCTTTCTTTTTCTCCCAATGGAATCCTTCATAATTGAATCCCGAAGGGATTCTCGAGCGATTGGCTCGCGCTTGGAGAACGCTTACGCCTCTCTCTCTCTCTCCGTCGCCGTTTTACGCGACGCGCAATTGTACCTAATTTGCGTCCCGCGCGATTCCGCTCGTTTTATCGAACCGTTGACTTTGATGAATTCATCCGGACACTTTATTCACTGTCGCTTTATTCGCGAGATCTTAAATCGTTAATTATAAGTGCGACGCGCGCAGAGGACCAGCACGCTAGAGGAGAGAATTATGAAAGGAGGGACCATCACAGAGGGGGAGGGGGGGAAGAGGGGAGACAGCGATTAATGTCCGCCAAAGCGTACGTCGGGCCGGTGATTAATTTACGGAAACGCGCGTCTTATCTCGAAAGTTGCGCGACGCCGCGCGCTCTTTATTTTTAGCAAATTTCTCCGATTAACGGGTCTCAGCGCTTTTCGTTATCGTTCGCGAACTTGCGCGGGCGGGACCACCCCGGCGCCTCTGTCCTCGAGAGAAGAGGAGGACGGAACTTCGAACATCGATTTACTTCTCGCGAGTAACTCCCGATTACTTTCCTAATAAAAACGCAGCGCCAGGAAAATCCAATGATGGACGGCCGCTAATGCGGAAGGAGGAGCAGATTGCACGAGACGCATAAATTAAGATGATCTCCGGAAGGAGCGCTCCTTATCATTATCGATATCATTTCTGCGAGATAAATAAGCGCGTCTCGAGCGATTCAAAGTCGAATTGATAAGCATCGCGAAGTAAGCGCGCAATAAGTATCACAAATTGGAACTGATAGAGGTGCAATTTTAAAGAATCCTTCTTTTCACGCCAATTTCAAAAGTCTTTACCTTGGCGATTTAGATATTGAAATAATATAAATATTGAGGATGAGGGAAGAAAAGAGGCACTGACCCTCCGTCTTATCTTCGTTAGAAAAGTGTCGATCCTAAATTAACATATTTATAAGCAAATGGAATCAGTACGCCGAGTACTTTTTCTTCCGCTTTCCTTCTCTCCAGTTAGCCAGGTTTAATAAAACACTTTGATTGGCTTAGTCGCCGGACTTCGCTCCTCGATCATTACCCGCAAAGTTCGCGCCAGGTAGCCGATGACTCGACGATCCAACAAAATATAGTATCCTGCGTGGACCTTGCTCTCGGGTATCTCGAGAACAAACAATTATTTCAATAAATGTATCCCGTGAGAGCGAACGCCCTAATGTAGTTTCTCGCTTTCTCGAAGCCCATCCAGGGAGGATTAAATAATGATTTCTCACATCCAGCCACGTAGCACGACAGATTACGTTGTGAAATGCTATCTGGACGTTTATTAGCGGTGACTATACGTGGCCCGAGACCGGCAACTGTAACTATACCTGCATTCCGTGACTGGTTCTAATTCAGAAATTGCCGGTTTCTTAACAGTCGTGATGGCGCGCTCAGGCCCATTTTGATTTTATCGCGCGGCCTGGGATCAGAGTACATCAAGTAAATCCCTCATCTGCGTATTACAATGCAAATATTTTCTCGAGATCTTGAGAAATAACAGAGGGGAAATCGGCACGTAAATTATTCAAACCTTTAACTCTTTATCCTCCTCTTCTCTATTTTCCTCTCTCTCTCTCTTAAAAATCACCTTCTGTTTGGCGTCTCGAGTTAAATCTTGAAAACTTTTCATCGCCGCTCACGTCTTTCAACCTCTGCGGGACAGTCCGAATCTCATTTATATCGAAATTCACTTGCTCAGCCAGAAACGGCCGACGGCAGCGTTTCTTCGAGCCGCCACGGAGGACAAGTATCGCGGAATCCTGCATCCAAGTGTGGTATATATCCACTTGTACATTTTTCCCTCCCTCTCCCTCCCCCTCCCCCTCGTCCACGAGATCATCCCCCGTCGCCGCCCTTCCGTTCTCCCCGGGTGTTGTGCGATTGCCGAGTCATCATGTAATGACGTGCCGGCTGTCAGATCTCGCGAGAGGCAAGGCGGCACGATTCGAGCCACGAAACGATCGGCATCGCCGGCCCGAAGAAGACGAAGAAAAGGACCGGCCGGCGGCCGCGGATGTACGCGAGCGAGACGGAGACCCGGAGGAGGTGGACGTGAGCGAGACAACGTGATCGAGGGAGGCGAGCCTCCTAAGGACTCAATATCTCGGACGTCATCTCCGAGGCGAACCGGACGCATCGGGCGCAGCTTCTCGGAATTCTCGCGAGGACCTCGCGTTCCGAGGCCACGGAGGATCGATACAGTTACGGGCGAAAGAAGATCCGTTTTACCTCGCGATCCGCCCTCGGTTTTGATTGCGCTTCGATTAGCGTTTCGGCTACCGACTCTCGTTTCGATCTCACTTTTTCTCCATACATTTTGCATATTCTCGCTCGTACCGCTGTTTGCAGACATTCCGAGAGGTCCTTAAGTCCTTGTGTCCAAGTTAGTTCCGAGAAATGTGTGGCCAATCAACTCGCAGCTTTCCCGTGAAAGATGCAGGTTGATTGGCTACACATTTCTCGGAACTAGAACTTGGACACAGTTCTTGGACCGTGGACGGATGACTTTAGCCTTGGAACAAGTTATACCTGTAATCTTCCATTCTAGTCTATAAATCTACTCCCTTTGTATCCCCTTAGCTCGTGCACGCGCCACAAGATTTTCTTCTGATTTCTTATTCGGCCGGCGAGATGTGTTCTCTAAGCGCGACGTCCGTCGGGACGTCTAAACACCTTAAACCGTTTTTTTTGCCACGCGGAGCGTTTCTAATTTAATCGGAGGCGTGCCCAAAGATCGGATTGTGGTATTTATGTCTACGAACGTATTGTACGCACGTCATCGCCATTACCGGTGATCGTTTCCAGAGGTCTCCTGGAGTACGTTTGGACTGTCAGATACGTCAATAAAATTAGAATAGGATTATGTGCTTCCAAGAGCGCCGTAAGTACATTGAAGAGTTAATTATTTATTTCCCGCGTCCGCGCGATAATTTACTCGGTTTTTCTTCGTCCTGTATCATCCGTTGTATAGTTTGAAGGGAGCCATGATCAAACCCGTTGAACCGCTTCTTTGAACGCACAATGTAGCACATCGCTCCGCATTGATTCTATTATTACAACTTAATGTTCCAATGACCGAAGAAAAAAGGACGAATGTAAATACAATTATACGGCGTTGCTGAATTAGAATTTTGAAATCGTCCACTCCAGAATTATGATCCTAACGATATGCAACGTCGGGACGTTTGTATAGACGCAATCCAGCACAAAGTGAGTCGCTCGATCCGATGGCACGTACTTTTCTCGTGCCGATCGCTCACGAGAGGATGTCATACGAACTCTCGAAAGCGAGCCCGCGGACGAGGAAGGAAGAAAGAAAGAAAGAAAGGGGAAAGAGAGGCATGGATAGAGACGAGCGGGTCGCGTCCGAGGAGTCACGATAATTCGTGTGATCAAAGCGACCGACTCGGTGGTGTCTCCCGCGCTGGCATCTCTTCTCACCTTTAATAAAGCTATCTCGCATCTCTAATATCTCCTCGCGCCAACGCGCGAGAGGTAGACAAAGACGGATGAGGCACGTCGGGGTGGCGGTGGAGGAGGAAGAGACGACGGTGGAGGAGAAGGAGGACCCGGACGGGACGAGGGAGAGAGCGGATCTCGAGGCTCTTTGCTCGCTGCCCCGACACCTTTCTACAACGAGGCCTTGTTCGCCAGGAGAAAAGACACGTCAGCCGACACCACGTACACACCTCGTCTCTTCGGGGCCATCGATACGCCGGGACTCCTACTCTCTTTCTCTATCTCCGTCGATCTCCCTCCTTCCATCACGCGCTTTTTACATCGTAGTCCACCTTTGGTACCGGTGCTGTCCTCTCCTTCTCTCACCTTTCTGCCTCTCTCCGCGGCCGTCTCTCGGGAGATACCAACGTACCGCTAGGCGCAAGGGACTCGCCAAGATATTACACTTACCATCTCGCAGCCACGCGGCGATGCTTATCGGCGACCGCCGTCAATTAAGCAATTATCGCCACCTCCGCCGATAGGCTCCGCGTATGCTGGGTCATGCCGCTGCGCTGTTCCGCTCGTTTCACGGGGGGAGAATACGCTTATACACGCGCAAACGACGTAAACGTTAATGAACGACTCGGTGTTAATAGGAACGTTGTTTTCCTATCGGTCCCCGTCGTTTAATCAAAGCGCGAGGCATTACATGGCGTTAACGTGCGAAACGACGAGCCACGACATAGGGGTGGTCGCCGCATTCCGAGACTTGAAAGCGCTGGAAAGTCGAATCAATCGACGGGGACGATGATAGCGGGGAATGCGATCCTTGCGGCGAGGCTGAACGCGAATCCTTGATGAACCGTAATGACGCTGGACATTGGAGACGCTTGCTATCTTCGCGGTCTAGGAAGATTCTTATCGACGTCCGGTGTCAATTGAGCGATTAGGCGACTATCGTACTGAACGCTGGCAGTCGTAGAAAGAGCCTTTGATACATCAGCGTGCTTACAAAATACTCCCTATCCGTTATAGCTAATTTAGATTGAGTATTAATATTTATTTGTTTAATACGGCAATGAATTTTCAGAGTTACCGTTCACAATACCGCGCATAATTCCATCGACGCAACAATGTGCATAATGTATGATATATTTAATTCGAGCCGATGTAATAATTGAACCAAATTTTGCGACACAATTATTCGCTATCGCACCGCGCTGTTTTTCAATAGCGCAACGACGTCGAATGGCGCGAGGGGTATTAAATTATTTTATACGATTCTATACGTTTACGATTCCCTTCCTCATGGCATATTCAATTTCTGATAACACCACCTTCTCGACCGCGAGGAAAATCGTTTCATATCACCGGCGAGATGGCCTCGCCTCGCACCGCGCACGCTTTTCTCTTTCTCTCGTCTCCCTTCCTCGTCTTTCTCTCTTACCTTGCCTACCTTACCTACCACTGCAGGCGGCCACACCAGACCCATATACATGTAAACGAATTCCAGACATAAATTTACCGACTTCCGCTCCGCATTCAGTAGCGGGGAACGTGTCTCGGAGCATCGATATATTGGGACGATACTTCCGGCAATTCTCGAAACTCCTCTCGGTGATAAAGTCATCGGACTGGTATGCGATAAATATCATTTTGCCGCGCGGCGGTCCTTCTGTTTTCGCTTATCGCTGAATTTAAGTATCTCCACCTACGCCGCTCCATTTTTCAGAAAATATCACGATATCCCGAGTCGAAATTTTGGTACTAGTTTGACACTTTTAAGGATAATTTACACCTACTTAGCGCTGATCTATACACCTACATAGACCAGCAACAACCTACCTTTGACGACATTATATTTTTTACTCCTCCCTTGAATCTTTACTTCTAACAATTTACTTTAGCACCTACTTAAAAGGATCCACTTTAATGCTAAATTGGCAAAAGTAGAAATTTCCGACACTGTCGGTTTTAAAGTAGGAGTAGGAGGACTCGGGTATTTTCACAATAATGCAAAACACTGAACTAATTCGTAACTGCTCGAGCGCGCAAAATCGCTGTAACTAATAAAAGAATTGGTTTCTAAATTCCTTCATTTTGTGACACGTGTTAAAACCTTTTTTTTGTCAAGTTCGACCGCGCGCTGCGAAGCACTTGGAAAGTATTTCGTTCACGAACCAGGTATTCCAAAAATAAACCCCGAGAAAATGCAATGACAAATTACTGGCAATGAGATAGGGGATCAACGTTGAAGTTTCACGGAGGCATTCATGATAATTAATCGACAATAGAGCACTCTGGATTTTGTGGGTTCCTCCTGGGGTGCGTGAGGACCCCTACCGCGGTTCCGTCTTCTTCCGTTATTTATGTTCTAGGATCCGAGGAGACGGTAAGGTCTCGCATCCCCCGTTTCTTCGAGAAGGACTGTAATTTCGACGTTGCTACCGATTAATTGAACAATTATTCAAACATCTTGCATCATTTTTTTACATTATTATTATTTGCTGAAAAAGAGCAGTTTGTTTAGAATGAAATGTGCAGAATATTATCGCAAGGATAAAAATTATTCCGACACTTTTTATGCAATTATATTTATTTTAAAACTTATTATACATTCGCTTATCTTGATCGCTTATCCTAAGTATACTTTTCGTTCACTTTACAAAAGTATATGTTATTTTGTTGAGGAATATTCGCAAATTAGTAAGACTGGATAGAATTATGCAATTAGCGCTTATATATGAGACGTAAATGTGATTTATGACAAAAGACATAGAGTTATTTGAATTCTCGTATTTCTAGAAACTTTCTCTTATTTATGCATACCGATCTACCAAAAAGAGAACAGCGCGCTTAAATGCTTTTAAGCGAGCGGCATGAATTATTCAAATGCCTGCACTTACTGCAGATGCGGTAATGATAATTGACGATGCTGAGTAACGATAATTGCGCGCGATCTTATACGTAGCTATAATAATAACAATTACCGTGTGCTTCATAAAAGCACATGGAAGTCTCATGATCTCCAATAACATATATATGCAGAGTATCGTTCTAATTTTCATCTAAGAATATTCTTCGCGATCTCGAGTCAGGTCTCGGCGTCACGTGTAACGTCCTTTCTCCGGCCACTGAGACCTGCAACAGAAAAATTTCAGAAGTGGAGTAAATTAAAGTCCAAAAACAAAAAGCGTCGCGAACGTTAACCAAATGGTGAAAAGTACGAAAATAGGGAAGCTTCCCGAGCGAGGACGAGGATGCGTAGCGATGTTCTGAAGAATCTGAGGGAAGATCTAAAAGTATTCTCGGAGCCATAATTTCACCGCGTGAAATTTAGATCGCGCGTTTGATTTATTGCGTGACTACGCTCGGACCGACCTTCCTCACGTTAGCGCAAACGCAACTACCGGAAGAGCGGAGCCGAGTAAACGCGCCTGATCTGCATCGCAAGCGCGAGAACCGCAGTCGAGTTGTACGCCACGGTGGGTAGGTCGCATCCACGGCATTTCCTCCCCCCCCCCCTCTCTCTCTCTCTCTCTCTCTCTCTCTCTCTCTCTCTCTCTCTCTCTCTCTCTCTCTCTCTGTGACCGCCACTGTGCGACGGCGGCGGTGGCGGTGGCAAGCATAACAGGGTGGACGTTTAACATATGAGTGGCTACCAGTGTTATTAATGCGGCGGTAACGTCGTGCTCGGTTTCTTCCTCGGCGAAAGAGAGAGAGAGAGAGAGAGATAGAGAGCCCACGTACTGGGCCCTTAGATCCCAGACGGCGTACGGCCGGGACTAGGGGCCACCCGCGGGTCCTACGGACGCGCACAGGAGGAGGGAGGAAGGGCCCCGGCCCCTGCCCGCCAGGCAGCACCGCGGGATGGGGTACGGTAACACGACACTCGGAAACCGCGGCACGACCGACGTCGTGCAACGGCCTCGAACCATCCCCAAAGGAGTTATGCCTTCCTGCCGGCACGCCGCCTAATTAATATGTGCTTAGCCCCGGAATGCTGCTCGTGTCTTTGGGAGCTACGCACGTTCACGCTTTCCGGAGGCAGCAGAAGGAAGGGAGGATCGGTGCGCGTTTCTCGAACGTTGGTCTAGATGCGATATAGTATCTCAAAGATGAGATTTCGCCCCGGTAATAGGCGCGCGTACGCGCGAAAAATTATTCAACATATTAGATTAAGGCGAAACGAGAAATGTCTAAGATAAATGTAATGAAACTTAGCGAATTAAGTTATACACCTGTGGATGTAACTCAACAAATTCCCTCCATTTGTTCCTGAACGAACGCAATATAAAATCTGAAGCCTCGCACCGCCGAAACAGCTCACACAGCGCCGGTACCTCTTAAAATATACACACGTCTCAATATTACCGACTAGAAGCACCGTTTCTACCCAACGATTCACGCTCGAATCACATGCAATTTAGCAGGTAGGCGCACGTGGGAAAAATTCGACGTGGGTGTGCCCACCTGTTCCATGTGTCCAAGAGAAGGCAGCCGGAGGACCTGCCTCCCTCGTATCCGCCGCGATCGCTCGCGCGAGCGGGCGTATAGGCAAATATCTCTCGCGCTCGGCCAGGACATTAGGAGCTCTCCGGCGTCCGGAGGATTATAAATCCTTAATACAGATCGGCACGCGATGCTCGGCTCGTTAGGGTGATGCATGGCCGACTCTGGTGTCCCGTGGTGTACGGTAGCCGGTACCAATACGCGCGTACACCACCGCGCCGCCGCGTGCACGCACACACGCACCGCGTTCGGTTCCTACGGGAATAACTGACACCCACACGCATCGGTGGACGCCAGGTAATAATGAGAGATCGGAGATACGGCCCGATATTAATTGTGCGCATCGAATGTGGCTATGGCTGCTGCGGCTGGGCCGCTGTATCCGCGCCGTAGAGGGAACAGGCCGCGCTACCGGCTTACACCGATCCTTCGACGCGATATGTACGATATACGATACGGGAACGAGCGTGGTGGACCTGACCTCCCGGTCCTCTCGCTGCGGCGGCGGTCGCGGAGGAAACGCGCGAAAAAGTCTCCTCGAAAAACTCTTCACGTATGATCGCGATATCATGTTGTATCGTAAAACATTCCGCTGTCTAGAAAGTGAATACGCCAGAGGTAGATATTTTTCAGAATTTTCAACAATACTTTTGGAGATGTTGCTAATCGCAACAGATAAACGTTTTCCTTGGAAAATCCTAGAAATCTAGTTTCAGAAGAGGCTCTTCCTAACGTCAGTGTTTTCTCGACCTTATCTGGCATCTTTGATAATACCTTATTTAATATTATAGAATACTATATTCCAAAAACGCTGGATCCATTTTTCGAGGGAGCTTCTTTACAAAATAGAAATTCAAAGTTTTTCTTTAAACCAAGGCGTTTAAACGTTGTTGAGTATTTCTTGAATTTCCCGAAAAATTGTTACGCGCAAAGGTAAAAAAAGAAGGAGAAGTTATCAGGATAGCAAAGTAGATGCTGGAAGACAAGGGGATGGTCGCCAATCCGGGTCGTTTCGCCGGTGATTACTAGGAGTGGACAGATTGAGACGGTCCTAGGGCTCCTCCCTCTCGTCCTTCTGCCGGTGATCTCTATGCGGGCTTCTCCCGGGGCGGACGACCCACGCCCAGGACGTCCTATTCCTCATCCTGCGTCGGAGAGAGAATATTCCCTCCCTCATGCCGACTACGAGCCACTTTGAAGATACGATCTCGAAACAAATTACGAGTCCCGCTCTCGGGGCTCGCCCTATCTGGCTGAATTAAAATAATCGCGGGCCGTTAGCGGTCGGTCGTGTTTTTTAAATCGGTCTACACGGATCGGTTCCCCTACGGAGTTTGTCAAAGGCCGCGATGCAGCCGTCTACCGATGCGCTCGCCATTAAAGTTGCACGCATCCGCGACAATAATGAAGTCTCTCGAATTAATAACGATAACGGGCTGGTAGTCCGCATCTCGTTCCTTTTGTACCAATCTTCTGCATTCCTCGGTTAATTTTTGCCTCTCTGCACGTACGTATTTCCTCTTATCCCACTTTCTTTCATTCATTCCTCGCAGACTGGATGAACACATTAACTCGACGGTTTTAGATTTTTAAATAATATATGCACGTAAAACTGAACGGGTCCGGCACTTTCGTTAAAATGTAACTTTTCTTTATAATTGAAAGCGAGTCGAGTACATTGACATCTCGAAATGAGATCGTAGATGCTGCACGAGAAAACCAAGGTAAATACATGTACAATACACACGTATATATCGTTATATAGCATGTACCATTCGGCCGTAGCTCGTCTCAATCCGGATTACGGTAACACCTGACCATCCGCAATTTTATCATCCTCTCCGTTCCAGAAAGATTCCAATTTTCTTCTCCCGCAGCGTAGCTTTCTTTCTACCTCTCCCAGCACCGCGCTTTCCCATCCCGTCTCCCCCTCGTTCCCCTCTCCCTCCTCCTCACGGTGCGCTTTTTTCCACCGTCCACGGACTCAATCTGTGTCTCATCGCGGATTATTGGGATTTCGCGGGGATGAGGAAGAAGAGGAGGAGACTCGCTCGACCGTCTGAGCTTCCCGGGCTCGACTCGAAACTGGAAGCCGTAAGACTGCCGACAAGGACGAGTCTTTAATTCTTTCCATCGTCAGCCGATCCTATCGCTCCGATTTTCTCCTCTAGATAGGTGAATTCGACCGATTATTCGCGATGTGGGACAAGTAAACGCGAGTACATTGAACTTCCGCTAGAATCGACGGGTAGGAACGAAGTGCTCGCGACAACAGATAATGATGCGGCACGAAAAATCTCTCCGCGGTCTCATTATGCTGATGATGGGGACGATAATTGGACAATGATAAAATCTCTTCCCCGATTGTAATGTCTCCCACGAGGATATTACCAACCGGAAGCAAATTGGAGCTAAATACAGTATTTGGTAAACGCGAGACGTCTGTGAAGTTGGCCCCTCACTGTTTAAATTTATGAAAAAAAATTCACGTTTTGTTTGCCCCCTGAAGAGTTCTCGAGTCCTCGTCGAGGGGGGCCAATAGAACTGTAAGCATTTGTTTCAAAAGAAAATCGGGGGCTTCGCAAATTTGGCCCCTCCAAATTTCCAACTTTACTTTCTATGTTTTAAAGCGCAGAACTTCCGAGTCGAAAGTTTGGTATTTAAGGATAATTTACACCTACTTAGCTGATCTATACGCCTACATGGACCAGCAATAACCTACTTTGATGACATTATATTTGTTACTCCTCCCTTGAATCTTTAATTCTCAAAATTTACTTTAGCTCCTACTTAAAAGGACCTACTTCAATGCTAAATTGGCAAAAGTAGAAATTTCCGACACTTTAAAGTAGGAGTCAAATTTGTACTTGCTGTTTGATCTATTTTACTGTCTTAGGTCCTACTGTATAATAGAATTAAAGGTTCAACATGGGGCCAAAATTTCGACTCGGGCTATTTCTAAAATCGATTGAGAGCTCAAGAAATCTTCGGGGGGCTAACAGAACTTTAATTTTTTGAAATATATTTTGAAAGTGAGAGGTGCCAACTTGACGTAAACACGAGCGTACGTCAGCTTCGTTGCAGAGAATACTAGAGAATTGAAACAAAGGGAAAATTGCATCGATAACATTAGGTAAATCGTGAGAAGTGGAGCAGCCATGCGAGACGCCGTCGAGCACGCAGATCTCTCGCGGTCACATTAGAAGAATGTCGTTGCTTGTCAATGAAGCGTATTTTTAACGTCGACGCCGACACGTCGAGTTACCGTCGCTCAGGAGCGACGGGGTCACGATCGTCACGCAAATCCTCTTACGCGGGGAAACAAGACGCGACGAAGGCGGTAGGAAATAAACCAGCGCCGACGGAACGCAAAAAGTAATGATCCTCGTGGGCGTGAGATAATTGGCGCAAGGAGCTTGCGCGTCCCGCAGCGACGGGGGAGAGATGCTCCGCGAGATCAAAGGACCTTCACCTTCATCCAGCTCCCGGCGTTCGCCCCGATATCTTGGGAGCTGATGGAAGAGGAAGGGGGAGGAGGCACCTTTTTATCGTTCTTTCCGCGGAGAGGAGTCGCAAGCGACGCCGACGCACGAAATCGATCCGATGATTAATTTTCAATCGCGGCTTAATTACGCCGGGCGGCTAAGCCCGATTGAAGAGGCGTCCCCGGATAGTGAAAGGGCGGTCTGTGTGGTGCAAAAAAAAGGAAAAAAAAGAGGAGATCAGAAGATGGAGAGAGAAAGGCGAGGAAAAGAGAGGAACCGAGTGAGATAGAGAAGCCGCGTCCCGGTCGCCCCTACAGCCCTCGAATAAAAGGCTCCTCGTTCTCTCTAGAAGAGGATTGTGTCCAAGGATGAGGACACGCTGGCGCGGGGATGAAAGGGTGGCCGTTCGAGAAGCGGGGGTGGCGAGGATCGACGCAGGACACGATTGCCAGGAACACGTGATTAGATGGCCCTCCTTCCACGCGATTCTCCAGATTGGACACCCCCGTCGTCGAGAGACGTAAAAAATGCAATCGGCTCTTACCGTAATGAAAAAGTCCCGACCCTGGGTAATACGGTACTGGTGGCAATACGTGTGCGTGCGTACGTTTGTGTGTGTGTATGCACGAGTACACGAGCGCTCCGCGCGCATTTGTAGATGCACGAGAGCATGGCTGCTGCTGGATCGCAGCAGCATTTGCAGCTGTCGCGTAGGGAATGATGGTGCATTTAGCGTGCCTAGAAATCCCAATTTTTACGAACGAAGATAAAATTTTTCTTTATTATATTCACGCCATATAAAAAGAGTGAGTATATATACAAATTGCGTGCGTGTATAAAGCTCATAATTTTACACTTCGGCTGTCGCGTTGAATTTATCCTTGCTTAAAAAAAAAATTCCAGCTACGGTAGATTAAATCTTTAATAATTTGGTGGACAAGAGAATGGAGTGGGGAAAATATTTTACATTACGGTATTGTGTACCGAGAGGATGAGAGGCCAGGGACGAGCGTGTTAGGTTTTAGACGAGGGACGAAACCGCCGTAAGGTCGAGTTTAAGAGGCTATAGGACAAGATACAACATCATTTGGGAGAGCAAGAACCCCGTTACTCCCGTGATTCATCGGCCTTTTTACGCTAGGTGGCCAGAATAATTCACCCTAATGCCCCACCTAACTGCCTCCGACCCTCGTTGCCCGATTGTTTATTGCCAAAAAGCATTTCTTTAATATATATCATTCTACCTCTAAAGAGGACCTCGTCTCTTTTTTTTCGGGGGGAAAAAAGGGGGCGAGCGAGAAAAAAAGAATTCTGGCATGGATTCGGCGAGAGATTTACCATCGCGAGACTTCAATTTCTTCCCCGACGAGTTCTCGCGAGTGAAAAGCCGGACAAATAAAGGGAACCGCAGGAAGCAAAACGGTATCGCAAAAACTCACGAGTATTGCTCTCCTCGCCGCTGCAAATTCACGTCCGTACGAATTCGTTTACGGAAATATTAGCAAATGCTTTTTAATTATCAGTTTCGCTGCACGCTGGAGCAACGGGTGCGCGCCATTTTACACATCGAATTTATTACGATCCTGTTGAGGGAATTCGCAAAAATCAGTACCGAGCGCGCCCGCGCCGAAAAAAATACACGTAGACACACACGTAGCGCGTACCTGCGTGCAGCCGCGGCTAATTTGCGCGACTCTTTTTTCAATTATCGATTCGCAACGAATTTTTGCGCGTCCATCTCCGTTAATATGTCCGCGGGTATCGATTCCCGCTCGCTGCCACCGAAATACCTCCGAAAAATATAGCTCCCTCTTTTCGCCGATGGTCGTCGTATATCAGTACGGATCGGAGGAAGGGCGGGGGGGGGGAGGGGGAGGGGGAGGGGGAAGGGAAGGGCGAAGGGCAGCACGGAAGAAGGGGCAGAGAGGAGGTGGAACTGTCGAATTGACGTACGATACGAGGTGTATTAATTAGCGGCGGGAGAAAATTGCGACTGAGCATAGCCTCCGGGATTGAAATCGTTATCGAGGGGGTTTACCTCGCGATTTTGATTTAGCCCCGGCCTTCCACGTCAATTCTAATTGCGTTTGACAGTAATTTGGCAAGGGAGAGAGGGCTGATTGACGGCTAAGCCGCGCGCGGCCACGTTCGCCCTCGCCCCGATGTGTTCCTCTTACGGTTTTCTCCCTCTTTTTTTTTTTTTTCAACCGATCTAACAACAATACTCCTCGCGCGTGCGCGTGCACGATTGCCACGAGTTTTGCGCGCACGCCGCACTAATTGTAAGAACAGTTTGAGACACGCCCGATACGCAACCGCAGCCAATTAAAATAATGCCGATGTTAATTAAGCCGCTACGCCGATCATGTCGTGTGACGTGTACGAAATATACCATCGCTCCGGCCGTCATTATGAAAATGCGAAGGTATTGAGAAGCGATCGTGACGCGACTCCCGGGTACATTGCGGAAAAATGAATCTTGACCGTGTATGTTAAACCGCTTGATAAGCGACTGCTATCCGCAAGGAAATCGAAAGAGTCAATATTCCAAAGTCAAATTGGACTTGTAGACAGGGGAAATATATTAATCCAGTTGGACGAATTTATATCGAGTAATAAACTGACAAATTGTTTGTTACTTGCCATTGTTCTTTCCTGGCGTTTGGTCGCAACGGAGAATCAGGGTTACGCAAAGTGCGCGACGAATGGTACCTTCTTCGAAGATAGCAGCTCCACATGGAGTGCGGTAAGTGCACAATTGGATCAGCAGAAATTGCGAGATGCCTGGCCGATCTCCGCGGCGAGACAGTATTAGCGCGCGCGAATTAATTAAGCCATTAGTCGGTGCTGATGCACGCCTGTTAATCATCAGTCACTAATTATGCTAAGCAGCCGAGGTGCAGCAGGGACGTATGGTATGCAGGTGAACGCAGTGTATTACAAGGCCGTAGCACGTGCTGCATCATCGATCCGCGAGCGAGAATGCAAGTGCGATGCGCTCTGCTGTAACGTCGACGTGCGATTTTGCATATGCGATCGCTAGTCGCCTCTCTGGCCGCAGATCTTTACGCGTAAAGACGAGTTTTCCGGCAAATATAAAAGCGCTCGCTCGTTTGTTATTTCACAAACGCCGTCCTTTCAATTATTTTTGTATCACTCGTGAGTACTATTTCTCGATGTGACATTTTTCACAGAGAATATAAATTATCGCATCACAAGTGACAATTTGTGAAAGCAACGATATAACCGTATTTACTTAATGGACAAATGTCACCGAATATTTACGCGACATTTTGCCTGTAATTCTCAGTTTTTATTCTTTCGTAAAACGAGCCGACCGAAATCTCATGGACGTTCAATGACCCGACTTTAAGTTGGATACCCTCGATACCGCCAAGGGTGGTGGCTAAAACAAAGGGCTGGTCTCGGGTTGGTCGATAGTCCACGGCCGCCAATCAGGCGAGACCTCGCTGGCAACCCTCGTCCTTGCGATCCTCCGCAACGGCAAGGGTGGGTTAGACTCCGGAGAGGGTTCGCCCGTCCATGTAGGAGACAGATTCTCCGAGATCGAGAATTCAGGAGAACACCCACGACTCACCAGTCGTCTCCACGGTGACGACTACTAGATGGAAAAGACGGGCCAATATCTTCCCTTCTTATATATACATATATACCGAGTGTTCGCTTTGTCGGGAAGCTCGCGAGTGGCCCACTCGATTCTATCGAACGATAAACTGAAAACACGGAAGATGCGCGCCGACTTTGCCGCGAGGTGAAATGTATAATAACGTCATTTTCCTGACGACGCAACGCGTCCTGATAAAAAATACTTGAGACTCCAAGATAGAATCTGCTTTATAAGTGTATAAAATAAAGATTTATTTCCGTCTGACGAGGAAACGAAGCGCCACCCATGTCGTATTACGTTTCGAACGGTGTCTCAACGCAATGTAAATAACGATACAAAATTATGAGACGTAACTTGAATTACAAATTGATCTCGTTTTCGTGAAAGTTTTAAAGACGAATGTTAAAGGAAGGATGCAGGTCTTCGTTCAGGCGTCCGCTACTCTTTATCGTATTCTGTATTTATTTCGCGTTTCCGGGGACATTCGTTCGGATTTAAAAATTACACGCGAATTTCCGGCGGAGCAGCCATACTCTCATCTCTACGGTGACGAGGTTGGCAGAGGAGACGAGCCAAGAAGATCCGCCCTTCCTTTGTACGTCGACCTCCGTCGCTCGCATCAGAAAATTAAACGCGGTCGGCCATTCGTCTTTATTCGAAACATGGCGGGTCGCTATCGAGAAGCTGTAATCTCCTCGAAAAAGCGTCCCGGTTTCCGCGAATGCGAATTTATTTTAACATCCTACGACGATCTCAATCCTTTTCGTAATTCGATAATCGCGAAATCGTAACGCCGTTCGCTCGGCTGTAATTAGAAATGAAGAGATGAAACTGAGCTTACCTCCGCAGCGCAGCATCCCTCTCGCTCGAGCCTCGACCAGTAGCGTTTGGTTGTACTCGTATGTCTTAGCTTCTATATATTCTTAATCTTCAATTATCGCATACTTCCAGTTACAACGCGATCGTAACTTAATTTGCACCACAGCTACACATGTAATACTTATCGCATCGGGATTACTGGCCATTTGTCTCAACGTATCTCGTTTATTCAACACTTATTTTTATTATACATCCTTACGCGTAAAGTCTACATAAAAACTTATTAAAACGAGCTTAATCATATGTTCATAACTGGTTCTGGGCTGGGGCAGCTCCGCGCGGCAGCGTCTCGATGCACATAACGGCCCGGCTCTAGAAAGACAAACAGGGCGTTCTATAAAATCTGTTTGTACATTCCGAGATTATTTTGTAATAAGGGCGAATGTCAATTTAGATTATCACGTGAATGTGCAATTAAAATTAATAATTCACAGCTTAGAAAGTACAATGATGATGTGTTAACGTTTCGAGAAAGTTATGATTGAAAAAAAGGGGGGGGGCGAAATGAGCGGAGTTAACGTTGAACCGAGATAAATGGAAATGAAAAATGTATGCTTCTGAAATTTGATTTTACACTTTTAATCGCATTATACATCTCGTCGTTATTACAGCACTATTAAGCACGAATTTTGACGCAGCTTGGAATAGCATTTCAAATTATATGCATTATAAATACGAGTACTAATTGAACGATCAAAGCAATCTCGCGGATGGAAAAAAAAACAATTCGAATTCAAAGACACTCCTTTCGAACGTGCATGACACCTTTCTATTTCAACAGCTGTCGTAAAATAACATCAGTTGTCGCGGTCACAAGACACTGATGCATTTATCACGCCGAATAAAATTCAATGGCGCACTTGTTACGCCGATGAGAGTTGTTTAAAGTTGGGGAAAAAAGGATAACAAGCCGCTTTTGTAAATGACGAACAAAAACCGAATGTGTAAATGGCCGTCGACGAGTTGCCGCGTTGATGAAGAGGGTGGCATCGTCGACGGAGTGGTAATATAAACTTACTGATTGCAATTGCTACCGGTCTTTTGGGAATTTATATACGTACATGTGAAAAAAAACGCACACACACACACACACACACACACGGCAATAGCGAGCCACTGTTTTCGCAGATCGATGATCGTTTGTCACGGCGCGTTCGCGAGCTTTTTTATTAACTCCCGCTCGTGTCCCACGGGCTTTCGCCTTTTCTACCTGTGTTTCGCATGTGCACGCGCATATCGTTGCTGTTAAAAATAATCATGAATAATGATCCGACGCGACTTCTCGATAACCGATACGGCTCCTCTTTGCGAGAAGCGCCTTTCTTGTTCGTAAGCAGCGCGCACAATTGATTACGAGCTACGAAAAATTATTAAATCTCACGTCGAGCCTTGGTTACTTCGGATCGAATATAATTAACATTCTACGTAATAACGACTCGTTATAATTGTTACTGTCAGCGCGATATCGATTATTGAATATATTTAATTATCTGAAAACAGGCTCAATAATTTTCATTTTCTTTCTCGTTGGAGCGCCGCGCGCCGATTGTCTGAGCAAGATAAGTCGAAGCCGATATTGATTTACGCCATAATACGGCGAAACGTTTCAATGCCCGAGCTACGCGGCAAATCCATTTTTGAGAATGAGAAATCGTAGACGTTTCGGAATAGACACGATTGCGGCTCGATTCGAGAGAGGTACTCGAGGCGGATAAATTTTTATCGGCGCTCGTTCCGGCGTGGCGAGCTTATTAAGCCGTCCGTCCGTTCGCTCGTTCATCCTCACAATGGCCGTCGAACGGATGGAAAGCTGCGAGCGAAGGTATGGAAGATTCGCAATCCGTACCCAATCCTCTCTTTCAGTGTAATTATTTTTACGCGAGTCGAGAGGCTCCTGCCGATGACAGCCGCGACCGTCGGAGGAAGCGGAGGTGGAGACGAGACGAGACGAGAGATGCGACGCGACGCGACGCGACGCGACGGGACGCGACGGCGACATCGCGTGTGTCGAGTCCGGCGGAGAGGCGACATTGGTTTCACCGAGAAGAGACGGCAGGTGGAGAACCTGGGTTGGTCCGGATCGCCCCTGCAACCCGCTCGCGCGAGTCGCCAGCTCTCGCGAGCGGAAGAGGACAGGAGCGGAAAACGCGACGAATGGGAAAAGGTAGGCGAGCTGCGGCGCGTGACGAGCGGGGGTGGGACAAAGATCGGTGTCATTGGCAGCATCTCGGCGAGCTGGAAACCGACAAGCGGAAACTGACACGTGACTGGAACACCTGGCGAGCCGATAGAAACTGTGCGCGCCGTCGGCGAGAGCGACATTGCTGACTTGGACTCGAGTCTTCTCCAGGAGCGAAAACCGAACGGGAATGCGAAGATCTGCCTCGTTTAATGACGCTGGGAGTGTTTGCAGCCGCTTTCTCCGCGGAGGTGGAAAAACGAACCTCGAACTTTTGTTTTCAGTATATGATCGGGTCGAGGCTGGATGTCCCATTCTGTAAAATCTTTATTAGGATTCCCAAATCAAATGTATACTAAGTGATTACTAGTGAAGTGTATGGTAAAATGTCAAAAAAAACCCATCAAATTCTTCAAAATGCTGTGTCGATCCACGATTACATAATTTTCGGGATCAATTTTAAAACAAGATTCTCTATTCTTCGGCACGAGAATGTGAGTTTCCTCGGGCAAGCTGGGCGAGTTTGCCGAATTTAAGATTCGTATTCTTCGTGAAAAATTGACGCATCGTTATTACCTCTGAAAATCTTCACTCGCAAAGGAAAGACAAACGGGCCCAAGTAAATTATCGTGTTTCAAAGACGAAAGAATGCACGATTAATAGAGAATACGTTTGCGAAGAATGTGAGGCGCGACAACTCGTAGTCCAGTTTTCCCCCGGCGAGGAGCATCGCCATTTCGTTTCAGCAACGTGAATAAAGCGGTCCCCCGCCTGATGTAATAAGCAAATATCCCGAATAATAACGAGGCGCGTCGCGAGCAATCTTATGACAGTATAATCTTCCACATTACGTACAACTTAATCCGATCCTGGACGAGGAGAGCCAGCCGTGGATGATTCGGAGGGGGACGAAGGGAGGCGACGGGGAGGTAGCGGAGGATGACTCTGCGAGAACGGACGCGCGGCCAGCCAGAGCGCTCTGCCCGCTCTCTGGTTCAATTTCTGGCGTCAATTAAAAAGTGATGCGGACCGAGGAAAATCAGGAATTAACGAAGCGGACCCCGAGCCGTTCCCGCCGCGCCGACGTTTCGCCGACGCCCGTTCCCATTCTCGCGG
Organism: Vollenhovia emeryi; assembly: GCF_000949405.1. NCBI lineage: Eukaryota > Metazoa > Arthropoda > Insecta > Hymenoptera > Formicidae > Vollenhovia > Vollenhovia emeryi. Next base: position 328,958 of record NW_011967211.1, on the reverse strand, counting down.
CGAATCGTCCTTAATCGGCTGTCATTGAGGAATCTTGGCAAGAGCCGATCGAGGAGATGCCGATCCGATTTTAGCGAAACGTCCACGAAGCCGGCAGGGGAATGAGTTCCCCGTCTATGTGCGTGAAAGAACGAGCCGAGAATCGCAAGAGGAAAGTCTCCCGGCACGTTTACTCACGGCGGAAACGAGCGCGTCGGCGAACGGTCCTTATTATTTCCTTTACATGTTTTCGGATATTTTCAAGAACAAGCAGATGCCCAGATACGTATGCGGCAGAGGCTAGCATGGGATATGACGGATCGCAAGCAGGACGCCCGGCATTGGGGGGGAAAAAAAATAGATTTCCAGGGTTGACCCTTGCATGTTCGAAACCACGTGTCCGAGAACCGCGCGCACCGATGTCGCCTTTCTACCTGACCCTTGATCTTTCCCCGCGTAACGACCTTCTTCCTACTGCACGTTGCGTTACGGCGCAAACGGGCTACCCGCGATTCGGACTCGAGAAAGGAGGCTTCGCCACGTCTCGAACTAGCACCCAGCTGAAGTTCGTTACACAGCGTGACTCGGCAAAGACGATTTCTTGGACGATCTACCTCGCGCCTTCGACGGATACTCTTTTGCGTGCGTGCGTGCGCGCGCGCGAGCGAGCGGACCTTCTCTCCGCCGGAGTGTCTGAAGGAAGCTGTCGCGAGCTACCCATCATTAGCGCCGTAATTACCGAATTCGCAGTCGCGCGATCGCATTTAATTGCTCGATCGCGATATTATTAATCGATCGGGAGTCCGCGCCGCGATGCTCGCACCTCTCGCGCTCGACGAAAACCGATCGTTCCGATCAAAGGCCTAATCTTCGGCCGTAATTTAAGGACGTTCGTCTGTAATCGTAGCCAAAAGCTCTCGCCCACGTTCGGCTTTCTTTCGCGTGCAGCGCGACCGTCTCTCTACTTCGCGACTTTTACCGTAAATTATACACGCTACGCAATTAACGCTGCTCCGCGTCTTATACGTATATACACACCCTCAGAAAGGATTTCTGTTGCCGAGACAAAAATATTCTTGGCGCGTTTATATTACTCACAACCTCATTTGGTATAAAAATAAGACAATATCAAAATAAAATCAATAATTCCTATTCTCCTCTATCGAGTTAAAAAAGATTGGCTTAAGCCAACGGCACACGGCGCTATTTTTCCTACTGGATTGCTCGCGAGAGCCAATCAGGATTTGGCCTTAAGTCACCTGATCCAAAACTCTGCATCCTTATTGGTTCTCGCAAGCAATCCAGTAGGAAAAATAGTATCGTGTTGGCTTTACTATATTGAGACGGGAGTAACTTATATAAATGTAAGTTTGTGCATTCTTGCGTTTAGAATAAATTTTCCCTCCATCTTACGACGCACGAAGTTGGCACCACAGTATTCGACAAAAGACGACACATACTGTCGTTTTATTCTGGATTTCAGAATTTTTCATTTAAGATTAAAATATTCCTTTCTCTATACTAAATACGATTGGCGCTATATCGATCCTATTTTATGATACATTGAAGTGTAACAGCATTGGGAATGTTTTCTGTGGGTGCACGTACACTAGCACGCTTTGTGAAAAACGAAGGACAATGTTGCCTTTGTGAATGTATTGGCTTCGAAATATCGTCAGATGAAGAATTTTGAATTACAATTACGCATAAACGGTACGGTTACGTATTCCTATCTAATAACCTGTCATTTCTAGTATCATTATGCGTCATAGATTAGGTTTTTAGCAAAATACACAAACACTTTCTATCGCAATAAATTAAAATATCCCTGTAGAACACGCTTCGCCTATACCATGCGAGTAACTTTGATATTGAATATCTCGACTTTGGTACGGACACGGTTTTTAGTGAACATTATTAATAACAAATACATAGAAAATCGATTTACCGATGATTCGATCGAGCTGAAACTACCCTTAATTGACAACGCGATCAACGCGAGTGGAGTGTCGATATTCAAACATCGCCAAGCGATTCCCGATTCATTTTTGCGCGATTTCGTGTATTTACGCGGAAATGAACTTTGTTCACGCCCCGGCGTGTGTCTCGGTCTCAATCCTCGCGCCAGAACGCGGAATAACGTTCGATGCTGGAGAATCCAGAGAGGGTTAGTCACGAATTCTGTCGCGCCTGCTGCAGTATTTGCCATTATCCACCCGGCGTTTCGCCGATGTTGACTACGAAACTCCGTAACCGGCGTGTTGCAATCGTGAAAGGCTCGGAGCTTTGCGATGACTGTTGCAATTTACCCTCTCGACTAGCCCCGCCTACACCGACTACAACGTTCTCGCGAATTAACGGCTAGCCGTGCAGTGTGAAAGTGAATCGTCGGGAGTGTATCGTCGGCTGGCTGATTAAGAACGCGTCCATCTAGGCACCCTACGATCGGAAGCGGGGGGAAAAAAAAAGCGGCGACACGTCCCGCGCGCGCGTATGTGCGTGCGCGAGATTGCGAGACGCGAGGAAATCGAGCGAGTAAGGGACGAGAGAGGGGCAGGGCAAGAAAGAGAGAGAGAGAGAGAGAGGGAAAGAAAGAGCGAGGGGCCCTTCGCGTGGAAGGAACGGCGATGCCGCGCGGCTAATTACCTGAAATAACCCATTAGTCCTGTATCCACCGGGAATTACAAGGCAACTGCTGAGACAGAGAGGGCGCGTCGTCTTTGACGTGTTAATCTCGCCCGGAGGACCGCGCGTACCTTCCACACGGCTCTGCCTCTTCTTACCCTTACTCTCTTCCCGTTTCCATGAATCAGCACTATCGCGCACCTGAGAAAAATCGCCGGCACGGAACGAGCCGCGATGCAGATCCGCCGAATCGATTATCGGTGTAATAAGCCGTGCCATTTGGGCGTGATCCCGGAACGATTCGCGCCGCGAAAACCCTCGGCGTGCGACAGACGTTCACAATATTTATCGAGAGCTTTATAAATCACCTCGCGGCGTTCGAGTCGCGAGAGACGGTACGTAATGAGCCCCGGCTTTTTAACCGCGATGTAACATTTTCTTACGGCTCTATACGGAGCAACGGTTAACGTTTCACGCTTCGTCGAGATGAATTTTCTCTCTCTCTACGCATTTTAACACTCGTTATTCCTACGTCGAGTTATTTCCATTATCAGTTCGCTCGACGATCTTCTTTCAGGAGGGGGGGGGGGCCGGCCCCGTACCGTGGTTATTTTGAGCAGAGATAATTTTCGCCGTGTTTTTCAAGAGAAAAAGAAGTCCCGCGGAAGAACCGATCGACAGTGCCTTCGGATAACTGCTCGGCGGAGCTTCGGAGGTTGGGGGCCGCGAAGTGAGAGGAGCAATCACGAACGATTTCATAGCTGTCACCCTCGATGGAGGACCTCGGGTTCCATTTCGAGGTTCCCGGGCCGGGGAGATCCGTGGAATGACGGGGCGCATTCCCCTCTTCGCCTGGGAGGAAGCTTTCCCTCTTGAAAAAATTCGGGATGCCCGTCGCCGGAGCGCGGCACGTACCTCGCGCGAACCGATCGATCGGAGCCCGTCCACCTGACGTTTCAATTTTTAATCGCCCGCGCGATACATCGCGCCTCGATGTGCGCGCAAGAACGACGGGATTCGGCGAGCTCGGGGAGCGAGTCGAATTTCGTTCGGGAATTGAAATATTTTATCTCGCAATTCACCTCGAAACGCACCTGCCTAAAGCGTCGTCGGACAGTGACGGTCCTCACCCTGTCGCTAGATCCCTAATTAACGAAGAGAGAGTTAACTTATAGTCACCAGTGATGATGAAAAATTTTTACGGGGAAACTTGCAGTCAGCCCAACTGGTATATATTCATTTATTTGTTTAATACAACGTTTCGACCCTATCCTTGTCAAGTTATACTAAGTGAGTCGTCGTCGTCACACAAGACAGAGTCGGATTATAAAAATACGTGTACATGTGAGCACTGTGGCCGCTGGGCTCTGACATCCGGGCGTCGACATTCGTCTGTCTCATGTGACGACGATGACTTACTTGATAAGGACCCAAAAAAATAGGGTCGAAACGTTGTACTAAACAAATAAATGAATGTACCAGTCGAATGTCGACGCCCGGACGTCCGAACCCAGCGGCCACAGTGCTCACATGTATACGTATTTTAATAATTCGAGTCTGTCTTATGTGACGACGACGACTCACTTAGTATCACTTGATAAGGACGCAAAAACTGTGGTCGAGACGTTGCATTAAACAAATAAATGTATATACCAGTTGGGTTGACTACGAGTTTCCCGTTTTGAATCCCCCATGAAATTTACCTCTCGATTCGAGTCGAGCGAAAGTAGACGCGGGTAAAAATATGAGATCGCCTTATCTTTCGGTGACGTTAAGCGCATTGTTGACTATCAATTAACGCGCGACGTCATAGGTGTGTCGTCTGTCACGGGAGACGTTGGGAGATCTTGGAGGATTAGCTCGAAATCGGTTAGTTCCACGTACTTCCCCGACTACCGCGCTCCGCCTATCCAATTTGCTCGGTGGACGTTGCTCAAAGAACGACTCATTCTCGCCGTGCGTACGAGCGATGTCGAAATGGGAGCGTTGGAGGGTCGGTATTCGAGAGAAAGAGAGAGAGAGAAAGAGAGAGGCGTAGAAGCGCGAGTTTGCTCGCCTGAGCGCGACGAAAGGGCCCGTTCTTGCGAGCGGCAAGACTGATGGCGCGAGGGATTTTTTCGCCTCCGTGCGATTTTTTTCCCTTCATTGACTTATTTTTGTAATTAAAGCGACCGCCACGGCGGAACGATCGGTGACAAGGTGCGGCGACCGGCTCGGCGATCGCGCGAGGGTCAAGCTGTTCGATTTTGGCGATCCGAAGAGCGAATCGATCGTAAGATCGAAGCCGCCAATCGCCTAGTTTGCCTGAGCGGAACGAACGCGCCGTGCAGATCGGCCTGTCAAGTGAAACTGGGGCAAAACATCCGCGTCCCGATTTAATCCGCCGGCCGCGAGGAATCGAGTCGGGATCGGTCACGGCGTGAGAGCTTTCTCGGCTCGTTGTAAAGATCGATAGGATGGATCGCGATTAAACGGCCGATAGAGATCGCGTTTGTCGTAGAGATCGCGAGTCGGCGCGCAACGCGCGCGCAAAGTACGCGCTGAAAAACGATCCTTGATGTTTTGCGATACTTTCATGGACAAACCACCACCGATCGAACTTGGCAGAGCCGATTTGTCGTTTGCGCCAGGCACTACTCACGCAAATGAAAATCGACTTTCTACGTTAACGCGGACGGGAAAAAAAATTGACGCTGTCACGCCCTAGATCGGCGCTTAAATGGCCGATCGTTGTGTCGAATTCATTCAAATTCAAGCAGCTTTTTTTCACGCGCTCGTTAGCAAATTATTAAATAGAATCAAAGTCGCGGGGAAACGGATTCTTCCGATTTATCGTCCGATCTCTCAATTGCTCATTGACCGTGGAAAATTACTCACATATTTAGATTCTTACGTTTCCAAGCTGACCTTTACACAAAGTACTTGAAATTAAACTAAAATTAACGCCTTACTGTCTCCTTGCAAAGTGTGGTCCGGCCTGTATAACATAAGCGTGGAAAGAAAATCGAGACAATTACGAACACGTGGACGAAACGTCATTAATACAAATCGTATCGAGAGATCTCCCGTAAAACGCGTGGAACACCCGGTAGGGACTGTGCGCGGCAGCAAAAGTAATCAATCTCGAGTGTCTAGTAAGTTTCACGCCTTGCTCGATTCTCTTTCGCTTGATCTAATCTTCTCAGGATTGAAGGAAGACTCACCGTAGCGCGCGAAACAATCTGATCCTTCGGTGGTGAAATGGTTCGACATTGTCGCGGCGAGAGCCGTTCACGTCGGCCAGGATTCCTGCACGCGTGCGTTGCCCGTCGCGTTCCAATCCCTGCAACACACCAAGACGTGCGTCTGAGAGCGATCGTTCGGGTCCTTTTTCGGCCGTGGCTAAGGTAAAGACCGTTTCCGTTCTGGCGAATTAGCCGCCGTTCCATCGCGGGAAACATGCCAAATTGATACCAACGAGCTATACTTAACTGCTACGGCCAAAAGAAGTCGGCGTATCCGATAGAATCGCGACTGACAAAGAGGGGGGAAGGGAGGGGGGGAGAGAAACTTGACAAGAAAGAAAATTCCGTATTTGGGCATACGGATTTCGGATACGCTGGGGCATCTTTAAAAAGTAAAAACAAAAAGAATCGGGGAAACAGATAACGTTTTCAAAGAAAATTCGTTTCTCAAAATGTCACACGTCATTAATAGAAGGCATATTCTCTATATTCTCGCTATATACAATCGCTAAAACTGAAGGACCAACAGCATTCTTGGTGCCGAAAGCCATTAGCTAGACGTTAGTCCGGAACCGCTGCCGCTCATATCAATATCCGCCGATAACTTAAGGTGATCACCAACTGCAGGCATTGTCAGGGGGCAACGTTACAATGTCCTTAGGCGCCTCCTCATGGAGCGTACGATCGCATACCGCCTGGTAACGTATCCTCTTTGGCGCAAAAGTCACTTATCCTCTTAACAGATTAATATTATACTCGGTAACAGTGATTTTTCAATTTAATTATGTCACGATTAATAGATCGTTTCTTAACAGCCGCGATTAAATAATCACAGGTCGTTGAATTGACTATTCCGTAACGCCGCGCACACGGCGGGTTTATCAACGTTTTTGTTCCGCTTCGATAACTCTACCGATGAATAACTCATCTACTTCTCGCCGTAGAGAAGATTTCCTTTCGCAAAGTTCAACGCTATTACGTCGTTATTGCGTTATCCGCCGATAAGCCGCGAGCGCATTAAGGAGAATCGCGACAACGGCTACGTCGCGTGTGCGTGCCGGGGATGTGTCTACACTCGCGTTGCGTGTGCGCGGGACTAATTCGCGAGTTAATTTTATGCAGCGCGACATGCGAGAAGTCGACGCGACGCGACGCGACGCGACGGCGTGGCTTATCGCCGTCGCAACCGCCTGCGACGTACAATTGCCGCGTTTCCTCCTCGAAAGCGTCTCACGCGCGCGTTTCTATCACTCCGAGGTGTGAAAATGACGGATAGCCGTAACCAGGCGGAGCGAGATAGAGGTAACGCATTGTACGCCTCGACGAGCGCGTTTTACGCATCTATTAAGAGTCGCGTCATTAACGAGGTAATTAGATAGTTATGAGGAATATGGTTTTAATATAATTAGAGTTAGTTCTCCCCCCCCCCGTCTCTGTCTCTCTCTCTCTCTCTCTCTCTCTCTCTCTCGATCGTACTAGTACACCTTGCTGTTCAGTAATTATCTCACAATCAGTGTTAATCATTAATTTAAATCGTCATAATGTATCATTAATTTTAATGAAACCGGTTTTTTTGCCTGTGCCAGGTATCGCGCTACTACAGCCCGGGGGCTTCTAATCTCGATAGTGCAATTTTGTAATGTAATATCGAACAAAGTGTATATACAGCTTATCGTTCTCGCGGAGGTGAACATGACGAATGGCCGTAACGAGACGATCCAAGGAGGATAGCCGTGCCCGGACGGTGCCTCTCTTCTCTCGTTTCCCTTCATTTACGACGAGGTCACGAATGACACGTGACGACGAGTAATGAGCTTGGTTCGTTACCTGCCGCCGCGCGAGGCATTCCACGCCCACGCGTGCAAGAATGTGACGGACGAGGATTGATTTAAGAACTATCGTTAATGTAGAATTACACGCGGTGCGGATCTCAGCCGCGCGGTACACCGCAAACTGGCGCATCTCGTAACTTTTCATTCGGTACGAGGGATGTCCGGGAAGTAAGGCTGCAACATTTTTGAATGATTCGAAAATGCATACACTTCAACGAAACTTTCAGGCGCTGTTAACACAGTTGTACACTGATTTTTAACATAAGGCCTGCTTCCTGTTCCTGCACTGGTGAACTAGTGCAATAAATTAGAGTAAGACAGGTATATTTTGCTTATTCCAGCTTGCTGCACTAGTTCACCAGTGCAGAAAACAAGCCTATAGTCGCCTCCAACTTCGATACATTTTGTCAGCCGTGGGGCGAATTTTTTTATGCCGGTATCGTGAAACTCTCGCGCCAACTTCATATCACTAACGATTTCGTGAACAACATTTCAGGACACGTTTCGTGGAGATCGTCAACTGTCGAACGGCGATCGGAAAGAAGGTGTTCTTCAATTTTATGTACAATTTCATCAAACACAACAGACGGCCGTCCAGTTCTCCCTTCATCGTAAACGTCCGTGCTTCCATCGTTGAAATTCCTTGGAATCCCTCGTATATTTATTACAATTTAGTATATCTTGTAAAATCGAAAGTGGAGCGATTCTACTTGTCGATCTGTGCGTATGAATCCTGTAATTTGATCGGCTAGTAAAGAGGGGAGATTCGATCGAGCACAATGGAATTGGAGCAAAAACTGAAATAAGCAGATACATGTGTGAAAGAAACACGAGAAAGGTCGAGGGGAAAAAAAGAGAAGGGAAAAGAGCGGACCAATGAGAGTTAAGTGACGGAGTGTCGCGTAAGTAACTAGGAAAACTGGGGAGGGACGTAACGAGAGGGAAAGAGGAATGGGATCCTATCAGCCAGACCAGAGACTAACTGGACCGAGGCCAGGCCAACCAACCAGAGCCAGCTCGCGCTCTCTGCTGTTACATGTCTTCGCAGACACAGTATTATATATTTAAAAAAACAAACAAAACCACGATAGAGTTGAAAATTATATTATTTTCATCATAACCATATGCTAATAACTTTCACGAGTGCTTATTGAAAAGGAATGGAAATAGTAGCGCCTATTCGGTTTTAACTACGATTCTCGAACGCGACGCTTTCAGATATTCCGGATTTTTGCAGTTAATTTTACGATTTTCTGCTCGCCGTTGGCATCGGTAGATAAATCCTTCGTGGCAAGATCGTGATAAATTTTCGCCAGGCCCATGAGGGGGAAAGCAATACCATTAGCTTTCGTTTTGAATGGCGACACGAATTACGTTCAGTTGGGAGAGATTGAACAGTATGAAAAAAGGGTTGCTACCCTCCGCACCGGCGCGGCGGGCGCGAGCATCGATGGCATTGTTCGAAAAAAATTAACCCGGGATTTTTATTTACTGCCGTTCCGACTCTCCTACCCTCGCGGAGGCGATGATCGATCGATCGCCGAATTCACGTGCACGCTTTTCGCAAGCAAAGAAAATTACTGTAAAGAGATCTGACTTCAAGCAACGCTTGCTACACGCGCGCACGTTTTTCTCTGCAAACTTTTACGGTGAAATTTGACGAAAAATAGCTAATCAAAATATCTTTTCTTCAAACTACGACGTTAGACAAATATTTGAAATGAACCTCGGAAAAGATCGGAGAATAACATCGATCGTATCATTCTTTCCATAGTCGCTCGATAGTTATTACGATGCGATTCGCGAACAATTAAAGCGAAGTGGCAGAAGCAAACAACGATCGGCAAGAGCTCGCAAAGGGAATTAGTATGTACCCTTGGAAGTTCGAGCCCTTGGCTAGCTCGAACAGAAGGCAGCCGGGCGGTTCGTAGCAACGCGTGGCAGCACGGTGAGAGCGCGCGACGCGATGGCACTCAAATATTTACCGCACCGTGCAAACAACGCCGGTATTGTTCTGCGGCGCTACTATGTGTAAATTTAATCTTCCTCAGAGGCTCAAAAATAAAGCTCGCGTGCGCGATTGGTGGGCGAAACGCATTGCGAGAGAGGAGACGTCGATTTGCTACGCGTTCATAAAACGCGTGTATCCGTGAAACAAAATTGCATCCCACAAATTACAGCCTCTATTGGCGATTGCTCTTCGCAATCGGGAGATTACATCAAGCTTAATTCAGTCGAGATTACATCAAGCCTAATGCAGCAACAATCGTCTGTTTTCAGCTATGCGTTCGCACAAGTCTGCATCTTGATATTTTCTACCACCTGGTATTTTGTAGATAACAGTTTATGTCTCTGGGCTTCGTTAGGCGCAGACCTAACTCACGAGAACGTGTTGGAGGGATGAAGTCGTCATGGCTAGCGAAGAGGAATTCGCTGACTCGTCGCGTCGGGCTGCACGGTGACATCTTCATCTTCTCCTCGTCTCTTCGTCTCTCCTCCCGCTTTTTCCATCTGTCGAAAAAAGAGGTCTAGACCGTACTCCTTCCACGAGCCTGCGTCAGCCGCCCTCGAAACGACAATGATGACTTTGCCCGTGCTGTTACGTGCGAGTGGCTAGCTCAGATCCTTTGTCGGCTCATTGCGCGAGATATACACCTGAGCATATCACGTTTCCAACGCACTCAACTTGGGCTAGGAGAAACATCGATACCGTTTGGACACTATGATAGACATCAGCTAGTTTTAAAAAGATGATGCAGAGATAAAAACCTGCATGCAGAAAAAATTTCACTTTGGGTCGCTTTTCGTTACATTTAAGATACAAAGTTTGAACACTTAAGCACTGAAGATAATTGGACGTAAGGATCGACTAATCGTAAGATACCGCGGCCAAGCATATTCTAATCTTGATACATCATCGTGTGAAGAATATAATGGAGAGATAGTGCCGGAGGTAGAGAATCGTGTAAGGATGATCTCTCCTTATCTAATTGTGGTCTAAAAGGGAAAAACAAAGTTGATATAGTGGGCAATTGGTTCATAACTTAAAAATTTCCAAGAATTGTTGGCCAGCATCACTTTAATACATTTTTAACGATTGCAAGAGTTTATGGATACAATTTTATATGATACAATTTTATGTTAGGTACCTGATCTTTGTTTTAGCAAGTTTCTTAAACTTCACGTTCCGACATTCCTAGACTCCGGTGTTGTCGGTGAATTCTTTCATTACCAGCTCTTGGCTCTATATCTTTCATCTCGGTTTATTTAATTTCTCGTTCTTTAACTACGATGACTTATAAAACGACTCCACTGTTCCTTATCAATTTTGTGCTAGTTGCGACCGTTTTAAAATTACAGGCGCGGTTGCTTGTAAGTTTCTTGTTTACTTAATTCACAGACTATATACTAAACCGACCAGCCTTCTTATACACGATCGTAGATGTACTCTGTCACGCTTGATATCCGTTTTCTTAATTAACTAAAGATACCCGGTTCTCCGTACAATGTAAGCTAGTTTTTCTTTTATGTTGCTGCTATTACTTTAATCTCTTGCGTATGCCTCAACAAAATTTACAATCTTACAATTCGAGAACGACCTAAGCCAAAGGGAACGTCGTGGGTTTCCTCGTAATAAATATTGGTAAAAGCAGTTGAAATCGAGTAAATTCCATTTTATACAACTTGATGTTGACGCAATTATTAATCTGGAGCATATCCTAGCAATGAACTGATCTTGTTCATTTAGCAGAGGAAGACGCTAGGATATCTAGATTCCGAAGCGTCATATTAGCGGCCACACGTGATACCGTGAGAATTAATGCGGACGGGGGCAATGGGAAAAGAGGGCGAGGGGGATGGTGAAAGGCGGACCGACCAAAGGAATGCCCGGGCCGCACGGTCCACCTAGATACGTTAGCTAATGGGACCACTTAACGTCTCAAGCATCTCACGAAGACACACCGGACTTCGCGTCCGCGGCCCCTCCTGCACCTAAGGAACGACGCCCTTCCTTCCCCCATGGATCCTCCTCAGCGGTCCGCGTGGCGAGTTAATAATCGCCAATATTTATTCCGGATTGGTCACGGCTCGGTCCGGAGAGTGATGAGGAACTCGGCTTGAAGAATGACGTGACGGCGGGTTCGAGGCCACAACGGAACGACCCGCGCGCATTGTAACGTCTGAGATTAATATTTACCGTTCACCATCGCGTCGTCCTCGCGGGGCCCCTTTTATTTCTCTCTTATCGAGAGTAAAAGGTAACAGATATATGTGACGAACGCATTTTGGTATCGTACGTGGCCGGAAAGGCTGTTGGACTTTTTGTAACGAAACGTTTCGGGACGCAGTCCGTCATGCGAGAGGCGAATCTATCATACGACTGTACCTGGCCGATGTACAAATATGTCGTGGGTGAAGATTGACAACGAGTCGATTGACCAAGCAGCTGGGACCAATTGGTATATCAATTAGGCGGAGTAACGTGTAATATAAAATCGTACCTTTGCTAACACAAAATCATCGGAGAGAGATCAAGATCCCAATTAAATTTATGTAGCTACAATAAACGGATTATCGCTGATCGTGGCCTGAAATTTTTCCCGATGCCGAAGCATAGAATTACTAAAGCCAGCTGACCGGAACAGCGCGAGACGTTATTAAACGACGTTATTAAGCGAATTAACTGAAATGTTAGCGGGAACTGTTCGCGGATCGGCCTAACGGACGCTCAATCCACGATTAAGTCGGTGGAGGCTAATGAGCGTTGAGACTTAACGCCAGATTACTCACTTAATCCTTTTGACGAGCGATTCGCGTGTCTACACGGCGTCACGTTACTTAATACACACTTACATCTATATACACGCGTCCAGATAAGATAACGTCGCCCGACGTTACAATCGTACATCGCCGATTACGATCGATCTTGTCGATCCACGCGGTGATTGCTCTCGATACTCGCGCGAAAGAAAACGTACAAAGAAACCCGGTGACTCGTCCATCGACGAATTCGGCGTATAAATATCCGCATCGCTGGTACACTATTTTCGATAAATTCTGAATTATCGCGTTCCCCCGATTGTGCGCAGTGCCAAAATACGATTTATAGATTTCAATGGCGAAGTCTCGGACTGGCTTTGGACACCCTTCGAAAAAGCGTGGTGAAAACAAGCCGGAACGTCGCGCCGGCCGGCCCGAATGAATTCATTCGGCGCGACCACAAAAAGAGAACGCGCGGCGAGTCCGAGTCCGTTAATTATCTTCCGAGTTACTGTTTCAGGAGGGGCGGGAGAGGAGGGATTTAGGTGATACGGTGATGTCGTTTGTATAGACCGTCGGGGAGGGGGAGGAGGACACTCGGGAACGCGGGGGCGCACAAAAGGGAGGCGAGGATGAATCGCCTCCGGAGAGCGCGCGGGACAAATGGGGACATTAAGTCGCTTTTGCCGCGCGGTACCAGGCGCTACCGGTACCCTGGTGCTCGCCCAACTTGACCTTATAATGCAACACCGTCCTCCTCCCCGTGTACACGCGCGTACGAATTCCTTGCTCGTGTTTTGCAACCCGCACGCATACACACCTCCCGCGACGCGTCCGCAAACGCGAGCCGTTGTCATCTTCGCGCCTATCAGCGTGTAAATCGCGACTCCGCCGCAACATACACACGCGTACGTAAATATATACTGTGTACGCGGATAGGTCGATGTGTATCTCGATCCGCTCGCAACCTTCCTGTCGCATCGCAAAGTCAGCGTTCAACTCTCGGACGTTTCGAGTCAACGCCGCCGTGAGTTTCGCCCTGACCTCGTCCTATTGTAAGACGCGCGGCGCGATGCCCCGAGAGCGATATCAGAAAACTGGTATTTCAATTTGAATAAATCTCGACATCTTCCTGCGTGCGCGGCAACAAAAAGCAGATTCCGCGGTTATCAGTTTTATCGTAGCGATTCACGATGTGCGCGCTTCCGTGCATTGACACGTGTCATGGAGTCGTTTATGATGAGGCTTGTTTACACGTATCCGCGTTGCACCGCGATGAACATCGTAACGATCGCTATCCACTTCCGCCGGAAATGTAGAAGCGCCGTGACTGGTCGACCGATCTCATCGATCTATCTTTCCTGATGGAGGTCGATAGCTTTCCCGGCAACATTACATGCTATACATTTTTATAATATGGCGGACTAATAAGTACAACAATAACATCTGCGCTTACGGTAATTGTCTCGCAGTTTCATAACATTATCCCACGTCTTTGTCTTGCAATCTCATCAATTACGTAACGACCAATTAAAAGATTTTTCGTTATTACAATCTTTCTGCACTGTTATTACATTCTTCTAGGCGTAAATCTAATTAATAGTGATAGTAAGCGCCGATAAATGTAGTAATAAACAAGCGAATAAGCAACAATAAGAGGTATAAATTTTCCGAATTGCTCGCAGAATTCTCTTGTGTAGGAAAGCGTGTGTTTTTTTTCTTCTTTCGTTTTCCGCTCATTACCAATCTCAAACGCGATGTCTAGTGGCGTTGCCAAGGTACTTTTGCTCCGAGCAATTAGACAAGGTTGAGGCAAATGAGAAAAGTTTCAGAACACCCGTTAGATGGTAGCACAAGGCTACAGGATGGTTTTCTCGGGGGTAGGAGCGAAGAGCTGTCACATTACGGAGTGGAATTTATGCCCGATGCCCAGCGGCGTGACAAGTTGCCTCTGATGAACGGCCCCACCGCGAACTCTTGGCCCTCCACAACGAGGATAAGGAGAAGATAGGAAGCAGAGGGACCGGGAAAAAAATAGGGGGAGAGAAAGAGAGAGAGAAAGAGAAAGAGAGTGAGTCCTTAACACGCTTGCGCCTATCCTTGGCCCTTTCTCCAAATCTCATCGAATTCTTCCTGCGATTTTTATCGCCACCCTTTGCCCCTACAATTTACCGTATCCCGCGAATTCAAATTGGAGAGACCGCAGGTAAGGGACGATCCCTCCGCATAATTGTGCAATTTGGCGAACTTCTTCGCACGATAACTACGCTTTAAGGACTTCCAAAGGACAAGATGCTCGTTTTATGTTTCCAATAAACTTCTGCGTGAAATTTGATTCTAACGTAAAACCCCTTGTTACATCTGTAACGTTAATATCTTCGATTTCAATATTAAACAATTTATTTCCACAGATTGCATATATACTACTCGAGTCGAAATTTTGGTACAATTTTCACAATTTTTGAGGATAATTTACACCTACTTAGCTGAGTACATAGACCAGCGATAACCTACTTTGATGATATATTTTTTACTCCTCCCTTGAATCTTTAATTCTAAACATCTACTTTAGCTCCTACTTAAAAGGATCCACTTTATTGCTAAATTGGCAAAAGTAGAAATTTTCGACACTATCAGTTTTAATGTAGGAGTAAATTTTGTACTTGCAGTTCGACCTTTTTTACTGTCTTGGGTCCTACTATACAGGGTGTACTAAAACCACGGGATATCCTCTTTTAATCGTAAATTCTTTTGAAACTTTCAAGATAAAAATTCTAATACAATAATGTTGAGGCTATAATAGTTTTTAAATAATAAGCGATTACATTTCACAAATGACAGGCCTGAGATTTCGCGCGCTCAGGTACGGCGACACGACAAGTGATAAAGGTGTTCCTACGAATATCGCCCTTTTTAGCATAGTGACAACTTTCACAACAGACTTAACGACTCATTCTCGAATTAATTGTTCCTCTTGTTATCTTTAACCATTTCTTTTGTTAACTTTGTGTAACGTCTTATTAATAAAAGGGAGGGGTTCACTATGATGAGCATCTTGATCAGACTGATATCCTTCGATTTAGTCGATCTCCGATATTCTGAGTGAACTTGGAATTTTCAGTTAGATTCAATCTCCTGCCTCTCTTTATCCTCAAGTTTTCAAAATAACCGGATCATCGTCTTCCCAAATATTTTCTGTCCCGTTAAACGGTATCTTTGGTTCTCGCTCGCTCGCGAAACACATAGGAACACTTTTATCACTCGTCATGTCGCCGTGCCTGAGCGCGCGAAATGTCAGACCTGTCATTTGTGAAATATAATCGCTTATTATTTAAAAACTATCATAGCCTCGACAGTTTTTTATTAGAATTTTCCTCTTGAAATTTTCTAAGGAATCTGCGATTAAAAGGATACCCGGTGGTTTTAGTACACCCTGTATAATAGAATTAAAGGCTCAACATAGGGCCAAAATTTCGACTCGGGTATATATCCCATACTTCAACCACTCTAAAAATGTTTCAGTGATAATCAATTTCTTATTTGACTTATATTTTCTTCCTCTCCCCTTATTGAGAAGTTACGGTGATAGAATCGGTTCCGGAAACGCAGTACGTCTTCCAAGAGCGGACGGTAAAGACGGGAGAAAAAAAATGCAGAAAGGATTGTTCCGCGTAAGTTGTTTAATTACCGTTGCCATACGAGCTGGGGCAACGTGTTTAAGCGTTTCACGCACGGCGGACGGCATCACTTTCTGCGAAGCTCGCGCGTTGACGTGGGTGGAGGTGACCGTAGGACGGCGGTCCCCCGCGGGACAGGGGGTCACCGCGCGGAACGTGGGGTTTAAAAATCCCATACGATTTTAACGCCCCACGCAAGAAGTCGTTCCTTCGCGCGCTAACGCCGCCGGCCGCGCACGGCTCGCCGGTGATAAACACGCTAAGTTACGATTTCTCGGAGCTCCGGCGCGCCGTGTGCGAGCGACGGCGGTTATTAGCGATGACGGTGGTTTCGTACGAGCCGTCCACTTTGCGAGTGGCGCAAGTCGAACTTCGCGGCTCGATGGATTTAAGTGAGATGCAAACCGACGTCATAATCAGCGATTACGATTTCGAGACTTGAATATCGAAGTGGAGCGAATGCAGTCTTGTCTGCTGCCAAAAATAACTAGTCAAACGCCTATACTTAAGTCAACGGTACACGATACTATCTTTTCTACTGGATTGCTTAGGAGAGCCAATCAGGAAGCAGAGTTTTCGATCAGGTGACTTAAGGCTAAATCCTGATTGACTCTCATAAGGAATCTAATAGGAGAAATAGTATCGTGTGCCGTTGGCTTTAGTCTTGCTATAAATTCTGATACAAATATATTGGATAATTGTAAAGAAATACAGGAAACGTTACCATCCGTGCCAATAAAAATTTATTTATATGAGTAGTAACAAAAAAGTTCACGGTTAATTTAAAAAAGCAGTTATGTCAAAAGTGATCCACTCGTGGTTCTAGTGTCGATACAATTTTGCAAGCGGCCAGTCGAAAGATCTTTTTCGCTATTATCCGTTTCCTTAGCAAATGAAGGCCTGATCAGTTACTTTGATCCTTTACAGATGTTAACGTTTCCTATTCTTTTATAATAGCCTAACTGTATTTGTAACAGAACATCTTGGGACAAGGTAATTTTCCTAATCCTATAATAATACAAATCCCTTTCTAAAAAAGAGATGTTAAGTAACAGCGCGAATATCGTTAATATCAAACAGTTGAGGCCCTTTTTCCGCGATGCCGATTGGTTTTCTCGAAGCGCGGTGTGTTTCATTTATCTTTTAGATTCATAGTAAATGAAGATTTGCAATTTAGAAATATACATTTGTATACACCAACTATTGAGGTAAAATCTCTAATCTTAGTAATTAGAATTTAAGTAACAACGATTTTTGTTTCGAAACATATTCTCGGTTGAACAGATCAATCGTTAATTTAATCAATACCAATAAGTCCGCGGAATAATACGCAAAACGTAGCAACAGTCACGGAACAAAGTAATGTACAATAAAATATTAAGTACGGAATTTTCCATTGCGTAGGCAGGCCAACGAATTCTCAACGTTTTTCTGTTGTTTTTCACTCGGCGCGGTATCGTACGACGATTAGGCGGGCCAACGAATTCTCAACGTTTTTTTGTTGTTTTTCACTCGGCGCGGTGACGTACGATGTTTTTGCGTGCCATCGTGTACCTGAAGGTCGCCCGCATTATCACTCGCTCGCCGAACGTCGAGCCGGCAGGCAGCAGCGAGAGTCGCGTGTGTCGTATTACTTTTGCGTTATCGGTTTCCAAAACTCGATCGCGATTAATGTGTGGATAAAACGCTATTGATTTGCACACCTTTATCGCGAGACTAACTCATCTAAAATATGAAGGTAAATCGTGGTACTTTGTCGCGGTTACATCTCGTTTACGCACCGCGCTTTCAATTATCTATCGATTTCGTGTAATCTGTTCCATTTTCGGGAAAAGAGAGAAATTTGTACGACTTCGGCGTTCGCGCTGTAATTCGCTCTGTGATTCTTCGCAGCTTGAACGGGCGGGAAGTAAAGAAAGTCGCTTATTGCACGTCGTTACATTATTTCTTTACCGCAGATTATGCTTCCGATGCTCGCGTTGCGTTTTATATTGCCAATTCAAAAGTGATTTATCCATTCTTCCGAATCAAAAATTTAGTTTGAGTAATTTGTATGACAGAAAGTCACGTGATATTTGTTAACAATATTTCGTGCGTTTCGCGGTATTTCACATCGCGTACGGGAGTGTCCGAAATTTCGCGCGATCGATGATTTTTGCGAGTGTGTGTTGTGTGCAACAAGGAAATCTGAGAGGAGGAGCAGGCCGAGGAGGCATCGGGCAACGTCGGAGAAATGGTGAGGTAAGTGTCTTACATTCTTGTGTTATCTGCTACTTGTGCGAAATAAAGCATCTCTTCTGTGTTTTTATTTGATATATTCAAATGATTCGAGGATTCGAATAAGTGTTAGAGACAAAACCATACGTATACAATTTTGTGCGTGTATATTTAAAAGCAAGACCTTTTCAGTATTCTATATATTGCTTTAATAAATACCTGTTTTTTAAAATATAAAATATAAAGTATATTTAATACAATTATTTCGATTTTACATAATTTCTCTATAATAATCATATACATATTTGTATGTTTACAGTTTACCATATCTAGTTAACGTTGTACAACTCTGCTGTTGCGAATCGTATCAGTGAGTAATAAATAACTTTTTATTTTAAATTGACGTTGCGCATATAATTACTTCTTTGCATGTATACAATATACATATTACAAACATAATTGTAGCATTATTTTAAAATAATATTGCTACAGCATTACTAAAGTAATATTGTAAAATAATGTCTCTGCATTAAGTATGTAACATTACACTGCGATATGCAATGTTGCAATGTTACAGCAATGTTGTCGCAAGCTTTTGTGTTGTATGGGATATTGAAGCTTGAGAATACAAAGTGATAGCGCGATAGTATCTAAATTACCAAACCGTCAAATGCAGATTCGGAATATTCGTGCAGCGAGCAATTAATCCAATAACGGCCCTCCCTAGTTATCTTTATCCTCTCGCGCGACAAGTGTATCTGGCATGTAAAAAAATGTGCTCGATTACGCTATCGGGTGAAATCGATGTCTCTCTGTGCGACGTGCAACGAAGATTCGGAGCCGCGTATAATTCTGCGGTTCGTACCGCAGCGTGTCCACCGCGGGGATCACCATGGCGAATCCCACAGCGCGTGTATATCATTTTTACAGTCCCGGCAACGCTACGGCGCTATCGAAGTTACGACCGTGCGAGAATCGAAAATTGTCGAACGGGACGAGGAGGGGAGAACGGACTCGATAACGTCGCCAGTAACTTGTACCCCGTATCGCTATTCGCGAAATAGTGCGTACGTGAACTGCATCGCGCGTCGATTGTCGACGGCGGATATGCCGCGGCGTAAACTTCCGTTCGAGAGATTTTTCATCGATCCCTTCGTCGAGCCCGAGTATCGCCGCGCCGTCACGCCAAGATTGCCCTGCCTCCTCTTGGCCCCCGTTGGTTTTTTACGGCTTTATGTTGAAATAGGTGTGTTCTCCAACGTACTGTGAATATTAATTTTGGAGGCGTAAGTGGCGAATTTTTAATAAATCTTTTAAAGAAGAAAAAGGAAAGCTTATATTTTATAGTAATTTTTTTAAATAGCTGGCATCGCTGCGTCTATATGCTTGCTATTACTAATATTATAGTAATAATTACTATAAAAATGCTGATATTCCTGACCATAATTATTTTACTATGCAATTAGTTTCAAATACTACACATTTTTCTATCAGTGCGTATATTTTGGACCATTCTCTAAACCTTCTCGGCGCAATAATCAATCATTTTAACAAAATAGCGTAAACGTAGTCGGACATATAAAAATTGAAACGCAGACTAAATAAAAAAAAACGTTCATAGAGAGGAAACATAATTTAGATGTAAAAAGAGATAATTCGACAAAGCAAGTTAAATGTACTGAGGAGAAGGGTCCAAAGAATGGGGCGAAACGTACGTTTCATACTGTAACGCAATTTCTTTAATTAAAACATTGCACAGAAATTGCGCTCTAATTACCGCTCCTATTGCTCTTCTATACGTGATGTTGAATAGATTCGAAGAGCCTTATTTTACTTTCTTTATTATTAAAGCTGCAAGAATATTTTTAATTAAACAACAACTAAGAAAAGCTAATGCTTGTCGAAGGCAGGAAGTAGACAGCCTTTTCTTGTAATTTTATTAAATTGCGAATTCATATACCGTTTCTTTTTATATTTTTAATGTTCCGCTTTGACGTAAAAATATTTCCAGATTACCGTGACTTAAAAATTTGTTTTGCGCGTTGTACGGAAATAATCAACAGTTAACTGCCTTTTTTTTACTTTCAAGCCGTAAAGTTTTCTAATAGTTTCCTTGCAGACCACACATGGTAGACACGTAGCAGCTTTCACGCTTTCTCTAAATTCTTTAGTTTCACAGCAGGTATCTTTGGTTTTCCCAGTTTTTGGAAACGCGACGACTCTGTGCCGCTAACTGCTACCTGCTATAGAGAAACTGTGAAGTGCTAAAATCCTACAGTATATCACAACTGCGTTGGATGTTTTTAAAACGTATCGGATGAACGTGAGAATGGATCGCCTCGGCGATTGTCTACCCTAATAAACGTATCGCGCCTCCGTTTCGCATAATACGCTGCACCAAGTTGCATCGATCGGTACGCGACTCACCTTGAAAATGTATTATTTTTTTGTTTATCTTCGTAAAGTTATCTGATAAATTGACGTGAAATTATCAGCAAACTTAAGGTGGGTCCTGCATAAACCGACCAAAAGTAGAAAAAAATTCAGATTTAAGTATGTTGTAGTTGTAAGTTTTATCTATCAGTGCACGAAGTTTCAAACCCGGTCGCCGATGAAACAAAAGAAGAAAAAATGTTAAAGTTGTACTTTTTAACATCCCAGTAAACACCAAGTAACAGTTACACAACGTTAATATTATAATTTCCTACTCAACAAGATAAACGTAATATAATATAACACCCACGTTATATTACATTTACATTGTTAAGTAGGAAATTATAATATTGATGTTATGTAATTATTACTTGGTGTTCACCGGAATAGGTATTATGGGCTCGTAATCACTCGTAGAATCACTTTGAGGATTAATATTATTTTATAGAAAAAGTAGATCTTAAGAAAAAAACAAGATAAACATCATAAATGTCACAAGGATTTAAATGCGCTGTTAAATATGTGGCCACTTACCTCTGCAAATACTTATTAGTAAAGTCAACAAATATAACGTTTTGAAGAAATTTGACAGTTCTTTGAGACTGGACAACATCACATATTTTTAAATATGTTTTTAAATTTTGCATATATAACCTAGCATATCAATGCATTTGATAATAATGCATTACGTGATACTTTTTATGAAAAAAGTCACATGAATTTTTAAAAATCAAAGGGGACCCGCCAAAGCTCCCATACTAACCACTCCTTCGGGCAGAAGCCATCTTAGAGAAAATCTAATATTCATTCGTTCGTCGCTCATATTTCTTTCCCCAAATCTCCCATAATCAGAGGTCTGCAGAATTTTGAGTGGCCTTTGCAAAGAATCGAATGGAATTGCATTGTAAAATTGCGGGACCGATCGAACGTTCCTTTTGCCGCAAATTCAGCGTTTAGCTAGTTAATCCCGATTATGCAACCCCGCCTTCGTGCTCGAGCGAAGATTTGCGAGTGAAATGAAATCGAGCTGTCGGGAGACAAAAAGGAAAATAAATAAAACGTCATTTCGACGTATTCCAGGGATACGAAACTGCTCGCGCGGTGAAACCCGGCGAGCCATGGAAACGCGGGATCGTGGGAGAGAAGCTTGCGGCGTAAGCGCAGGTGCTCGGCCATTGGTCGGCATGGATGCGACGAGAGATCGCGGAGGTGTAGGTGGGATAGGAGTTTATGTCCGCTTCTCTCTCTCTCTCTCTTTCTCTCCTCCTCTCTCTCCGTTCCCCTCCCTGCCGTTCCCAAGAGCGAGATAGGAGAGCGAGTTACTGGCTCATTGTACGCGCACGCGATCGGAATCGACGGGGACTCGTTATCGCGGCCGTTCGCGTTTTCCATTCGAAAATTTCGTTTTCCGCTCGGATACGATATCGACACCGGGTATCTGTCGGCCGGGGGTATGCCGCTGCACGGCAGCTTTACTGGGGCTCGCAGAAAGCGCCGAGAGAACTGTTCTGCATCCGGGATCCAGGTCGAGCGGCCTCTTTTACGAGGCTATTTTTATCTAAACGCATCTACGCCTCCCTACCTCCACGGGTATTTGAAATAAAATCGACGCGATAACGAGAGCGCTAATACCCGGATCGTCGCCGGATCAAAAATTCGCTCGCGGAAATTCGCGTGCGGGGGCGATGCAAACAAAAACCCGCGATGTTGAAATTGATTAGCCGAACTTCTTGAAAAAAGACATTTTTCGCTGCGTAAAAAAGAGTAAAACTCACGTCAGACATAAAATAATAGGAATTTAATGATACAAAAATTAGAATAAAAGTTATATAATACGTTGGAGAAAAATTACAAGTATTATAATTTTGGGAAAATTTTAATAAAGAGGAGAGATTCGACAAGCTGGTATATGCTAAGAAAATCATATGCGGGACAAAACGCACAACTAGATATTATCATAGAATAAAATACAATATTTATTAGAAAATCATGTGGAAAAATTAAAAAAATTTTAGAACGTTTCTGGCTTCACGAAACCTTCTTCTGAAGTCATGTCACAATTGAAAAAATTATAATAATTGCAAAATTAATAATTAAAGGGAAAAACTTGATGTAAGTCAAACTGTGCAGGCTAATTAAGTAGTTGACATAAAACTACAGAAGGTACAGTCTTATTCATTAATGCCTGGACCACGGTTTTACTACACGGATTAAAATGTCCGATTAAATATAATCGGATATATCCGATTAAATTGTACATTCGATGAAAAATGTGATCGGTTTTTCAATAAAGTTTCATCGGTAATTGCATTTCATCGGATAAATTTCATCGGATGTATTCATAATTTAATCGGAAAACGTAATCGGAAAAATTAACCATCGGAAACGCTTTTTTTAAATTAGTTTATCCGATGAAAATTTTTCCCAGTGTAGGATTCACATTTTTATAATTTTTATTCCCATCTATACATCGATGAGTTTCAAACTGTAGTTCGACAGACAGTATAGATGAGAAAAATGATGATAAAAATGCAGGTCCAGGCATTAATGAGTAAGACCGTACATATATGCTAGATTCAGAGCTAGGTCAGAAGTTAAAAGGATGTTCATTGTAGATTCCTCGTTCAATGGCGGGAGTGTCGGTTTATAAAAGATCGCGGTCGAGAAAACTGTAATATGTTGAAACGGAAACGGTTAAAAAGTTCATATGACTTATACAAAGTAGCTCACAATGTAGCGAAGAAGGAGGAGAAAAATATTTTCCAGCTAGATGTTACAGAGAGACGTCTGATTATCGTGAGATAATGCGTGTGGCTGACCTTGTCAGTCCATTATAGTTTGTGAAACTTTTGACAGCCAATAAACACGGATGATAGGACGAACGTCCACCACAATTCGATGGTCTAATCCGTTAACCAAACAGATCTAAAATTTTGCTGAATCACTTTCGAATAAAGAGTCTATAATTATGTAACGATAATTGACTCGAAAAGGACCCAAAAAATAGGGTCGAAACGTTGTGTAATAAATCGATTAAATAATTAGCCAGTTGGGTTGACTATTAGTTTCCCGTCTCATTTCTAATCATTACTGGTGACAATAAGCAAACTCTCCTTCGTCTATAATTATAAGTCATATGTTTAGAAAAAAATTGACTTTCTATATTATCTATTTTACACAAAGTTTTAACAAAATATTTGTTTTCCCGAATATGCGTGTACAATGTTATTTTAGAAAAAGATCACCATTATTATTATTATCATTATTGTTGTTGTTGTCGTTGTATTGCTAAGTAAGAGATACAGAGAAATATAATACAGAATATCACCTTTAAGATTATGACACGTGAAACGAGATACGTGTACTTATGCACCGATAATGTCAACTTAAAACCGTCATTTAGACGGTGTCTAATATTATCATTGTGTCACACAGTCTTGTATTTCAAAAAATAACAAGATATTTTCCATCACGTATATTATTTACTATCTTAACTGCTACGTACAAAGAGCAACAAATTGTGATCCTGTTGACTTAGCCAGAGGAATCATTAAAAGTGTCATCTAAAAATCACTACATATAGTATAGATTGAAGTTGTTAGCTAATGTAAAATGAGTAGAAGTAATCTATTGTGCGGAAAGGACGGAAATGCAGGATAAGATAAAGCCGTGGAGCGATAGGAGAGATACCGGACAGGAAAGCATCTCTATCTAAGTCCTTATTTATCTATTTCTCTTCTGTCAGGGTTTTACGGTGGTCGGCTCTGTAAAAGCAGGTAAACTGTTGTAGCTTCTTACCAAGAAGGGTGTAATCCCTTACGGGACGGAAGTGAGATATCGAACCTAGGAATTAGCAAAGCACAAGGACAGCAGATTACATGCGGAGATCATGAATCGCATACCTTTCAAGATTTCAGGGACAGTTTAGGTTGTGCATTCCTTAGTAGCACAGTGCATAAATAAAAAAAATGGTGAAACATGGGCCCAATTAAGATTGTAACATTTAAGATTGTACTGGGCCAATGTTTAGCCAATACAGTGTGCTACTAGGGTTGGTTTTGTCCTTCAACAGTCAATTTTTGTCAGCATTTTGAGAACAGTCAATTTTGTCCGTCATATTAGAAAATTTGCTAATATATGCTTGCGTTTTTATCCGAAATAAGTTTTTTAATCAATATTTCCTTCTCACTTATCTCATTTCATATCAATCTTAAAGACATTGAGATCGAGACTTCCGTTTTATCATACACGTTACATTACATTTCATGTAGCTCGTGTATGTTCGTGTTACTCTGCGATTGCGACCGTGTAAAAATCCACGAGAAAATGCACCCGTGAAGGAATGCTACGTGCAAATAGCTCACACGTTGAGGAGTGTCATTAACATATTTTCCCATCCACGTGTTTTTCTTTCTTAGCCTGAACTTTTTGACAGGCATTAAGACAGATGGGACTGATAGGGGACCGACAGACGAAATGGTTAGGCTAGGTTAGGTGAGCTGCCGCACTAGGATCAGAATCAGGAACTCCGAGGGAACGATTCCCCCCCGTCGCGAACACGGCGAACTTCAAAGGCTTCGGAGACTTCATCATCGATACCGGGTCCTGATCACTGCCAGCAGATTAGACGAGCACCCATCCCTTCTCCTCCTCCTCCTCTTCCTCCTCCTCCTCCTCCTCCTCATTTCTTTCGATCATCCGCGCAAGGATATAGGCTCATCGATCCTCTCATTGTCGACGTTTTACAAATTCTTTTCGAATCTCGCAAATTTTTCTAATAAGACGGACATGAAATAAAACTGTACAATGTTAGGCTTGATTTTCCCTTGAGATATCTAAATCATTAATACAGCTAGCTGCTATAATTGAGGCGATTTAAGATATAAAATGACAATTCTCAAATGAACTAAAGAAACTAGAATTTTCATAGCTATTTCATACCCATGGTATCCTATTCTACTTAACTTTTTTCACGATCTCCTATTAATGTGCAACGACAGCGACTTTCTAGTCTGACTTCCGGTTACACGTGCATTATATACGTATGTACATAGTATAGGATGTCGGTTAAGTAGCAGAAAAGGCAGGACCCCGCTCGGCTTAAATGCGAGCCTACGGTAAAATTTATTGCACGGCACGTTTCGCCAGAGAAGGTTTCCGGGAAACACGATTGCCCGGCGAACCGCAACTCGCATACGGAAATAAGTAGAAACCGAGCAGAAACGAAGGGCGGGGAAGAAGAAGAAGAAGAAGAAGAAGAAGCAGTCCCACTGCGAAGTCTTTCGCGGAAGTTGGCGAAAGAAGATGGGGAAAGTTTTCATTTGCGGGCTGCCTCTGAGGTCGGGGCCAATGGCGGTCTTAAATCGTTCGCAATTGAGAGGCGTCGGAATCGTTCTTCCCTCTCTTCGCGAGGAGTCGCCGGAAGTCGGCCAGCTGAAGAACAACCTGTTGACCTGACGCGATTGCCGAGGCTACATCGATTATCCCGAATTCGTCCGAGCGATTTTCGAGAAAACGCGTGAAATCCACCCCTTCCTCCCCAATTGCACCAAGTGCTCTAGGTTCTCGGTCTTTAAATTTAATCGGGTGGGTTCGTCTTTTTAAACACGCGCTATTTGTAATACTGATATCATAATTACGATACGGCTGATTATGACTACGTACCGTAATTACGCCCGGATAGATATTACGTTCCGTCTATACACGATCCTCATTATTATTCTTCTTATATAAGAGTCTCTCGCATTGGGAGGGCCATATTTCTCTCAACGCGTTGCGGATGATTAAGATTGATGGCTGACTAAACTCGCCAGGTGTGTGCTGGTTGAGATGATTCATTCCAAAAAGTATAACGTAATATTTTAGGAGAAAAAGAAAACATCGCGACGGCACGGCGAGCGTCGTGCAAATAATTACGGAATTACAAAGGAGCGCGTAAGAGCCAAACATACGTGTATCATATGTGCGCGTAATTGTGCATGTTTTATTTATATTGTAAATTTACACCGGTAACAATATCCGATTGAATATAATCGGATCATCGAATTGCATGATAACAAAACGGATACGTCCGATTAAATTGTATATCCGATGAAAGAGATGATCGGATTTTCGATCAAATTTCTTCGGTAACTGCATTTCATCGGATGCATCCATAATTTCATCGGAAAACGTAATCGGAAAAGTTACCCATCGGAAACGCTATTTAATTGGTTTATCCGGTGGAAAATTTTCTGGGTGTAGATATCGTCATTGAAAAGAATTTTTAATTTGTTAGGATTGAAATTGCACTATGTGTGTGCCAAAACTTTGACGAAAGACGCGTAAATAGCTGTTCGAAAAGTACACTTTGCTTGTCCAACCTTCAAAGCAAGATTACGTAAAGTTTTACGCAGATCAATGCTGGGCGTGCGATTTCCGGCCGAATCGAGAGAATTATCGCACGTTACAGCGGCCGTTCTTAATCGTTTTGCTGGTGTGACTCAACAAATAAAAATGTAAAAAGATATGTTAGAAAAACAGACCACAGACAGTTATCTCATAGGCCAGTACTTATCAGAAAAAGATGAAAAGTCGGTTAACTTCTGATTAGTAGTTAATGG
Organism: Vollenhovia emeryi; assembly: GCF_000949405.1. Taxonomy (NCBI): domain Eukaryota; kingdom Metazoa; phylum Arthropoda; class Insecta; order Hymenoptera; family Formicidae; genus Vollenhovia; species Vollenhovia emeryi. The sequence continues at coordinate 301,608 of NW_011967211.1, read as the reverse complement.
AATTTCCACTTTCTTTCTTTCTGATTTTTACTAAATGACTTCGTATCGCGTTGACTCGGCCATTTGTTAAGATTTTGCTCCAGAAGGACCTAAACCCGAAGGTCGAAACAACGCATTATATATTTTTATTATATTAAACATCAGCCAGTTATAAGGTCGGCCAAATTGTGCTCTCCTTTTTTCAAATAAATTAACTTTGAAACATCGTCATTTATTAAAAATAATAATACTTTCTCTCACGAGTGTCTAGAAAGCAATTATTCAACTTCGCTTCTACAATTAATAACGTCGCAAAACTCGCTACGAAAGCGCACCCTCCGAAAGCAGATTTCTCTAGCAGTAGTTTCTAACGTGCGAGGAAACGCGGGAAACTGTGTGCGTGTGCGTGTGTGTTCAGAAAATTACAGTCCGTCCCACACGAGAATTAAGAAAAGCATGAGAACGGTGACGAATTTTGTAAGTAGCGTGCAATTCCGTGAAATATCTTTACACCTCGCGAGGAATGACGCTGCGGTCTTAAGTGGGACCGCTCTCGGATCATCGTCGGCTCATTTAGCCGACAAATGATCGGCACTCGTTGGGAGATCCATGCCGGTTTTTCTCCTTGTTGAAACAACGACGTAGGAATCCATCCGAGATCGATCTCGACGTCACGGATGAGCATCGACGATTTTCCGGTGCGGCCCTTTTGAACCGTCTATTACGAGGTTTCCCCTCTCTTCTTCTTTGTTTTTTTTTATTTTTCAAGCAAGGACCCCGGCCACAGCTTCATCGTAGATCTTGAACCGAGCGTACTCGCGGCGCTCGCGTGAGAATCGCATAAAAGACCTCCGCGTATTCGTAACCGCGGCCGAGCGGGTACTCGAGCACCCACCGGGTACTCGAAAGCAGCGGAACCAGCGATATTTCGATGCATGCGCATGCATGGAGCGCGCGGAATATTTTTTTATCTTCCCCGAGGACGGCGCAAAGATATCGCGCGGCCGATCGCTTCCTCCCGGGACGACGGCGAAATAAGCGTCGGACGATCGAGAATGCGATTTGACATCGTGCGAAAAAAGTCCGCGGGAAATACTATTGGTACAATTCATCAGTATTATTTATTACCGGGTGCAGCGTTTTAATTCGCTCAACGATCAATCATCGTATTGTTCGTAGAGTGTCGTGACGTCGATTGTTTTAATCGCGACTCGCGCAACGAGATACGAACGAGTCACGGTCGAGTTGTCGTTATTAACGTCGCGGCCGAGCCGATCGACGAACTTATTTCCAGCGCGGCCGACGTGCGGCGTAATTAATCACTCGATACGAGAGATTACGATTACGACAACAAATAAAATCGGCCCGACACCTCGCGCGCAGAGGCTGTCGAAGACGCCGGGTGGAGAAATAAAAAGGGCACGGGGGGGGAGATAAATATCTCGCAATTAGCGGAGCGTGACTGAGTGACGAGTGACAGTGTGCGAGAGATCGAAGCGATCGATTTTCAAGCGTCATTAAGGCCGGTCCACGGCTGTGAATGAGGAGGAAGGCGCGAGCGGGGAGGAAAATCGGAATCGCGATCTCCGGCGGCGCGTCCAGCCTGGAAACTGATAAATTGCGACTTCCGCCTGCGTTTCGATCGTGTACCACGTAATTTCCTGCAGAGGAGACGCCCTGATAGGCGCGCGCGAGAGGAGGAGCGGGAGGAGGCGACAGAGGTGGCGGCGAGAGAGAGGAGGAGAGGCGGCGGAGGGACGGGCGGCGGGGATGGGACGGGGACCAACGGCGATCGGAAATTGGCCCGATGACATTGATTAAAGCGTTTAGCGAGAGGCGACAATGTCGTAATTATTAATTGGTGACGACGCCACACCGAGATTCCCGATCGCGATAGATGACGTTGAAATACGCCTGCTTAGGAAATTGGAGTCTAACAAATGACTGACGTGAAGAATCTGCGATACGTTTAATGAACGCGCGCCGCAACCGCGCGCGCGTGAGTGCAGGATGCGGTTGTGACAGCGCTTACTTTCGGCGGCTTTTGCGTGCGGCGGTCGAAGCCGCGTCCCCGTGCGTAAAAGTAACGCTGTCTTTCCTAAGCGTCGTTAAATTGGTACATCACCACTGGTCATTGTTAACTGTCCGCTATTATGCTGCATACCAGTAACATGTAATTCCCCCGCGTCGCCACATTACGACGCATTGTTACGGGAATATATGTTATCTTATACACGCGACGCGCGTGTTAGGTATTAGTGTCGCTTTGGCGAATATCTCTCTCAAACGATTAAATCGTTCGGCGTCATCCTAATGGTATTACCTACGTTTTAACATGTCGATCCGTCCCGCCTGGAATTCGCGAGGCTAACAACATAATCGCGACCGAGTCGCATCTCGACTCTCATCGTCGCTATCCGTTGTCGTGTAGGTTTCTTCCTGTTGTCCGGCACCGATGATACGCGAAGGATCGATCCGATGGAATGCCGCTGCAGAAATAATATCGACCATCGGGCCGACTAAAAGGAAAAAGGGGAGATAGGGAGGGAGACGCGGAATGATGCACGCGCGGCAGAGAGAGAGAGAGAGAGAGGAGACGCAGCAGCGAGAAAAAATTCTCTCGGGGGGAAAAAAGATGGAAGAAACGAGCGGAGAAGAAGCCGTCGAGTCATCGGGCAAACGAGCCGATATTTTCGCACCTCGCTCGACCGAACGGATGGACGGACGGTCAGGTAAGAAGAGGAGGAGAAGGAGGAGACGCGAGAGGCCGAGGAGGAGGCTGCAATGAATTTCGCGCTACCTGAAGACGAAGCGAAGGAGGAACGCGGAGGCGCGCGAGAGGAGATGACGCACGGTGGTAAAAAATAAAAGGACTACGACGACTACCGGGAGGGAGCTGTCCGTGGTGGAGGTGAAGGAGGAGGGAGAGTACGACGGGGGGATGCGAACGCGAAGGATAGCGAGAACGAGGAGAACGAAGGAGCCACGTCGGTCGTGGCGATGGAGACTGGGCCCCGATTTATTGGCGAGTTTAAAAGAACTCGGACCCTCGACATAACTCAGCATTCGCCTGATGTTGACTGAGTGGCCGACTCGCATCGCGCGAGGCCATAGGCGCGGATAGGCGCAACGTACCTGGCCTGTCAGCTTCGGTTATCGTCAGGCACCTCGTCTGCCAATCAAAGAGCATTCACCGGTACTAAGTGGCTCGGCTTAATTAAGCGCAGGAACGAGACATCGTAACGTTGCTGTACGTGCGAGCGAGACAAGTCGGCCGTTCGTTTTTTCCCTCGGGTCGTTGCGTCGTGAAAAATGTTTCCTTGCGGGACCAAGAACGCCGCTTGGGATGAGCAATGTACCGAAAAAGCATATCCGAAATGGTTCACTTTGAAAATTCCGAAATCTGCTAAACCTTGAACAAATTGTAGTCTATAATTTATCAAGTGACAAAGGAGATGTCCAAAAAGCTACGTGACTGTCCTTTCCTTAGCACCGTGAAAATTGCGAGTACAGAAATTTATCTTGGGTCAAGGCCTAACACATGGTACATAGTTTACGATTGATGTATGTCACTGTGATGTATGGCACTGACAGAATATTTTTTCAAATTTACCATGAAAATTATAATTTGTTATCGTCGGACAACGTGGCATTTTTACGAACTTTATGAGTTTTTGAAATTTTACCATACATTTTCCTAGTAACAACATGGCATTTCGAAGAACTTTAAGAGAGTTTTTTTTCTAATTTTACCATATATTTTACTGGTAATTATACTCTGTATACATTTACTAAAAAAACTCTCTTAAAGTTCTTCGAAATGCCACGTTGTCCCACGTTTGCACAACTTTCAGGATCAATTTTAAGAGAACATCCTCGGGTACACTCAAATTTCTAACAAATGTAGGAAGACGCGTCAGAAACGCTGGTCACAATGCACTTGAAAAAAATACATTTGCACGCGCCTACGCATCAACGCCGGCCAGAAGTCGAAAGCGATAAATCAGTATGATTCGCGCTTCTCGCGTGTACCGAGAGAATAACTGCCGCCTAATCCGGCGTGTCATTCGATCGTGCGGCGCAATAAAGTCGAATGACGAGCCAATAAAATATTTATGGAATCGTATGCAAGCACGGGAACGTGCGCTCACCCCTGTGTTTCCCCCCCGGTGGTTACACGATATTTACCCCACGACAATCTCCTCTCCCTCCCACCCCCGAGGGTCGCGCTCTCCCGCCGTTTTCGCAAATACGCGTATTGTGCGAGTAGAAGCGCAAGGAGAGACTCTCGGCCGAAATCCCCCCCCCCTCCTAACGCCGTCGCCCCATCGCCGAACATCGTGTCTCGATCGAGATCATTCCGGATCCTTTTTTTCAGGGGGGCGCACCTTGTTTCGTACAACGAGGCCCCTGGGACAGAGACAATTCCTGCGAGTGAGAGAGAAACATAGTCTCTCTCATTCTTCTACTAGATAGCCTATGTTTCTCTCTCACTCGCAGAAATTTGACGAACTCTCATGGCCAGTCTCTGGTTACAGGGGTCTCTACCCTGGGACAGGGCGAGAGTCGTCGACCAAAAACACCCCCTTGGCAAGCGAACCAATTTACACCGTTTAGCTATAACGTCGTACTTTCAATGCCTAAACCTCGCATTCGTTGTACCGCTCGTTAATATCTCAACTTTACGTTCCGGACACAAAGTGTCCGCGGCTCCTATAATTAATATAAATAAATGTCCCGCGTTTCAACGCGTTTGTGTACACTTTCATTACAGTTATTACAGCGAGATGTCAAATTAACGTGCTCCGCGCAATTGCATGCGCGAGCACAAACATTCGCGGATTAAATACTTCTATGGAAAGTTGATCGACACATCGAGGTGTCGCCCCTATTCATTTGCACGATCCACTCGCAAAAAGCCAGCGCGCGTATTGAAGAAGGTAGCTTAATCGAACGGTAGTCTCGATCGGCGTACGTTTTACATTCGAGAGTAGCGCGATCCCTAGATCCTCCGGTGCCATCCACGACAAGTAACCCTCGTATGGCAACGCAGCTGGAGCCCGAAATCCCTCTTTTTTGCACAGCTGCCCCGAAGGACTCATGCGCAGGAACGCAAAGCTACCCCGGCGAAGCACCCCACCGAGACGAATGTGGATACGCAGTTAGCCCGCTCTCTTTCTCTCTCCCTCCTCCGCTCTTCTCTCTCAACACGCTCGTACCGAACGTCGTAATCCTTTCTCGATCACGCGTTCGCGTCCGTCACAGGCCAAACATGCACCTCTTCGGGAAGCGCATTAAAATCTCATTGGCCGTCGAGTACAAGGGGATCTCGCAGAATTGCGCCCTTTCGTGACGTGAACCGCGCACACGGCAGTGACACTAATAAAAAATCAAAATATCATATTGCAAGCTCGGCGTGACGGTTTAATTAGCTAACAGCGGATTTTGGGTTATTTGTATCTCTTTTCTTTTGTGCGACCGTGCGGCAACTAAAGAAAGAAGGGTCCGCGCGAACGATCAGGGCACCGCTGATGGGGGGCTCGATAAGGGCAGACGAGGTGATGCCCAGAGGTATCCATTAGTGAGTTAACGTCTATTAACGTGTTAAAAGAGAGGCCTCGGTGTGACATCTGGATCCAACTTGTCGCTTCTCGACAAAGATATCGATCGCGCATCGAACTCATCTTTATAATGAGATCCAATGATACTGCATTGTACGTTTTCTTCCTCCTAGCACTCGTGCGTTATTTCGGGCGATCAGGAAAACAGTCATCGCGTGTCAAACTACTCTGGGGAAAAAAAGCAGACAGTCAGCAACCCATTTTAGGGCACACAATTAGCAATCGAATTATTTGGATTGTTCGCAAGTCTACTCCGGGAACAATTTCGACCGTTTCTTTTGTAGCTAAGCAACTTAACATTTCGGTTAGTGGCTCTTAAGTGAAAATTATCTTTGCGTCACTGAATGTCGACAGAACTAATTGAGAGAATTGATTAGTGATTGCTTAAAAATCTCGGATATAGATAGAATAGCTAAGTGCGATTTTTAGTTACGCGGGGCAAAATTCGCAAAGGATTAGAGTTGCGAACAATCCAGATAATTCGATTACTAATTGTGGGCGCCAAAATGAGTTGCCGACTGTCTTTCTTTTTTTCCCAGAGTAGATAAGAGAGCGAACCCTTAACCGAGCCGAGACGGATTTTTTGCGGGGCCTCGTTTCCCGGTTCAATTCCTATTTAGGGTAGTTTTAGGTAATGTCGCTCAAATTGGTCAGCACTGCTACAATGTGTCAGCGGAGGAAAGAAGGTGAATTTTTTGCAACAATCCCGTGCGCCGCGGGCAGTGTTTAAACGAGCACAAATAACCATAATGAGGTTGCCACGAAAATTCTGTTCAAAATTCAGAGCGAGCATTCCGTAAATGCGCGTGCATCCCGAAGACGAACGTTCTCAGAAGGATAAACTCTAATATATGCAAATCCCTAGTGCGGTCGAAATGCGAGAAAGTAGCCGAAACACGGCATTCGCGGAATCGATTCATAACTCGGTGACCATGGACAGGATGCACCGTTAATAGCTACGGCCCTTTATACAGGGTGTCCGAAAAATTATCATCCGTAACGAGGACACGTTCTAGAGCGAATTTCAAGTCCACGTTCTTAAAGAACAGAAATTATTTGTTACGCACCTTATCCCGAAAAGAATATAAACGACCGTCTTACAAAACGCCAAAAGAAACGCCCAACTTTTCATTTTCCTAAATTAGCAACGTTCCAGTGGAGCGCAGTTTTGTAAATTCTAGTTAAATTCGCGTGCCTCGTGCGCTAATGTCCAACGAAAGGAAACAAGTTTCTTTCGATTAGGAGAGAAGGAAGATGTGAAACGAGATATGCAAAAAAGCAGAAGGAACGCAGTCAATCGTTATCTGCCTGTTCTGCTTATCTAAGACAAATTTGCCGCTTGTAAGCCGCACCGAAGGGTCTGCTTTGACAAACTGGGGGTGTTTCTGAACGATCTAGACACGAGTGTACAACACACATGGACAACTTTTAGCCGTGTACACGGGAGATCTTTCTCTCCGCCCAGCGTCCGGTCGAAACGAGTCCCAGAGTCTTTTTCTCCGATTTTTCTCCCCTCTCCCTCTCTCTCTCTCGCGCGCGCGCGTATCCCTCTCTCCTGCTTCGATCGGCCCTCGTAAAACTTGGTCGACTTTTCCTGGCGGTCCGGCATTGACTTTTTCGTGGACGACGCGGAAAAGCACCATACTTCTGGACTCCAGGAAGCTCCGGATGGTTATTTATTTCGGTCGCCACCGAACGTCCAGCGTTATGTGGCGTTCCATTCACGGGGGAATTTACTGCCGATGATCGCTTCCGCATAGCGAGAGAGATACATACGTGCCGTTTCTTGCGGGGGCAGCTTACATTCCAAATATTAGCGCGCGGTAAAGCAAAAAAGAGAAGCGCCCTCGAGAATTTGACAAACGCACCGAGACGTTTCGTTTCGACGACTCCACGCTGAACGTTAGCAGGTACGAGCGTAGATTCGTACGTACGATATAATTCATGGCGCAATGAATATCATTTCCATGCGAAGGAAATAAATGTCTTGTTAAAAGGAAAAAGGGGGTTGTACGTTGTATCGTAAGGAAAATGAATGGCGCGATAACAAATGGATAATTAACGATTCTACCGCAAAGTGCACATTGAAAATCATACGAGATATATATCGCGATCATTAAGCGCGCGATGGGAGAATAATATGTATTAATTAGCGGACTTTAACGCTCTGATGCTTTCCCTAACAAAGGGAAAACGCGGCTAATGTAAGACGTTAATCAGATTTATGGCGCGGCCCCGAACGCCATAAATCTACGGAAATAGTCGGTGAACCGTATCGCCGAATCGCGCTGCCGACAGGAAGAATCCGATCGAGCATTACTCTTCGGCACTGCCGGGCAGGGCGAGAGACGGTCTCCCGGCGTAATTAATTATTAATTAGGATTACCGTCTCCACCCCGGGGCGGCCTCTCGACGACGACGTAACGACTTCCTTCGTGCCGTCGCCCCTAAGATAAACGGGCGACTGCACGAAGACTGCTAAGTAACTCGATGAATTTTCCGGCTGCGCCCCCGGGGCCGCTCGTGCGCCCTCCTCCCCCCCCCCCTACGCGCTGAGGGGGTGTAGCTTCTAATCATCCCTATCTCCTGGCCACACCCTCGCCTTCAATGACCGCGGAGTCGATCTTTTCTCCTTCCTTGCGTTCTACGGTCGAGTTCCCGCCACGCAACCCTTCGCTACGTTTTTTCCTCTCCCTTCGTTCTCTTTGTACGACGGGCTACGTTTCCTCGTCGCGCCTGGCCACAATTTTTCCTCGCTTTCGCCGCTAATACGACGCTAAATCGGCCTTAGGCCGTCGTGGATCGTGGCGAAAGGCGTTAACGGCTGGCCTTAACGAATCTTCGGATGTTCTCTCTGACGTGTATACGGCCGGAGACCTGCGTGCGGCACGCGAGCCCTCGGCGTGCACTACGATTTGAGAATTTATTCTCTAGGCGCTGTCATTATTTCCCCTTTCCTTCACGAATCCGCTGGTGTCAGTCGTCAACTAATTCCAAGTACATTTAACCCACTCGCTCACGGAACGCTCTCGACGACGGACGGACACGCGAGTTGACCGAACCTCCAACGGGAGGCGCATTATTCTTAAAGCAATTGATTTTCAAATCATCGCCGGGGGGGGGGGGGTCGTACTAGAAATTACTCGAAGATCGCGAACTCGTCACCGAAGTAGGAGCGAGCGACGCGCAGGTTTACTTTTCTCAAATCGAATTGCAATTTTGCCGCTAATTGCGGTATAAACAACCCGAGTGATTTATCACGCGAATCAATGATGGCTGACAAGATGCGCGACGCTTGAATTAATTGCCGGGGATTGTCTCGCGCGTTTGTGTGTTTGTGTCACGGAAATACATTCATCTTGCGCGGACGCACGTCGCACGCTCGAATCGTGACGAAGAAATCGACGGCGGGAAACGGGGAGGGCGCGAAAAGGGGGAAAGGCGGAAGTAAATCATGCAACCCCCGTGACGACGTCGGTGCGATGACAAACGAGCGCCGACGACGTCATCGCGCAAGAAGTGGAAGCGACATCTGATAACGACCTTAATCGCATTAAGGCACGTCCCTCCGCCGTACAATCCTCCGCCGCGCGTCGCGGCCGCGTCCCTAATGTTCTGAGAAAAACCCCCGCAATTGCAGATAAATCGCTCCTGGCCGAAGGTACCGAGTACACCGGAGGGAGGGGAGCGCGAGATATCAATATCTCTCCGCTGACAGCTTCCGCTTTATGCGGAGAAGCCTGACGATAATTACCGCCGCAAATTGAATTCGAAAGGTGTCCGGAACCGCGAGGTCGCGGAGGGAAAGTCAAGTGCACCGTCGAACATCGCCGAAAATCGGCGCCACTTCCGTTTGGAGAGCGCGAGGTGCGCTCTCACCCCCCCCTCCCCCACGCACAAAAAGCATTCGTCACGCGTCGCTCTCGAGGGTACGGGGCCATTCTCGACGACTTAAACACACTTGTGCCCCTCGGAAAGAATGAATTCAGCCCGCAGAGAAGGGTTAAGCACGCGGCGCTTTTCGCAGCGTCTCGCGTACGATGGCGCCCGCCGGATTACGCGCGCGGTCCGGAGGTGAGTTTGCCGAGAGCCCGCCATAAATTAGCGCAAAGGCGAGAGAATGGCGTTACGGGTGGGTGAGGCGGGAGAAAGGGAGGGCGTTGGAGAACGAGAGAGCGACGGGGCCCTTCGCGGTCCTACGCAGGTACGGCGACAACACGTGACGACAATATGCTGTGCACAAAATCATCCCAGAACGGCGGGAGCGAGAAAGAGAGAGAGAGAGGGGGGGGGGCAGGAAGTTCAACCCCCTCTGACGACAATGCGACATTTCATTATTAACCCTCCCGTTGCGCCACCGCCGTTGCGCTCGACCCCAAAGCGAGATTCAAATTAAACACGCAAATATTTGCGTATTTTATTCTCGGGGTTTTGTCGGCCGGCCGCGTTTTGTTACCTGCTCGCGCAGCGCGCGCCGAGTTTAATTCGTTTTGTTATAAATACATCAGCGGTCGCGGCAAATTACCTTTTACGAGTGCAGCAGGGGCGGAGGAGGGAAGAGAAAGAGAGAGAAAGAGAGAGTGAGAGAGAGAGAGGGGGGCGAGGGGGGAAAAAAAAGCTCGCGCGATGGAATAACGGCGGTGATAGATTTTTCAGCAAAATTGAGTGAATGGTGGCGAATTATACAAAAATTCGTGCCCATTGTTTCGGAAATGCGCCCGCTGTTTAACGCCGCACCGGTTAAAATAGTTAAAATCTCCGCGGGGATCGCTCGCGCGTCAACGTGCGACGTTAACTTCGTTTCGATAAAAAACCGTGTGTATTTTTGCTAGCCTCGCGATCGAAAATGGATACGCGACAAAATAGATGAAAAAAAAAGCGTATTAAAGGGAGAAATAATCCGTCGCTGTCGCGGGCGGAGCCGATGGAGGAAAAAAAATCGATTGTCACTCACCATGCTCGTACGGACTCGCTGTAGCAGCCGGTTTCCGGGTTCAACATTTTACGCTCGCTATCTGACCTGGAAGACAGAGAGCGTGGAAAACTCATTAATACCAGTCCCACTGTTCGCACAACGACAAAAAAATAATATACATATATATATATAATATCGCTAAAATACGCAATTAATTTTGTTAACGTTTCTAATTAACGACGCGACGCGCGTCGCTTCCGGCTATTTTGCATTTCGCGCAAATATCCTCTCGCAGAAGAAGCGGTTAACGAGCGCGACGACGACGACAACGACGACGACGATGAGAGGCTGTCGGCAGTCGGCGGGACGTATTTTCGCCCAACCTGTTAACAGTGACGTCAGTAAAGATAGACGAGCGACAACCGGCCATTATCGTCTCAGCGTAGTCGACACGCGGGATGAATAATATACGCGCGTAACGAACGCGCAGGGCGGCGTCGATGGTGACAAGGTGTAGACCCGTGTTGTGCGGAGCACGACGTATGTGTCGATACGTTTATTCGCAATACGCCTAGCGCGCGTGTAATAACGAAACGCACACGCGCGTACGCGCGCGCGCGCGCGCACACACGCCCGTACCTCGCCTCTCTCTTTCTATATATTATACCGTCGTGACTCCGCGGCATCGATACATTATCCGTTAGCGGATTTATTGGGCGCTCTTTTCGACGAGCTACCCCGCTTTCGCGTCGGCTTTATCGCGCTATCGCCGCGTCGCCGCCGACAGAAAACGTCGGATTTTTGCGCGCGGACGCAGCGCAATTGTTACCGGAAATGAAGTAACCCGGTTAAAGGCCGGGCGAGACGGTGAATATGAAATCTTGGTTTTACAGCCGTGCGCGGGGCCCTTCCGAGTTTTTGTCGTCGCGACGTAATATATGATTTAAGAACTTACCGCGCTATATCAAATGGACTAAACTGGGTACTTATCGCCGTAATCGCGTTATAGGCGCGCTTACGCAGCCTCTTGTCACGGTCAGAACGGCATAATAAGTCGCACAAAGGCGCTACCGGAATCCGCCACGCATATTACATCGCGCGGCCGTCGAATAATATCTCTAATGAAACGGAACGCTTATCCCGGAGTCACGGCTAATCCTTTGATTTCTTAATCGGAACATCGGGCGTGTGTTTGCGTGTTGTGACAGCGGGCATTATCGTGCAACCGATTACGCGCGACATCGTGGGCTATAGGTGAGAGCGGGGTGGGGTCGTGAGAACCCCATCTGCCCACAGAAAGGGTGGACGGGGACGAGGTAGGAGGCGCGCTTTCTCGTCGAGGGTGGAAATCACTGTCCGCAGGCATTAGGCATTCATGCGTGAGTCCTCGTCGCCGCGCAACCCCATACGCGCGCGCGCGCGCACCGCACGCACGTGCGCATGTGTGGGAATGTGAATTCACCGTGGTGAATACCACCGACGCTATAATTCGGCAGGGGTCGGTAGGAATGTGATTTTTGGTCGGCGCAATATGTCGCCGGGACAAGCGGATTCGCCCTCGGCGAATGGGCTGTTCGGTCCGGAGAGGAGCGTAGAGCCGGAAGGTGAGCCTGCGAGTACGGGCGGCCCGGAGAATCAAGCCGCGGGACAAAGAGTGAAATCGGTTTTTCTTTGTTGCGCCGCAAATGGGAGCGGTTTGTTTTTCACTTTCTACGTTTCTTTGAGGAGCCGCGGAGGACGGTGTTCTCGCCGTGAAAATCGCCGATGCGAAAAACCATGGGCTCCCTGGGTAGACGATCTCTCTCTCTCTCTCTCTCTCACACACACTCTCGGCGCGCACCCGAGCTGTCGTTCAGCGATATTATTAAATAACGATGCATTAATTGGACGGTGAATAACGTTGAGGCTGGGCGTCCCGCGCGTTACGCCGCGCGCTACGGAATGCGAAAAGGCGCTGAGCATTGTGATGCACTTGCATTCGCAGAAATTTGTAACGCAACGCGGAGACAACGCTCTCTCGTAATCCGAGAGAATTGCCGCGGTAGCTTGATACGAACATGAAATTTACACGACAATTGGATCGAGACGTTGCGAGATTTCGAGACGATCCGATTCGACGGGCGTCGATGCACGATTATTCATCATTAAATGGAAATTTTATAGCGCAAGCGGCCGCGTGCATTTGGCCGCGTTTTGCCGACTAATCCGCTCGCTTTCGCGAAAATGATATAAATACGCAGCGGCGTGACTTTTATTTTGATAATTCCATGCGAATCGGGAACTCTAATTAAAATCGTTTGATTGTAATCGGCGCGGAGCACCTCGTGTCCGCACGCAGAGATTGCCACGATGACAGATTGTGTCGAATGACGATCGCACATTCCTTTCTCAAGTAGAGCGTAACTTAGCGGCGAGCATTCGAATTAATAGACGCAGCTTTCGATCTATCTTTGGGCATGACCGCAGACTATGACTTATGCAAGCATTCGATTTCACCGAAAGTATAACGAAGATATTCGCAGCCGGCGTTAACTGTAGAAAAATTGATACGGCACGATAGTATATTATGTAATATCGTTATACCACACACATTAAATATTAACAGTTTATGTGTATATACACGTAAATGAACTTTTCTTTGCGGTGAATTTGGAATATTTCGCTGCACACAGTACCGGCCATAATTATGTCACTTTTCGATTTTTTGAGCATAACATGGTTTTTAAGTGCACGAATAAAAAATTCGAAAATCATGGTGTACTTTGTCAAATTTTATTACCCTTCGTGTGCAAAGTGCACCTGCTATCAGGTGCCTACTGTAAAATTTTGAGCACATTCGATGCACTTTGACGAAAGTTGCGCTCAGAAAACCTGACGATGATATAATTTTGACCGGTACTGTAGACACGGTGGAAAACATTTTGTATTTTTAACTAAATTTTTAACTCGGTCCTTTAAGATATAAATCAATTACAAGTGTAAACGCCATTTAGGACCTGCGCAGCTGGAGGTAGCTTTTTTAATCACTATGTGAATCCGTATACCGTATTTTTTTTCCATCCTGTCCTGCGTACCGTTGCGAACGGACAAACACAGGCTTTTCGTTAGGCGGAATCATTGTCGTCAGTGAATTCACGTGTTATAAAATCGCTGAACGATTTTTTCTAAATTATCTTAAATGCTATACTTAGCATTTAATACTATAACCCCTTTGCCCGTACTGACAATTAAAATTCTTATTATTACCTCAGCCAGGGTTCGAACCTGGGACCTCCCTCAATCCGTGACGGACGTCTTAGCCAACTCGAGCCACTGAGGCTGTGATAATATAATGCGCATTTTGTATTTTCGTTGCAATTTTCTCGTGTAGAAATTTTTCTGTTAAATTTTTAACATACTGTTATGTTAACGTAACATATCATAGTGACGTTAGTTTCACGTTTCGGAATTGAGTTAATATTCGCCGTTTTGACAAATGAAAAACGGTTCTGACCCGACGTTTCCTGGGAAAATGCGGCACTGTTTGATAAAAATAGATCTATAATGATTGAACTGTGTCAACTAGAAGTCAGATAATAATGTTCCAAGCATTAGGTCAACAGGCCGAAACGAGGTAAGGTCTTTGTAAAACCTTGAACAAACACTAGATGCACACAATAGATGGCCGAAAAAGGCAGGAAGCCCTCCAAAATTTAAGACACCGTAGCCGCTGTAGACAATTACAACCATTTATCACGCACGGAAAGAACAATGTAGCTGCTGTAGCTAAAACTTAGCAAAATAGGGACAGCTAATATTTTTAGTTGTGATAGCTCAATATTTTGCTACGACAGCAAACCGTTTGCTGTCGCACCTAATACAATAGGCACAGTAGCAAAATATTGAGCTATCACAACTAAAAATATTAGCTGTCCCTATTTTGCTAAGTTTTAGCTACAGCAGCTACATTGTTCTTTCCGTGCGATGTCCGAAACTGTCATTTCCTTAGTTGACGAGTTAAACTCCTTCTTTCCTTGTACGAATGTCATCAATCAAAGCTATGCTGAAAATGGATATTATTCTTGACCAAGAGAAATCCACCCCTGGAGACTTTTGCACACGTTACCAGCAAATGCGTGACAAGTGCGTGTGCCAGGATTAATTTTTCAATCTTCCGATTGTATTTTATTCTGGACGAGTGAGACAAATCGTGATAAAAAATTACTGTTGCTATTATTACGGGATTAATTTTGATGTTACACGACGGCAAGTGCGATCGTTTAACGTAGACTGCGATTCATCGCAGGATCGTATCATTGGAGATAAAGCTACGAGTCGATAACCGCCCGATTCGTACGGGCGATCTCTTTCGACGCAAGACCTGCCGTGCATTGCGCAAATAGCGTGTCCCCCGTGGCATAATCACTGTACTTAAGGGGAGTGGTTGTTCCACCCGTGACCGGGTTCCCATAACCCCGGCGTTATTAAATGCCAAAGCGAAATCACGTCGTTCACGTCGTGCCGTCCCACACGATCGGCCGCTTTTGGCAGGTGCTTCGTCCACGGATTTCCCATAAAAAGGGAACGCCGTGCGCGCGACTTTAATTATGCTCCACCTGCCCCCGTCGAAATTCCCATGCTGCCACGGTGGGGAAATCCGTGATTTCTCGTCGCCGTAACCGGCGCGGCGTTACGCATAAATCAGGGTGAACGAAATATTATTTAAATATTTATGACGATTGTAACTGTAATGGCATGCGTAAGCCCCTCGTTAACCCGTCGACAGAAGAGACGGTCCTGACAACTTTCGAGTACATATTGAATTTCGCCATGACATTATAATCGTACGTTAAATTCAATTTTGTATGACAGTTTGAAATAAAAAAAAAGAGACTGACAACGTCAGTCTCTTAGGCCCAGCTTCACGGTGGCTAGTTAGCTTAATTAGTTGTTAAATAGTGTTGCCAACCACTGATACAAAATTCGGTAAGCTATTTACAAGATTATATATATATATGTATACACGTATATATTGTTTGAGCTTATTTGCGAAAATGCAAGTGGTCAAAATGTAACCTTGTAAATAGCTTACCGAATTTTGTATGGTTGGTGTCACTACTTAACAACTGGTTAAGCTAACTAGCCACTGTGCAACTGGGCCTTAGTATATTTCAAAACCAGACGGGATAAGAATTACCCCTTCGGGCGTGAGCCTCGATATTAATTACAGTTCGCGAAACATTACTCCTTTCATCAGCTCGCAACGGCGTGTCACAACGAGGAGCTGTGTTAACGAAAATAACGGATCGTCGGGATCAGCGTGGCCACTTATGCACAAGTCTATCCGCGAAAAGTGCCACCGAGCACATTGCGAGCTGAATTTCGCGGAACGCGCCGTCGCCGAAATGAAATATCTGAGTTATCGCGCGCTCACATCGGGCTCGCGTCGAACAATAAAGGGGAAAGGAAGGAAAGACGGCGCGAAAACGCGCGAGTTATTCCGAACGCAGGGAAGACGGGGGTTGTAACCAGGCCGGGTCCGCGTCGCCGCGCGATGCCGGGCGTCGGTATCCGCTTAACAAATCGGCCTTTTAATCACGAGTGGCTAGCTGCCTCGAGTCATTTGGCCCTAATGGCAGCCTCTTGTTTAGGCGCACCGGTCGCAACGCGGTAGGTTGCCGAGCAATTTCGTTCGGGGCCGCGCCGATACGCCGACGTTTTGTTTAAACCATCCCGGCTCATTAGTCATCGTTCGCGGACGGCGCGAAGTAACCCTTTGACGTGCGATCCGCGAGGCTCGCCTTGGCCGACGCGAAGCTGAAACGGACGCTTTTGTGTCGCAATAAGCTCGCGTGCCTCAGAATTCGCCCGGAGAACGGGACCACCTTCATCCGGCAGATCGTTTGTAAAGCGATACGACTCGGGCATGAACGTTTAGATAAACGATGAAAGTATCGCGACGTATGCGTAAACTGTAGTGTCCTGTGAACGAATGAAATATCGAACGCTCGCATTTTCGAAGTCCCGGACGTTTCACACAGAAAACAAGAATGTTCTTCTTTGGAAAAATATGTTTAGCTTCAACGCGAAAATCCTGAAACGAGATTACGTTGCGTTAAAGGAAGGAAAACTTACTGCAACGAAGCAATTTTATATAATTCAATTAAGAGAAATATACACTGCGAAAAATGTCCGATTAAATATAATCGGATAATCCAATTACGTAATAACAAACGGATATATCCAGTAAAATTGTATCCGACGAAAAATACGATCGATCTTGCAATCAAATTTCATCGGTGACTGCATTTCATCGGATAAATTTCATCGGACGTATCCATAATTTAATCGGAAAGCATAATCGGAAAAGTTCACCATCGGAAACACTATATTTCGTTCTCTCTCGTTCGCATGTAATCAAGGGGGAGCGAAACAGCACGAAACAGAGTTCGTCCTTTTCTACGTGAACCTCTACCCCCCCCCCCCCATTGCTCAAATGAAGGCAAACGCTCGATCTAGATATATTACGTCTATGCATATTTCCAAATCGGCGGTTGTAACGATTGAAACGTCCTTAATGGAGTGTAAATCGGATTCCTGCGTTGTCTCGGAAACGTAGTGCTTACGTTGCCGGGAACAACGCGCGTTCCGACGAGCGCGGGACATCTAATAACAACATTGGTAAAGTCAACGAGCCGCTACGGTCTCATCAGCGGATGAAATCAGCGCGAGCCCGCGTAGGTTCCGCACCCTTCCGGTTCCGGTGTTCCGGTAGACTTGCTCTATCTCCCTCCCTCCCTCCCTCTCTCTCTCTCTCTCTCTCTCTCTCTCTCTCTCTCTCTCCCTCTCGCTCCTTCCCTCTCCCCCTCGTCGTCACGCGGTACCCCCGGTTTCCGGTATTCAGGTGGGATACACGCTCAGCCGAGCGTCGTGACGCCTCGAATCCATAGATCCATGGATCCTACCTTCTCTCCCGCATGCCCCGTTCGTGCTCTGCACTCGCTTTCGATGGCACTTCCGGTGCGACAACGCGAAGTTTATCGAGATCTTATCTCCGCACGAGTTAATTACAGTCAAAGGCGTTGAGTAGGAAGAGATGAGAGAGAGAGAGAGAGAGAGAGAGAGAGAGAGAGAGAGAGAGAGA
>NW_011967211.1:265251-283216 GCF_000949405.1 Vollenhovia emeryi | reverse complement strand
TTTTTAGTTTAACTAGCCCTTCGGGCTGCATTTTTCAGATACGTAATACGTCGCCGTTTGAGAGCGCACGGGTGCCTCTTTTAAACGCATACATATTCATATATCTCTTTCAATTGCAGAGAGAGGGGGGAAGGGAGGGGGGCGAGAGAGAGAGAGAGAGAGAGAGAGAGAGAGAGAGAGAGAGAGAGAGAGAGAGAGAGAGAGAGAGAGAGAGAGAGAGAGAGAGAGATGGGGGGGGGGAAGAGAGGGATGTTTTCATTCGACACAGTCACGTTTACAGTAAAGTAAAAAAAGTGAATTATTCGTAACCTGTTCGTCGCCATTTTAGATTTATCGATGCTGCCGTACGAGTCCATTTCTGCCTGCCTCGGCGAGAAGCTACGATTATAACGCGTAGATACGATCGCAACCTGTTACGATAAGTTCTTTCCGCGTCCGCGATCCGCGGAGGCAGGTTCCAAAATGCTCGCGAGGGCGCTTTCGAGGGGGGAAAAAAGGGAAAAAAAAGCAATATTCGCGCGTACCGCATTTGGCGGCTTTACGCACTAGCCATTTTTATTGCGCCACTTTTCACTCGACAATGCCGAGCGAGCGTGACGCGCACGGGTTCGCGCGGGTTCGTGACGCTGGTTTTTTAGGCTCGGCCGATGGGAAAAAGCGATCGCGACCGGAAGTGGAAGTGGAAGTGGAAATTGAGGCAATGAGAGCGTAGCCCGACGCCGCTCTTATCGAGACATCGTCGGTCTCTGGTTTCCGCAATTTCCTATCTGTCGACTGTATATACGTCCTGCAATAAAAATACATTTCATCACGCTGCGCCGCACCGAAATTCGCGTCCACGCGCGTCGATCGACCGGCCGGAGCTCGTCCGACAGCCGAAACGTGCGTACATTTCGCGGGTACAAATTGCGGGATTAATGAGACGAGGAGACGAGAGAAAAGGAATTGTCGCCCAACTGCATTGACACCTTTCGTGCTTCCGCGTGGTCAGATGTGAATCTTTTTCTCGCAAAACGATTCTTATATAATAGGACATTTGCTGCAATGTTTGTCGGCATCAGTCAATCATCGATCATCCTTTATTGGGCAGAAAATGGAGTCGCCTGCGTGTGTGTTAACCCTGGATTGTCACGTACGAGAAATATCAATTACGCAGCACTATTGGTGACGCCAAATGTTTCATCAAAAGTACGAGCGATATCTACCTGAAGTATCAATTTTCAATATCGTTGCAAGATTACAACGAAATCGGTTCTGCTGGAAATCGACGCGTCTGCTGAAATCACTGATCGCCGCCACGTGAAATCAAGAATTAGGTGCTGACTCGACAGTTGTAAACGTGTACGAAAGGAAACATGCAAATAAGTGTTAGTCGGACGCTGTTTTTTTTTTTATCAAAGCGCACTCAAAAACTGTCCGTCGGATTGTTAGAGCGAGCCTAGGAATATTATTAGAAAGGAGGATTTTTGCGTGTGGAAGGGGCAGGCGGCGGCTCGACGGCGTAGGCAGCTCCTTTGTGAGTGGCGGCAAATATTTTCCGAGGTATGCGAAATCCCGGCATCGGTTTCGCTCAAATTGAGGACGGTTCGATGACGAAAACCAACCGTGAAGAGAAGAGCTCTGCGGCCCGGGAGGGCGAGGGGACACACGACGAGGGGCAGGGGGGGAAATTTACCCTAGCGGCAACATTGCGAGAGTGCACACCTGGCCGAGAGCTGTGCAGCAGCTGCGGCTACAGACCCTCCGACGCCGACAGGGGATGAAAAGGGGAGGGAAAAACGAGCGCAGAGCGGAGAGTCGTTGTGGAGCATCAAGGTTGACGCGCGCGCGCATGAGAGAGACAGAGAAAGGTAGAGAGGAGGGAGGGAAACGCAGGGAGAGGTGCGCAAGGGTCTGGATGCTGAGATTTCAGTTACGTGTTCGCCCTGCGAAGATTTCAACGCCGCACGAAAAACGAACGGGGATAAGGTGTACGACTATTTCGACCCGATTCGATATAAACGATAGGTATATGCTTCTGTACCGGGCGCAGCGTAAATGCGGAAAAGCAGATCCGACGGCCCGCATTTCGCGTCCCACGCCAAGTACAATTGCACATCGCTCTCTGAATGGAGCGAACGTGAATGAGGGGGGGAGAAAAATGCCGGAGACATTGGACGTCGCGTTTCAGTAGAGTCTAGATCTGCCGAGCAACATCGCGGTTAATTGAATGGCCGAACAATCGAGTTAAATAAGCGAATGTCGCAAAGAACAGCGCGACGGAGATAAAGGTATTTCGCTGCGAGTGTAAATGATCGCACCTTTGTTTGTCCACAATAGTTCCTTAAACCATTATTTCTCTCGCGCTCTCTTGACACAGTTCCTTCCGAAGGGCGTGCAGGTGAATTTATTCAAATGCCGATCGATTCAAAAGGGCTCATCGACACAAGCATTCCACCGTCTCTCCTCTTCCTTTCCCTCTCCCGGCCTCTTTCTCTTTCGCTCTCTTTTGTCATTCACCGTACGCGAGTCTCTTGTACGGCGATCTTCGTCAGCACGACGAGGGCTAGGGACAATGACCGTGATATACGATTCTCGAATTTGTTTATAAATGCTCGGGATGGCGCCGCACGGTCTAAAGATACCCCGGGCCGCAGCCTGTCGCGCGAAAAATGCGTCTTCCGTCACATTCCCCGTTACGCAACCGACAGGTTACTCATACGAAATTACGTCAAGGGCGAAAGGGTTATTGAGACGTCACACACGATGCTCGCCCCACGGTCGCACGACCTATTTACAGGATTATCATTTTATCGACTCGTACAGAATGGAAAGGATGGGTGTTCCGGTGTGAAGAAAATAATCTGAGTAACATGATTCTGTGGAATTCCGAGCGTTCCACTACTGCCTTTCTGCAGTGGTAAAGGAAACCGAGACACTATGCGTCATTAGCGAGAAATGTCGCCATTCGAGACCTAAACTGTAACCTTTTTTTTCCATATGTTGTCCCAGATGTTTCTTTTGTTCTCTCTTAAATCTTTCGCTCTCATTTATCGTTCACCGTATGCAACTCTTTCGCACGGCGATCTTCGGCAACACGACCAGGACCAGGGACAACGACTGGGATGCAAAATTTTGGAATTGGTTTATAAATGCTCGGGACTGCGCCGCACTATTAAGAAATAGGCGGCAGCCCGTCGCGCGGAAAATGCGTCTTCCGTCACATGTCCCGTTACGAAACCAACAGGTTATATTTTTAAGGGCAAAGGTTATTGAGGCATCACACACGATACACGTCTCACGATCGCCCGATCTATTTACAGAATTATCATTTTATCCACTCGTATAGAATAGAAAGAATGGATCTTCCGGTTTGAAGGAAGTTATCTAACATGATTCTGTGAAATTTTGAGCATTCCATTTCTACCTTTCTGCAGAAATGAAGGAAAACGAATACGAGACACTATGTCATTCGCGAGAAATGTCGCCATTTGACACCTAAACTGAAACCTTTTTTCCAGATGCTGTCCAAGACTTGGGTCATAATTTTGTTTTCTTTTAAATTCTTTCGCTCTCTTTTGTCGCCCGCAGTATGCAATTCTCTTTTGTACGGCGATCATCGTCAGCACGTGGACTACAGGCAACGGCCGTGACATACAATTCTCGAATAGGTTTAAAAAGCGCAGAATAGCGCCGCACCTATTCAAAAATACCCGCACCGCAGCCTGTCGTGCAAAGTGCGTTTTCTGTTACATTTACAAGTAAAAGATTACATCAAGGGCAAAGGTTATTGGGGCATCACGCACGATACTCGCCCCACGGTCGCACGATTTATTTACAAGATTATCATTTTGTCACGGAAAAAAAATGTAGCTGCCGTAGCTGCACGTGGTAACTAAATTACAGTTGTAACGTATGGACAGCTAATATTTATAATAGTTGTAATAGCTAATACTTTGTTACTGTGCCTATTGTATTAAGTGCGACAGCAACAAACCGTTTGCTGTGATTTAGAAATGTATAGTTAATGCAGCCAAATATTTTTAGCAGAGCATGATCAGCTATAAACGGTAGCGAATGTTTTCTTCGGTGTTCGAGTCGAAATAAAGAAGGGAAGGGCGTATCTTCCGGTTTGAAAAGTGACCTGAGTGAAATGACTCCATGAAATTCCAAGCATTCCCAGTCCTACCTTTTCGCAGAAAAAGGGAAAATGACCCGAGAAACTAGACGGCATTCGAAACCGAAAAATTTCGCCATTCGAGACCTAAACTGAAACTGCTTTGCTTTTCACGTGCTGCTCATCCAGAGTTGTGTCATTATCATGTTCTCCCTTAAATTACGCAGGGTAGCGCCAAAACGACCGAATTAACCGAAAATGAAAAATGTTTACCGGACAGTTGGTGTAGCAAGGCAGGTATTACCTCGAAGAGACAAAGCTCCGCGGGACGAAATTACAAAAGAAGCGTGTCCGCGGCAAGGAGGAAGATCCGGGAGCCTAAGTTTATTTACATCACAGTGCCGGGCTGGCTCTCTCGTTGCTTTGTGGCATGCTTGCCATAATGCATATTAATAGGAAATAATCCCTACGGGGGTGGGCGCGGCGGAAAGCGACTCGGAATACCTTTCGGGACACCCGACGTGATAGAGAAAGAGAAACGGGGGAGAAAGAGAGAGAGAGAGAGAGACAGAGAGAGAGAGAGAGAGAGAGAGAGAGAGAGAGAGAGAGTCGGAGCAGGAAATATACTCGCGGATACAAGCGAGGCGCTTTAACCGCGTGACGTGGAAATTTCGTGACGAATTTCCACGCCGGAGATGAATATTCATGCGAGTCGCGCGCGAGCAGTTCGCACTGCTGTTACTTTTTACAAAACGCGAACTGAAAACTCGAAAGCGTATCCCAAAAAAAGGTTGGAATGTATGGAATTTAAAGTTTCTTTTACTTTCTTTTTATTTTATTTTTTGAGATTTTGCCGACTCGCTGTACCGACGCCTGTCCGGGTTCCAAACTTCACGAAATCGTTACGTGTGCGTAATTTTTTGTCAAAATATCCGCGATAATGAATCCAAAGGTTCCCCGCATGTAGAATATTATTGAAAATAATCGACAGCGTCAAAAATGATTACATAAAAAATGTATACGCATCAACGCCAAAAAAACGTACTTATCTACGGCCGAAAGTATCTGCCATCCCCCTCAATTCTTAGAAATGTTGGCTTAAAACTCTGCATCCTTATTGATTCTCGCAAGCAGGTCCAGTAGGAAAAATAGTATCGCGTGCCGTCGGCTTTAGCCTGGTCTAAAACTCTGCATCCTTATTGGTTCTCGTACAAGCAACCCAGTGGGGAAAAATAGGTTATCGCGAGCCGTTGACTTAAGAAATTACAGGAATAAATTTTCCACGAGACTTAAGAAAACTCGCTAACTTATTTGAAAGCTCATTAGTGTAAATAGGAAACGACTCGAAATTCTATTCTTACGCATAATCTGGCGTCATTTGGCGTCGCCTCTCGAGCTTAACGTCGGCTTTCCTTTCCAGGAATTTGTGTGGCACCGTTACATCGAGGTGAAATTGACATCATCAGACGTGTCTAGCTACCTGCTCGTATGGAAACGGCGCCGGTATACATATTAGGAAGGACACCCCGTCGATCGTGTTTACGTTGCATTATAGATGCGTCTCTCCGGACGGCACAAAGAGGCTTTCTTGCAGAAAAAATTTGCACATGTTTTCCTTTTCTTCTCCTCTTTTCCGTTCCTCCTGTTTTTTTTTTCAAGTGTGGTCGCGTCGCGTCGCGTCGCGTCGCGTCGGCTCCGGTCGGTTAGCTACGAAACGGAGCTGTTCAAATATTAACATGGAAAACAGAGGAGATTCCCAGACCTTGCTTGGTTTCGTAACACTGGTAGCCGAGTTTACACGTTTACCCCGAGGTTATCTGTACGCGCTCGTGTTTGCCGACACCTTTGGCCGTCCCTTTACTCGTACGCACGTGCGTATTTATATATTTATACACGCGTGTGTGTTAAATGCATGTAACTTACAACGCGCAGTAGCGCGCGACCGATCACCCACGCGCGACTCTTCCGCCGATTACGTCACGAGGTCGTAATACATTCATATGCCAACGGCACACAATACCATTTTTCCCGCTGGATTGCTTACGAGAACCAATAAGGATGCAGAGTATTAGATCAGATGACTTGGGGTTAAATTCTGATTGGCTCTCGTACACAATTCGGTAGGAAAATAGTGTGCCGTTTGCTACGGCCGGAATCGCTCTGCGCTGGTTGTATAATAAATTTATAATAAACTCTAATCTCTCACACGAATATTTCGTGCAGAAAAATTAACGTAAATATGTAGGCAATTCGAGTAAATAGAATTTCCGGGTGGAAAGCTGAACGACTTAATTATTTGATTATTGCGAGTTTCATGAAACATTCGCGTATTTTCTTTCGTAAAATAACTTGGTAGCTCCTTTTAAAAGCTGCAAGGCGGTGCAACCATTCACGCGTATCATAGTATATTTACAGAAGCGTAATCGTAGAAATCGTTTCTAGTAAGAGCTCTGTTAATAGATTCAATATTTGATCAACGTTACACATATAAAGGATCCAAACACCATCGCGTGTGCCGTCAAGCGCACGTCGGGCACTATGTAAAATTAAAAAGTAACGATATAGCAGCCTAATGTCTCGCGACGAACGTTATCGTACACTTTCTAGAATAAAACGCGAATCCAAATAAATGCTTGCTTAATGTTTCTCATACAGTAGCGATTCGAGTGAAAATTATCATGGAACATTGAAGTCCGAAATACAAATGTCGGGCATAAGTCACACATTTATTCATCCAGTCCCGTTCGAGACACGAGTCCAAACGGCTATTATTTTAAGTATAACCCTGTGTAAACTATCGCTTAAAATGCTGTTGAGACAAACAAAAATGGAAAGCGAGAAATAACGAGAGATCCGAAAATCGTTTCCCCGGCATGCCATCGGAGAGCCGTCGGCGTTCGGCCGGATACGCTCGAATTCACACACCCCGAGGATTCTGAGGTAGAAAATCAGTGGCCGCCGCCGCCGACGCGTACCGAAGGTATAACCGGCACAGACAGTTGGGCGCCCAAAGCCTATGCCGTAGAAGGGCCGCCGGGGTCCTGTGCGAAGGACCTCTCAGGTAGCCGCCGTCTCTCTACCTTCGTTACCGGCTCCTCCCCTGCCCGTCTCAATGATCCATTCGCTCGCACAGCGGCCCACGGGGGCCTGCAGTCCACCGCTCAACAGAGCCTGATCACCCTCCCCCTCGTGTTTCCTCAACGAGCACACCTGGTCCCGCTAGATTCTAGGCGAGGACCGACAGGATGGTTAGGCACGGTTCTCCCGATTTTTCTTCTTTGTCTTTACCGCACAGTCCGTCCGTCTCGAATAACTTTGCTCTCTCCATTTTCTTTCTCATATTTTTATTTTGGTGTGGTTTTCGTAAGACGCTTTCATTACTTAAATTAATAAAACGATTTCATTGGCGAACGACAAGAAATTATAATCTTTACTAGCCGGATACTCGAAAATGGTTAAAATAATCGATTGGAAAGCCTTCATTTCAGCTTTTACTTCGTCATCCGTGGCCTCTATCGTTGTTTCTTTAATAAGCTCGTGGTAATTGTACTCTCTACATTGACATTGTTTATACCGATTAATGATTTATCTTACCGAGTCTCCTCGATCGGCAAATGTCTGTTTATAGACGACTTTCTACGAGCTAGACGACGTAATACGTCTCTGGCTAGTCTTGATGATGAAGCGGCCTCGATATCAGGCCCCATAGGTACCAAGTAACAGAAATCGGTAATCATACACCACTATCAAGCGAGGGCCCGACTGCTCGCTCGCGGTGCGCTCGATTCGAAGCGGAAAGAAGAGAGTGCAGAAGAAAGAACGGTACGAAGAGGAGAAGAGAACAAACAGCGAGAAAGAGAAAGAGAGAGTGAGAAGGGGAGGGAGGGGGGGGGGAAGAGAGCGAGAGAGAGGTGGTTTCTCGTTACAGAGCTTCCTGTATGGAAATCACAAAATGCCAGTCTCCGGTCCTGAGCCTCGTGTCTGGCACAATAATCTAAGATTTAAATCAAATCTAGGCTACATAAACGACCCCTCTGCGCGCGACCACCGACGTCTTCCGGAAGGTTTGTCCTTTCTCTCCCTTCCTTTCCCACCTTCCTTTCCCACCTCTCTTTCTCTCTCTCTTTCTGAGTGGAATGTGGCTGACGGGAGGGGCTACGGAGATTGTCGAGGTGAGGCATAATCGATTTTTGTGTGTTCGAGTAGGAACACGAAAAATTCTTTTCGGGGAAAGCACGACGTTCTAAATTTCAGAAAAAAAAAGAGAGAGGAACGTACGTGCCAATTTCGATGGACGTCGATCAAGTGCATTGTTATCGAATTGACACGCACTGATAAAATTTTATTACGAAACTTGCAGCGATAAAATTCGAGTCGATGCAATGATAATCGAGCTATCTTTTTAAACTATCTCCTTGGGAAACCACCAGTCGTAGTTGAGGGAAATAAAGCCAACGGCACACGACACTATTTTTCCTACCGGATTGCTTGCGAGAGCCAATGAGGATGTAAAGTTTTAGATCAGATGACGGTAAGGCTAAATCCTGATTTGCTCTCGTAAGCAATCCAGTAGGGAAAATAGTATCCCGTGCCGTTGGCTTCAATCTAATAAGTTACTTTTCTCAAAATTACAGCTATTGCGTCTCAAAGATTGGACTAAATCACTGTTACACGGAGAGAATTTTCTCTTGAAATTTATCCTGAAAATCATGTAATCGTGGGACGACAAGGCATTTTGATGAACTTATCCGGAGGAATTCTAAGAAAAAATTCTGTCCACGCACAAATTATTATTATCTCATTATTTACTAACTCTAAGACCTCATCAATCAGAAATAAAGGAGAACTCACTGCACAATGTCCCGGGCTCTCTCTCTCTCTCATCGTTTTTCTTTTTCCTCATTTTTTTTGCTCCGCTCACTCGTCTCCCGAACACGAAGATATTCCGGCTGAGTTGCGCCTTCTCCCGAACTATCGTGGACCGGATCGAATGGCGGCCGGGGCCGCTTGAGAGGCAAGACGAAGGGGGAGGGAAGAAGTATCGTGGACTCGAAAAGAGTGTGTAGCCAGGGGTGAAATCCGGTAGCCGCGACCACGTCGACCCACGTTTGCGTTCGACGGGGCGCAAAACGGTCGGGCAGCCGCGAAAAAGATTTCGTGGATAGCGGACGCGGGAGCGGCCGTCAAAGGTATCGCGAGCGATCCGACATCGCCGCGGGCTCGGGTGTTGTTTCAGGGTAAAATAGCGAGTACGGCAAGATCAACGCGAGTCTTGCAAAGGTACGAAAATCTGCGTTTAAAAATAAAGGAACGGGAGAGCCTCGGCCTGTTTCTCTTTCGGTCTCTCGCTCACTTGAGAAAGCGTGCGGTCTACAATTCTGCATGTTACACGATGCGAAGGCATTATTTTAGTTAGCAATGATACAGCTTCACTTTTTGCGAAATCGGAGTCGACCACACTTTCGGGATCCCACAGGAGTATTCTTTCTATCTTGAAATTGGTACACCTTCAACTTTCTTAGACGGCCAGCACAGAACACTATACAATTTAAGCGTGTTAGCGAAACTAGCAGGAAAGTTATTTCACAGAGATGTAACTCGACTACCGCATGCTCCAAGAAAATGAGGAAAAAATGAAAAAATTATATAACTGGCTTAAAATCAAGTGGATGAGGCACTGCTAAAGTAACGCCCTCATACTCTCTAAAGTTTTTGGAGTGAAAATAGAACCATAGAGTGAAATATTCGCTCTATTGGAGTAAATATTCATTCTAATAGAGTAAAGATTTGCTCCAATAGAATGAACGTTTCACTCCATGGTTCTATTTTCACTCCAAAAACTTTAGAGAGTATGTAATTGTCAACGTCGCATGTGCCTAAATCGGCGATTAAGCACATGTCAATAATATGTTTTGAGTAGCGTCGGGATTTTTGGCGCTGCTGAAAACCATGTGTGAGTATTACTCGTGGCGACCCAAGTAAAACCATCGCAGAGACGCCACGTGTGCAGCGTGTGCTTTGTAGCGGGACACGCTAATTAAGACTCGTTGCGGTTTAAGACTCGTCGTGGAAAAACGAAAGAACGTTTGAGAAAAGAACGCAGAAGAAAATTATCAATTTAGAGATTAGACAAAACTGTGAAGAGATTTGAATACGAGGGGTCGACGTCACGCTTCGAATTTGTAAATGTAGACACTAAAACTCATAAAGCTCTGACGTGAAATCACGAAGGAATGAAAGATATAAGAACCAAGACAGGATGTTAGTGTCTAAATGATTTCAATCTTTATATTTATTACGAAAAATTTACCTCAGCCAGAGTTGGAAACTGGACCTCCCTATTCACTCAGGCGTCTCGCCAATTCGACCACCGAGGCAAGTGATAATACTTATCGCAATAAACAGTCTAACGTTATTTCACGAATGCTACATATCGTGACTGAAGTCGAAAATTGTAAATTTGGAACTTTTTCATTTTTTGTGGGCACAGGACTATCTGGACAGTATGTTATAAGAAGATTGGTGAGGGCTCCAGAAAAGATAAAGTTAGATAAGGGAAGGTTAATGAACTGAAAGTATCGGGAATTTCTGCTTTGACAGTTTAGTATTAAAGTAGGTCCTTTTAAGTAGAAGCTAAAGTACATTTTTAGAATTAAAGATTCAAGGGAGGAGTAAAAAAATATAATGTCATCAAAGTAGGTTATTGCTGGTCTGTGTAGGCGTATAGATCAGCCTAAGTAGGTGTAAATTATCCTTAAAACTGTCCAAATAGTGCCAAATTTCGACTCGGGAGCCATAAAGAGAAGAGGGAAATAGAAAATCGCAGTGAAAAACAAGAGAGAACATATCCGTAACGTTAACCGAACGGCAATGTATTCCGTAACTCCATAAATGTCCAAGCATTCCCGCCTGTCCGTTTGCGTGGCGAGAGAATGAAGATCGTTAAACGGTGCAAAAATAAGTAGCGTACCTGATTTCACCGTGTCGCCCGACACCCGTTACTTAAACAAATGGCTTACGCACGCCGGTGAAAATGCCGGGGCTCTTCTTCCCCGTACGTCTAGATCGGGAAGAATAGAATTGTCCCGCGGACGCGTGCGACACGATCGCGTCCCTTCTTTCTTCGAATCCAGGCGCTCGCCTCCGCGGACGCGCGACGACAGCGGTTACGCGCGCGATCGCATAATTAATTCGTCGCGCCACGTGTCACGCGTTGACTTTCGCCTCACGCGCATCACCTTCCCCGCGTAATTCCGAACGGGAAGGGAATGCTGATCGCGCGCACTTACTCACTACTAGCCGCTGCTCCCGCGGAAAAACACGAACTTTCTACCGCGCATAACGAATCGCCGGACGTGCCATGATACCGTCGGACGACGTCAACCGGCGATGCTCGACAGCGGGCGCAAATTGACCGAAAACCCGTGGCGGGACGATGCCAGAAGTTGCCGGCGACACGAATCGTCTTACAAGAAGGCGCACTCGTTGGAGCGCGAATTACTCTCGCCGTTTAAAAAACCACCGCCACCGCCGACTTGCGGTGCACGAGTAGTCAGTGCGTAAGAAACGGCGCGAGTGCGGTACCGGTTGTTACCTCGCGAACGCTTAAATCAAAAGTTGGCAGATATTTGGACGAGAGGCCGATTTATTCGAGCCGATTGTTTCTACCGAACGATCCTTATTCTTTTTCGTTGAAGAAAGGGCAACGCAATTTGAGAAAAGGGAAGACAAAAGGCATCGCAGCGCTACATCGGTAGATTCGTTTAGGCGCGCATTATGAAGTACGAGAACCATGGGGGGCAAAGTTTTGCCAAAAATTTCAAGAGCCCGCGTCCATTCGCCGAGAAGCGACTCAAGTGAGAGTCGAAGGCGCGCTCGCGAAAGAATTGGCAATTGCGTTGGCGGTGCATAATGAAAGGACGTAAGGCGCATACGGAGCGTCTACACGTCTCGACCTAGCCGCGGCGTAATTGTTCGCGACTTGCGAAACTTACGCGATCGATCGCGGCCGCGCGGAAGCTCGTTAGAAAACAAACCGCCGCGAGCGCGCGGCTCCGGCGACAATCGCGTCGAGCGAGCGAGCTTCGATCGGAAAGCCGATTTTCTCCCTCGTACTCCAAGGCGAATTTAATATCCAAGCGCTCGGCGACGACGGCAGCGGCGTCGACGACGACGACGACGACGACGACGACAACGGCGGTGGCGATGGTTCTGGCGCTCGCGCGTACACGGCCGCACGTGTCCGTGTGTCAAAACCACCGCCGGGGAGTTTCTTGCTGTAACTAACTACTCGCAAATTTATCGAGGCACCGACTCGAGTTTCTCTCGCCCGCCGCCGGCGGTTCTGCAAGGTGCGTGGGCGGAGGCTACCGCCGGAGGTAACCGGGGAAACTTTCCAACAGTTTCTCCCCCTCCTCCCCCTCGTCCTTGCCATCCTGGTCCCCTTCGCCGTCTTCGACTCCCCTTCGAGGGGGAGGGAGAGTAAGGCGTGGGTAGCGCTGGAACAGCGCCGAGGCGGCGCTCCGAGGACGAAGGGACCCGACGTCGCCGTCGCCGTCGCGGCGAACTTGTAGTTTATGAATTTATAGCGGCAGAAAGCAGCAGCCGGTGGCAAAGGCAACCGAGTTATGCACGCTCCAGTTTATTCCGTCTCACCGCCGAGATTTTCCGCATTGAAATTTCCCGGGGGAGAGAAACCGCGTAAGGTGCGACGTCGCTCGCCTCCACCGGTCCTGCCACCCCTCGCTGCTTACACTCGCGCCCATGTCCCCGCGACGGTGTTTTACGAAGGACACACACTCTCCCGCGCGAGCTCGCCATTAACGTCGTTAGTTGCCAAGTGTTTCCTCTCCCGGGCTGGAAGATACTTCTCACGAGAGAACTTCGGATTTTTCGCGCGTTTCAGTGAGATTTCTCTCTTTTTTTCC
This sequence comes from Vollenhovia emeryi, assembly GCF_000949405.1. Classification (NCBI taxonomy): domain Eukaryota; kingdom Metazoa; phylum Arthropoda; class Insecta; order Hymenoptera; family Formicidae; genus Vollenhovia; species Vollenhovia emeryi. The sequence continues at coordinate 270,193 of NW_011967211.1, read as the reverse complement.
CCCCGAGAGAGTAGATGGTAATAAGTAGACGGCAATGATCTCCGTTGCTTAATTTTTTAAACACAGACTCCCGGCGGTGGGAAAATTCTTTTAGCCCGTTCAGAAATGTGTGGTTTGTGATTATACGCGGAGAGATTTTTCGCGTAAAATGTATCCTGAAAATTATGCCGTCGTGAGACAATGTAGCATTTTGAACTTTATAACAGTTTTTGGAAATTTTACCATATATTTTACTGGGGAAAATGTATACTGTCGTCCTAAGAGCTAAAAAGCAGTATTTCCATTTTTTGGCCATTGTAGTTAACTCACTTTCTATGTTTCTTAGAGAAATATCCGTTGTCCTACAATAACTTGTACACGTTGCAGTCCACCTGTTATTAACAGTATTTCTCTAAGAAACATAGAAAGTGAGTTAACTACAATGGCCAAAATATGGAGATAAGTACTGCTTTTTAGGTCAAGACGATAGTATACTAATTGCAAGTATAATTACTAGTGAGATGCATGGTAAAATTTCAGGAAACCCTCGTAAAATTCTTCGAAATTTTCGTGTTGTCCCACGATTATATAATTTTCAGGATAAATTTTCAAACAAAATCCCCCCCGTGTGCCGGAAAACGCGTATGTTTGATGAAATATTGTATATTTGGTCCGGCGCGCGACTTGGAAAACAAAGCTGCAGCTCGACACCGACGCTTTGCAACCATTATAAAAATATCACGCAACAGCTATGCGACCCGTGTGTGTAGGCTTCTACACGCCTCTCAAGTTAGGTGCAGCTCGGAAACCAATGTAACCGCATACGCCTATTCCGTTTCCTGCGAAAACACGATGAGTTTCAATTACACAACGGGTACCTGGCGCGAAGAGGAGGCCCGCGCGCTCGCGTTTAATCTCACGCGCATGTACAGCGGTGGGCAGAATGGTTGCGACACTTTTTTTCTTTTAACGAGTTCAGGAACTCGGGGAAATAAATCGGGAACGCTCGAAATGGTTTCGAAGTGGCCTTCGAGTAAAATGTTCCTCGGAAAAGGGGATTTTTAACCGTGACCTTCATCTAAATAAATGTTCCTAAACTCATTAAAAAAAAAGACGTGTCGTAGCCTTTCTGTCCATCACCGTACGCAGCGCAGTCCTAATTATTCCGCAGGAGAGCAAAGAAGCGCACGCGAGAGAGAGAGAGAGAGAGGGGGGGGGAGCAATTTAAATATTTAAATTGCCGCGAGTTCAGCGCGCCGTCTGTAAATAATCCCTCGTCTGTTTCGCGTCAATTAAAACGCAACGCACTCCGACACATTTTGGCGAACGTAGTCTTATTCATTAATGCCTGGACCTACACTTTTATCATCATTTTTCTCACCTATACAGGGTGTACTAAAACCCTTTTATCACTCGTCATGTCGCCGTGCCTGAGCGCGCGAAATCTCAGACCTGTCATTTGTGAAATATAATCGCTTATTATTTAAAAACTATCATAGCCTCGACACTTTTTTTATTAGAATTCTCCTCTTGAAATTTTCTAAGGAATCTGCGATTCAAAGGATATCCGGTGGTTTTAGTACACCCTGTACAAATCACTAATCGTGAGTTTCAAGGTGTATGTATGGTATTACGAAACTGATCGATGTATAGACGGGAATGAAGATTATAAAGATGTGAATTCTAGTAAAACTATAGTATAACCATAGTACAACTAATATGCCCAGTCTCTGTCGGTCCTTTGATCTTTTCGGTTTCGATCACGTGATATTCCGCCATGTTTTTGGTATAAAATCCTATCACACTGTCACGCTGATTTCACACTACCACATGTACAACGTCCGTCTCATTGGCTCCACCAAAAAAAAACAGACTTTGTCCTTTTCTATGTCAACCTCTACCTCCACTGCTCAAATAAAGGTAAAGGCTCGGTCTAGATATATTATGTCTGTGGTTCAAACCAACGATAAATCAACTCCGTTGATCCGTCGTTCTTACAGTTGCTGTAAAATATCTATAGACCGAGCATTGAGCAGTCGAGGGTAGAGGTTCACGCAGAAAAGGACAAACTCTGTTTTGTGCTATTTCGTTCTCTCTCGTTCGCATGTGAACAAGAGAACCTCTACCCACACTGCTCAAATAAAGGCAAACGCTTGGTCTATATATATATTAGGGCTGTTACTTTCGATAACTTCGAAGATTTGATATTTTGACGACAACTTCGAAGATTGAAGCTTCGAAAGAATTGGAAGCCTTCGAAGGAAGTCACCAGCCGTAAGATATTTTATGTCTATGGGTAAAACTGAGGTCCAGGCATTAACGAATAAGACTGTAGCACCTCGCAATCCCGTCGGAATGAGACCGCGGTGCGCCCGCAACATCGTTCGCGGCTTGACGCGCGGGTCTGCTGGCAAACGTATGTACACGCACCGGCATAAATGCTGTCCCTATCCTTGCGAGGTGCGCGCACACAACTAGAGTCCCTGTAGTTGTGTGCGTGCACCTCACAAGGATAGGGACAGCATTTATGCCGGTGCGTGTACAACTTGTCATCCCGTCCGAGTGCAACCGCGGTGCGCTCGCAACACCATTCGCGGATTGACGGGTCGCCGCGGCGATCGTGCACGCGCGTGCACCGGGGTGCCGGCGAACTGGCATCTCTTCGGTGCGCTCGCGGCACGAGAAGCACCCGCGGATTGACGGTTCCGCGTAGCGATTGTGGACGCGCGTGCACCGGGGTGCGTCACGCGACACCGGGACGGTGTCGGCGTGTCGTGGATTCTGATACGGTCACGGTGACCGACGACGCCCCTCCACCCCTCGTGACACCGGGGTCTCGAGGGTACCCACCGTGTCTCCGGTGTTGGGCACAGTGAGAGAATGCGTGGGACGGACGCCTCTTCGGGAGTCTTCATTGATCGGTCTCTGCGGGGTATTTTCTCTACGTCGAGAGATTCGGGGGGCACGGGGGTGCTTTTCACGCAACAAGCCACGGAAATTAATGCACAAAGACGTGTCGAAGTTCGCCAGAGTACCGTAATACGGAGAAACTCTGAATTTTCTCTCCGGGCGAACAATGATCGTAAACGGTATCGCCGCAACATATTTTTTTACGTCTCTCGGCCCGCACGGATAGCCGGGCCCGGCGATAATAATTGTCGTCGCCGTCACAACGTTGAAAGGAAACACCGACATTTCTCACGAGGCGGGCCAAATATTTGGTCAATAATGTCAATAACCTCGCGCATGACACTTGACGCTTCTCGTTTCCTTTTACCGTGCGCGCGTGCACGGGCCTCTGCCGCGCGCCGCACACGAGACACGGGAAACACGCCGCGTTTCCCTGGCTGAACATGTGCATCGTGACTGGGCAGTTAACGTCTCGACGACACCGAGCGCACCCTGAGTCATCGATGAACCGTGGAATCGATCCGCCTCCGATAGAACAGGCACCGCGCGCGGAAAGATTTATTACGAATGCGATTCGACGCGTTCGCTGTGCCGGGGAGACCCGGTGGAAAGAGACGTAGCGCGAAGATTTTTTTTAAAGGAACGCGTCAATCTTCTACTAGATAGCTCGCAGTAATTTGACTACTGTGCCGGAGATAGAAGCGAGGTAGAAGCGAGATAGCAGCGCAGTAGAACAAAGACGTGTATACCATAGACCGCGCATTCCTATGCATTTGTCATGGAGCGGGTGAAACCGAGATAGTTGATTTGTGTCTACTGCTTTCTCACTCCAGCTCGTTACATTGGAATACTATCACTGCCAATGAAAAGGTCAGGTGATAAGCTGGAGTGAGAAAGCAGTAGACACAAAATAGCTCTCACTCTCGAACTTCCGGCTTCACTTTGCGGACCAATGCTTGGGCTATGTGTATGTCGTTGCAATAGGATACGTCTGTCTCCCTCTAATGTAGGGACGTCGTTTGACGGCCAAAAGACAGCCCTACATTGGAGAGAGACAGACACGTCCTACTGTACCGGCGCACGCTCTGAGGCGAGAGAGAAACGCAGTAGGATATGTCTGTCCCTCTCTAATGTAGGGCCACATTTTGACCGTCAGAGACAGACGTGTATCTACTGTACTTCTCTCTCGCTTCGGAGCGTGTGCTGGCACGTCGCGCGTAACGCTCGGTCCGTCCTATATGTCGACGCTGCGGAGGCTGCGACGGTGAAGATGTAGCCGTCCGTGTAATCCAAAAATTCATCTGTCGGGTACGGGAAATCTTATACGTTCAGTAATGGCGAACCATTAGCCCCCATATCGTCGGGACCTTATGATATCATGTTGCCAGGACATTATGTAACTTTGCGCGCGTCCTATTAAATATCACCGTTTCCCCGAGCGGCGCGAGCGGGGACACGGGGTGCGCGGAGAGGCATGTTAATAAGACACGCAGACGAGTCAATTAATTAGAGATGCGTAATTAAATTCGTCTAGAAATCGAAGCCTTTTTCAGAAGGATGGCCCGTTTCTCAACGGGCGTTGATCCTCCTCCGGGGTCTCAGGTAAAAGAAAGAGCCGTCACGCCGCGTCCAAATTGTGCGGCAAAAACAAAGAGCTTATAATTGCCGGATCAAAAGCCGAGGAGTTGTTAAGGACCCGCCGGATCCTTCCCGTGGGACCGAGGGGGGGGGGGCGACGTTTAAAGATAAACTCCCTAATTTGCCACGTGACCGGGCGGTCGGGCGCAGGGCAACAAGAATCCATAAATCCCGGACTCGACATCGGGGAATCGCGTGCGCGCTGCGTTAATTCCTCTATTTTTCTCTCTTTTTTTTTGTTGGTATAACGGGACACATCGCGAAATAATCATCGGCGCGGAACGATGTTTATTTTGCGGATACTCGTTGAAGCGCGCTCGATTAAACGTCCATCATGTCGGTAAATTCACGGTGAAATTTCGCCGAAATTGAAAAACCAACCGTCACACGTCGATCCCCCCCTCCCCCCCGCCCC
>NW_011967211.1:144841-264055 GCF_000949405.1 Vollenhovia emeryi | reverse complement strand
TTCCGCCTCGACGCGAAATTACACGTTCAAACGGTACGCGCGAATTGGAGAATTAAAGTTAGAAGGCCGCGCGCGCGCGCGGCGCGACAACTTGTCTCGCGTTTACCGCCGCGATAAATTATTCATGAATCCGCCGGCAGCGAAAGGAGAGAACTCCGCCGGCTTCGCGCCTCGCGCACATCCGCGCGGCCGACGGTGTCAATTTTTTCTCAAATATCCCCCCCGGTAGCTCTCGAAGCTGTCGTTTCGATCTGCCGTAGGAGATTCGCTTGGCCAGCACCGTAAACAGAGGTTTCACTTTTGGCCTGGCTAATTATGCGCCGTCATAAATCGAAGGTAAACAGCGCCGGTGCCGAGGCGCGCCACGGCGTCGCTCCTTCTGCACTCTACAGAGAATCCTCCTCGCGTTTAAGCTAGGCGCTACGCCACGCGCGATTCGTGAACAGCGCGGAGGAAAATTTCGTCGACTCGCCATTCGCAGCGATTCGCTGGCCGAGCGGTTTTTTTTTACGAAAACAGTGCTTTTTTTACCTTGCCACACGTACCCCTTTAAGCCCGCGTCAGACTGCGGATTGAGATTCAGATTAGATTGAAATTTGACCAATTGGAGTAAAAGTCACTAAACTTGAGATTAGTAAATTTTACTCTGATTGGTGAAATTTTAATCTAATCTGAATCTCAATCCGTAGTCTGATACGGGCTTTAGGGGTGTAGCTCTTCAGATTTGGAGGTTTCCTTCGGCAAGGTTAGCAGCCTACCGAAAATGAAGTGAAACCAAATGCTCAAGGTACCAGAACGAACTGGATAAAACAGGTTTTAAGCCTAATACACGAAGTAGAAGTAGTTTTTTAACAAATATTGAAACTCGACTAATTGTAGATTTAGGTATAGCACAAGTCCTGTGATAACAGGTAAAGCTTAAAAGTTGTCCGAGTTAACGCGAACGAAACGACAGATAACAAATTGCGAGTCACGAGCCACGAGTCGCGCATCACGGATTGCGCATAGCGTGGCGCTAGACTTGATGCACTTTTACGCGGGAGTGCAGGTCGCGCGAGTAAGTACGATGCCGCGCGTCGCGTTTAATCAGGTAATTATAACGAAGTTTTTCTCTTATGGTAATTGTGTCCATCAAACGACGCCACGCGAATAGTGCAGCGATTTATCAGCCGGCACGCAGAACTTTACCTTGAGGAATCGTAAAACACAGGAGAAAGTTAATAAATGTCGGGACATCGCTCGTAAACCAACGCGCCTGAGCGAGCGTGACGTGTAACAAGTGTCGCCGTTTAATTGCTCGATGGAGGTATAAATTGAAGACGCATCTATAAAAGATCACCATCAACGTTGCCTGCCTCGATGACTGCACAAGCACGCGCGCATCGTGGGCGCCGCTCGCGACGAGGGTTGCCGTCATCAATTAATACGCACGCGATGGCTCAAGAATCACTCGAACAAAACGATCCGGGCGACAAATCGAAACGTGAATCAGTTTCCATTGAGGCTCCGCCTATTACCAATTAGACCGCAGTGGGCAGCGAGGTGACACGTGAACACGTTTTCTAGTGTCAGAGGCGCCAAGACTCGCAAAATTCAAGATGACAAGATATTTAATAACTTAACATCCGATTTTTCATTTTCTGCAATGCACACCCAGAAGAAAAGTTTGCTCGAAATCAAACAAGTTTGGTTAAACTTTGATCTCACTGGACTTTTATGTAATTTCGAAGAAATGATTTCTTTACGTTGACCAAAATTGTCTCCGATAGAACCTGGCGTTTCTGAGAAAATTAATTTCTATCTCTTCAAATCTAGCAAACGTTTCGGCACAAGTAAATAAAAATGTAGTAGATTCAACTAAATCCTCTTTCTGGGTGCATCTGCACGTTTTGAAAAACGTGAATGAACGGGAGAATAAGTGAACGCAGAGTAATTACGCATGCGAAGATTTCACCCGTGTTTCTGTTGAACGCGTCGATCTTGACGTCGCATTTTTTTTTATTACAAGGGAACGAATCGCGTTTCGTATTTATTTCACGGACGAGCACCCTCGTAAGAAAGCGCAAGGAAGATCCCACCGTGCAGGGTCGCGCAAGTTATTTCTAGGCAGCGGGAGCTTCCTTCCTCAGGTATAAGAGAGGTTGACATGCACACGCGCATTAATGCGAATCCGATTCGCGCGCCTTATTGTATAAGTATTGCCGTCATACCGTCAAATACGTGACACCGGTACGAATTCGGGTGCCATTAACGGGCGCATTCAATTTCCACGGGATCGACAAAAGCGTCGAATTACAAATTCAAATCCCCGGCACGTGTGTCAAATACGTCGGAATTCTTTTCGCGTCAATCCACCTGTAAAACATCGCGCGATGGTTATAAACCATCACGCGCCATCTATTCCGGCGAAAATAAATTCTCGGCCGCGGTAACGAGGCGAAATCGGAAAAAAAACTTCACGCGTAATTAAACTGTCGCAGCGAAACTAATTATTCGTTAAAAAAAAATATGCCGCGTCACTATATTCGATCGCATGCAAATTAGCATTTTAAAACCACTTTTTTTTTCATCCCCGTACAATCTCACGGCAGTCGATGTCTTTGCCACAAACGGCAGAGATTTATGTAATCAGTTGGCAGACACGTAACGTTCATCCCCCGCCTATCGCAGCACTAAGCTTCGTGTCTCTTTTGTACTGCGCCGTCATATTTTACAATAAATTACCATCCTCCGTCGGATCATCCTCCTCCCTCTTTCTCTTTCGAGTAATACTGTAATCTTTTTTTCTTTGCGTTAGGCGTGGCGTCTCTTATTTGCTCCAAATTTTAGTTCATACCTAATTCTAGCAGGTAGGCTTTGTAACAACTTCCTGTTGAAGCCTCGCCTTTTGCTTTCGCTCCTCAACGTCACCTCTCTTTCATTGCACCTCACTTTTGCAGCAATAAATTAAAATTAAATCAAATGAAATAGAAATAAAATAACCCGCGATATATCTTTGCCGCAAACGGCGGTGATTCTTGTAATTAGTTGACAGGCGCACGATCCGTTAATTAAATAACAGACGCCGACGTGCCTCGCGTGATAAATTTTTTTCCACGAAAAAGATCGCAGATTCTTTCCCAGTAATTAAGGACAGCCTCCGTGCCCGTAGGTGAACGATCCTCGCGCCAATTCGGATCCAACTACTAACTCTCGAGTGCCCTCAAAGGGTACTCGAGTAATCGCCACCCACGTGTGCCAGACGCGTACGAAAGTTCCGTATAGATGAGCGCGCGTGCACACGCTTCCACCCAGAGACGAGGTAGTCGAGAGAGAAAGAGAGCACTCGAAGCGTGTACCGAGCCTAATTAGGGATACGCTAGGAGTGTCCGATGCCATGGACGCGCCACGTGTTTCTTTCCTACCCGGACGATATGTTCGTCCATCAGACACGAACGAATCTCCCTCGTCCTCCAGTTTGCGCGCATACGTGTGGATACGCGCCTCTCTCTCCCTCTCTTGCCCGCTCCATCTCCTTCGCTCTACGCGTTCGGTCGGCAAGTACCTTCTCCGGGTCCGGAGTGTTTGCTCTCGTTGGTGGAACGAACGGTCGTTCGGTTTGTCGGTCCCGTCTCTCGGGCGCGAGAGGAGACGACCCCCCATAGAGCATAAAGGCCCAGACGGGCGCGATACTCGACTCGCTCTTTCCACGCGAATCGCAACGAGGGCGTTTAGTGATCGACGCTACTACGTACACGCGTACACACCCTGCCCGCGGTATCGCTCGCAATTTCAAATCGATATCCGTGAGCCGGTTACGAGAGGCAGCAGCGTATTCCCCCCCCGCGCCGAAAATATTGGCGAAAGTATTTAATGCCCGACATTTTTGTCGCGGTACATTTTCATGATTGTTCGCCGTTCTAGCTCGCGCCGAAATGATTTATTTACCATGAAATCCGATTTGATTAGTTTTGATGTGAAACATCGCCGTCCGCTGTCGGCTTACAATATGTCCAATATAATATTTGCCCGCCGCAATTTAACGCAGTTTACATGTCGTTCGAAATTATTTTTGCATTTTTAACATGGCTTCAATAATTTAGCGCGGACGCGTTAGTTGGTTTCCGATTGAATTTACAGCCGCGCGCAGAAACCCATTCCCGAACGCGATTAAAATTTTCGTATATCATTGTACAACGAGATAACACGACTACCTATAAAATGCGCCAAAACATAGCGTACATATTGTAACCAATCCCTCCCGTTTCACATGGAATCGCGGCGTTTAAATTTCAAAGAGACGTTGTGAGACTCGCCAAATTTATCTACGTCGCGACGGCAAATTAGGTAAGAGCCAACACGTAATCGGAGCAATTACGGGTAAGCGGGGAGGACGAGCGGAACGGAGGGCGAGTGAGAACGGGACAGCGTATACGAATGGATCGCCGGCCGAAAAGGAATTTATTAGCGACGCCGCAGAGCGCGCTCGCAATAAACCGAGTTGACGATCATCGGAGATTACGGCGCGGGGCTGGCCACGACGACGGTGGTAACTACCAGGCACCGACACCCACCGGCGCGGCGCGGTCAGCAACGGTGGCCGGCCGGTCAGCCGCTGGTGGCTGCGCCGGGCGAGATGATTTAATGCCGGGGCTGCCCCACCCTGGAATGCGCGTCGTTTGCGCGAGATTTTCAAAAATAATATCGGGCCACCCGAGCGCGAGCCGGCCGGCAATATTATGCGCCATTCGAATACATTACCACGCATTATGCGCATTCGCGTCCGCCGGCCCGGCGACTTTTCGAAGCGATTCCGCAGCAGCCCGCTTCGCGAGTTTTCTCCCTGTATCGCGGGACGCGGGGCGCTTCCCTCGCGATTCGGAATCTGCAAGCAGGGTGCCAATTCTGTATCTTACACCGCAGCGAAAATGCTAGAAATGAACAGCTCTGTCTCGAACCGTCCCCTACGAAAAAGTGACAAAGCCGTTCGCTTTTATCATTTTCACTGTAGTGTAAGATACAGAATTGGCCCCCGGGACGCGCGCTGGAAATTGTTGGTTAGCACGCAAATTAGAAGCGTGCGGTAAATTAAGAGATTGCGCTCGCGGGCAGCGCACGAATCTCGTTATGTCAATTCTTATTAAAGTAGGTTGACCGTTGATTTTTTTTCTTCAAACGCGACAAATTGATTTTTTCTGCAACGCACTTACGCGAACAAATTGCCGGACCTATTTTCTTGTCAAACGTGTCAATACTGTTATTACGAGGCTTCGCCTGTCCAACGAAGCGGTTATTACTTTCTTGGTACGTATCATTACGCTCACTATGTCCGCGTCTTCAAGGATTTCGCTTTATCCAGGCAGACGTTAGTCTCCGTTGGTCGAAATGGAAGGCGACTTATAAAACTGGGACGCACAAAAGGCGACGTGCATAAAATATAAGCATTTTGCCACGATAATTTTACATTTCTATAACGAGCCAGCGAGTTATTTCGCTGAATGGCTCGATATCTCGACACTGATCGTCAATATTATGTCACTTTAACATAGGCTCTCGGCGAAAGGAGCGCTCGGGGGGTCAATTCTGTATCTTGCACTATGGCAAAATCCTAAAAGTGAGTAACTTTGTCTCTTTCCCTGACAGTCCCCTTAAAAAGAGACAAAGCCGCTCGATTTTAGCATTTTCACTATATTGTATGATTTACCACCAGATAAAGCTGCTTCTACAATGGACGCAAAACGCATAGACGCGAGAAATCGACCAATCGCAGCCAAATATGAGAATGATCGACTGTCATTGACCGATTTCCTGCGTCGCGGCTTAGCCTCTTGCGTTTTGCGTCCATTGTAGAATAAGATTTGACGGATCGACAGGTAGGATCACGAGGTAAAAAAACCGTTTTTCTTTTTGAGGATAACGTTGAGGTTTCTCAGAAAAACTGCGTTGAGTTTACTGATAAATAGCCACTCCTATATGTTATAGCAGAGATAAACAGCTAAAGTTTAGTCATGACTTTCTTAAAGATATAACTCAAATACGACGAGATCGCCACTCAGATCTGGGCAAGCTGAAGGCAGCCCAATAGTTAAAAAATTCACATATTACTTTTAAAATTATTGGGTCGCCTCCGGCTCGCTCGGACCCAAGTGGCGATTTCGGCGTATTTGAGTAACAGAGATAAGCTCCCTGAAGCTTCCAGACATGAAGTAATTTCCAACCCAAGAACGACACATTCGGCTGGAATTCGGATGCGGCCCTGAAGGTAGCAACCGGCCTGCTTCGAGGACACCAGGTAGGAATATGTTAAAGGTTCTCTTCCCCACGGGCGGTTGCTGGATACGTCCGGATGTCATATTAGGATAACCAGGTCCCCGGGTCTCCGTGTCTCGGATAATGTCCCCTGCTTGGTTCGCAGCTCGGATGCCCTCGATGTACGCGATACACGTGGAAACTCTTGAGTTTCAAACACCGTTGCCGCCGTCGCCTTAAATCGCATAATTTTTCAGGCCCGCAATTTTCCAGGGAGTTTCCACGATTGCCCACCCGCAGGCAGAGACGGTGTGAAAAGTGGACCGATTTAGCATGCCCGATCCCCAGTTTTCTCGCTTTCCGGTTCGCGTTCATAAATTATTCACCATTCTCTCCGGACGCCGGTTTTCGAGTAGTCTCTTATACAGACAGTATCCCCAGTCATCCGCAGATCACACGCGTATTAACCCCTATTGTTATCTCCCGAGATATTCGAGATATCGGAAGGAAATGGCGAAGAGTCGCTGGCCGGAAAATAAAGAGACGGAATTATCGAACGGTTTGTGGCGAAAAGTGAAAGTGCAGTTTTCTGTTATCGAGTGGCAACGCCACTTTTTCATCGAGCTCTGACTGCGCTCGATTTCCACTCTGTGGGAAAAAAAAGACAGCAACCAATTTTGGGGCCCACAATTAGTAAAAATCGCAATTAGCTGTTCTATCTATATCCAAGATTTTTAAGTAATACTAACCAATTCTCTCAATTAGTTCTGTCGGCATTCAGTAACGCAAAGATAATTTTCACTTAAGACGCACTAACCGAAATGTTTCTTAACTGCAAAAAAAACAACAATTTTCACAGAGTCGAGTTACGAACAATCCAAGTTATTCGATTACTAATTGTGGGCCCCGAAATGGGTGGCTAATGGCCCTTTTTTTCCCAGAGCACCCAACGTTTTCGAACGAGATCTATATCTTAGATCGCGCTCGCGTTTCGAAGAAGACCATTGGGAGCGGTTGTCCCGAGACACCTGGCTCGAGATATGTGACAAAGAATCTAGCTAATCGTGGTAAGCCGACCAGTAAATTAGCGTCGGTGGGTTGGGTAACCGATGACTCGGCAGGGCCACGAAGGTCGTCACCGAATCTTTAATGGGCATTCGCATTTTTCAACTTGCCACGTTTAGCTGGACCCGGGCGTAGATACGTCCTTAAGCCGCATGCGCTCGTAAATTAGAGTTCTGCGACGATGATTTGTGGCCGCCGAACCGTCTCCTTCGCCAAGAGTCGCGAGTGACGAAAAAGAAAAAGCAACGCACTCCTAGCCATCTATTCGCGTGTAGAGGCTTGGAAAATTCAATCCTCCTTCCAAGATGCGAAAGAAAAAGAGCGAAAGACGCAAACGATGGAAGAAAAGTAGTTCTCGCGCGAAATAATCCCAGGTTATTGGCGCCAATTTACTAATCAGCGCGTCTCGCAAAGATCCGCGCAAGCTTTTTTTTGTTGCGTCAATTGACTAACGTTTTACAGTTTTTCTCTGCTACTGCGCTGTCATTAATTGATACACATCTCGTGTAATATTCGTGTTACCAGCAATCACGCTCACAATGAGATTAATCCCCGAGCTGAAACGCGATCTGCAATTAAAGCGCGGTACAGGGGTCAAGTTAGTCGGATAAAATTAAGCTTCGGAATTCCCGCTCGCAAAATCGTGAAGTAACTGGAGAACATTTAATCGGATTTCATCGCCAGTATGCACAATGCATTTGTCATTATAAATCGCGCCGCGCGCAAAAATATAACGCTTAAAAAAAAACTGAACGGGGCTGAAAATATCGGCGAGTTAGGCCGCCGCGATTCGCAAATCGAATTAAGCGATTAAAATAAAAGCGCTTCGAGAGAAGAGATCCGGGGCTCGTTGAAAAAAAAATTAACCGTTAAGAGCCACGTCGAGCAAATTTACCACAGGCAATTAGCGAGCAGCGATCTGCGACGCAAAAGCGCTACAAATGAGGACGGTACTGCACAGATAGAGAGAGAGTGGATTCCGTTAGATACAGACATAATTGCCCCTGTGTTTTCGTGCACTCGCGCCACGTGACGCTCGTGTGGCCCCGTCGATGTCGTCTACGAGTCATTGCCGAAGGGACTGGTTTGTTAAGAGGCACGCGGGAATTGTTGTAGGATAATACAGGAATGCGTACCACCGGCGGCGATGGCTGCTGCCCACTGTCTTTGATGTCGCGCCACGCTTTGTGCCACCGCGGACAATAAACCGGCCACAATCTCGTTTTTACGCCCGTTTGCCCACCGCTCCCGGATTTCTAATAAAGCGAACGGTCGAAAATGCATCCGGCTGCAAATGTCGCCGACACTGATTCGTAATTACGCCAATAACCAGGGCCGCGAGGTGAGACGAGCGGGATAGCAGACTCAGATAATATGGATTCATATTCAATTGAGAGAGAGAGAGAGAGAGAGAGAGATGATATATTGCTGCTAAAATGTTATTTTATAAGGGATAGCGATACCTCTATACTTTGATAGTATCCTTAATATCCAACAATTATAGATAACATTGTCGTATATCGTAGTGTAAAGACTTTAATAAAATTCGTATGGCTGAAATGTGATAGACACAAATTTGAAGGAATAAAGGACGAAGAGCCGTGACAGGGTGTTAATGTCTGAATATTTGGTATTTGAAATTCATTGCGAAAAATATCACCTCAGCCAGGGTTTGAACCTGGACCTCCCTCTCGCTAGAGACTCAACCAATTCGACCGCCGAGGCGCATATGGAAACACCTCTCGCAATAATTTATTATTATATACATTTTAAGTTCTGCCAGGCAAACACTTTCCGCGTGCGTGTCTCCTTTTACAGGTGGCTCTCTTTTCTAACGCACTGAGAAACTGAGAAATATTTCCGTCGGAAGTATTGTCTCGTCGTCAAATCACGCATGAAAGCAACTTTGTTATTCGATAACGCTGAAAGGTTTAACAGCTTTCGATACGTCGTATCATTCACAATGTTTTTAATTCCCATATCCTATTTGCTAACAAAAATCCACTTCATCTTACTGTACCTCGCTACCGACTGATAATTTCGATAATATTTATCCTAAGAACGTTTATCTCGCGTTTCAACTAATGGAGCGAAGGGGAAATCGTCAGCGGGACGAGTCATTCCATAGCGCGTGCCTTTCAAAAGCTCGATTCCTTTCAAGGCGATATGCCATAACTGAAATTCCGAATCAATAATTCAGCCGAATCTTTTGTTCGGTGGCGCGTGCCTCCGCTTTGACGATGAATTAGGTAACGAACGGACGGTAGATTTAACACCATCCGCCATGCGGCCGTAATCCTTTCGATGCGGAAACGGCGTCAGGCCGCGAACAACGCGAGTGTAATCAGTAATCAATTCCGCGTAAATGAGATTTCCCGCAATTTAATTAATTTGCCGCGAAAGTATACAGAGATGCACGAGTAATTGTGAGTTATGAACGTCGCGAAATCGGACTAAACGGAAGTAGCGCGTCGCATTGAAATTTCTGGTATAAGTTCTCGCGGGAGAAAAGTTGGCTAATACCTGGTGCAGAACGATGTAACTTTCTGCTTGCGAAATATACGACTGCGTGAGACAGAACGAGGGGGGACCGATTGAAAATATTGGCGGTTGAAGTTCGAAGTGAGTAAAAGTTTCGCGGATCATTCTTCCGGCCAACTTTAATTCCGGCAAGGCCACTAGAGCGATTTCTTGGAGAGAAAACGCGATTTATTCGAGCCATTTGTAACCCGACGGCACGGAATCGATAACTTCCGCAGATGAGGTGAATATTATATTTAGTTTTATTCCGCTCGCGGCCGCGGTTGGTTAAAATTATAACGACGATCCTCTTACACGCGCTTGCGAGAACGTAGTTGGAAAGATTCGTTAACAAAACAGGTCGCGCCGTTTAATATTTCCTTAAAACGGACAACAGCTTCGGCACGCGCGAAAGTAAAAACAGAATGCCATTTTATTCACAATTTTCTGATTTTTCTGGCAAGCACGAGACGTCGGCTGAACTCTCGGCAGCCGGAAAAAAAATTAAAGCATAACCGTAGAGCTCGTGAATTCTTCAATCAAATGGAAAAACGAGCCAAGACCCTTGATAAAGTCGTACATCTTGTTCTCTGAGTTCAAGTTCCTCGACGGGTTTCGCGAGAAACAGAATGCAAATATCGCGAATCGGCGAAAGCCATTTTTCTCTCCCATCCGTCGACCCGGGGTGCGAATCCTGATTGGACCCGGCCACGTCGAACGCATGCGTGACCACGCGCTCGACGCGTATATATCGCGGTAAATGCGTCAGATACGAACGCGCGTGCGCCTCGATTCGGTACGTGCGAGGAGGCGCAGTGATAACGCGGAGGCCGTCCGCTGGCGCGTATCTCCGGCGTTTACTTGGCAGAAGTTCATTCGGGGAAAACAAATTCATCAACGCATTTTATATACAATAGAAGAAAATCTCTGTTATGAAATAGGCTTCCAACATGGGTTTTCAACACCCAAATTCAATCGCAAGTCCCATTTCGCAACGACCACACAATCTAACAATGAATTTCCCACTAAACAGATTTCACTTCAAGAGCAATAAATTCACGGTGGAGCAAGAGACGATGCTTAGTAATGTATTAGGTTGCTGCATACGATATGGCCGTTTTTTTAAATGAAACTTTCACCACTTGCTTTCAAATGTGCCGAGTAACCGTTGAACAGTGGACGCCTAGTTATTCCGCAATATCTCTAAGGGATCACTACTTAACAGCTAGTTAAGCTAACTAGTCACCGTGCAACCGGACCTTAGGAGCCTGTCTCATATCAGGGGACGGTCCTCTGCCACTAAGTTGACAAAGGCTTTTGGGAATATCTTGAAGGGGGAAAGGAAAGTCGATAAGAAGCGAAGAACGAAAATCCCGAAGGGCGTGACAAAAGTTCATGCGTTAAATGAAATTTCTTCCTCGTCTGGCTAACCTTGGTTTGCGCGCACGCTTGGTCGCGTGGACGCCGTCTTAATTAAACGCGCGAGGAAGAAAGGAGATCTCGTTGCGCGCGCGTGAAGGAGACGAGTGTCGAGCGGGAGGTGCGAGTCCACGGCACGCATCCGCGATTTCTTTCTCTTCGCGCCGCGAGGGGCGCGCTTAATTGCGAGTTTAAGTAATTAGTGCCACGAGACGGCGGGATCTCGATAAGAACGCCCGCGACTCGCATTTTCCGTTCGCCTCGTCTTTCCTCGTTCGATTCCCTCTTTCGCTCACTCGACGCCCCTGCCCCTCGTCGTGCCCCTCTCGTCCTCGCAGTCATAATTGCTACGGCAGAGAGTCGCGCGATGACGTAACACGCAGACGTAATTTGCAACTCTGTATTATGAGATGTAGCATCACGGTGATTATCAAAATCACGGTTTTCCGGCTGCTAAAAGGTATGGAATCGTGCGTATCACAATGAACGACAGATCCCGACTTGAATTCGCACCGGCTAAGGTTTTTCGGACGAGTCGATCGCCTCCCGGGCCGCGCTTCATAATATTTGACGCCAAGCGGCGATCCTAATTTTTCAAGTAATTAACGCCGCCCCGGACGATTATTTGCGATCGGAAATTAGCTCCGCGCCAGAAAAAAATACTAGGCCGTCAGCACGCGTAATAATTATAGCCTCCGGCGTAATGTCTTAATTTCCAGGCAGAGCTGCGGCACCACATGTGCCATTTGTGCTAACCTGCCTCTTATCGCGGGTAAACGTTTAACACTTGCCTGGCGAGATAAGGCGCGTCGTATTTTTTCGTACGGGAGTGTCCGCGGTTCGGCGAGCAGCCCCGCGAAATCTTGCGATGTCGCGAGGAAAATCGCGATCTCGCCGAAAATATAGTTGATCGCGTACGAACGAAATGTACGTTTACAAATCGTTTTTACAAATACCTCTCGACAGATTTTCTTCCCCCCTCGACCCGACCCTCGCCTGTTTGCACGCCGCGCGTACTTTCAGTCGCCTTTCAAAGTCCCACGCGCGCGTTTCGAATATTCTTTCGCGTGACCTATTACGACCGCAGCGCGGGAAGCAAAGCAAAGCGGAAAAAGAAAGAGACAGGTAGGGACAAGGGAGGGGGGAGAGAGAGAGAGAGAGAGAGAGAGAGAGAGAGAGAGAGAGAGAGAGAGAGAGAGAGAGAAAGAGAGAGAAAGAAAGAAAGTGCACGAAAAAAAAACGCACGATTTGTCACTCACAACGTCACTGCTTATCCGCGCGATACATCACGAACCGGCGCACAGTTGGCCGTAATTAATCAACGGTGCAGCGATAAATAATTAAGATTCGAGCCGCGCGATCGCCTCATTAATTATCGCCGCGTGCGGTGACACGCGTGACACTCTCTACAAAGTGCGGCCGTTTAAAGGCGCACTCGCGGCCGAATTATTTTTCTTTTCTCGCGTTTCGTCGATCGCACCCGCGATAAGCTAGGCCTGCTCGAAACTAACGGACAAACGAGAGTAATGCCGAGATATCGAAACGGCACAATTAATTCGCCAGCGAGAATCAATTACGTTATCTTAGCGTTGACCCCATACTTGTGCGATTCTTATCGAATAAACCCCCCCCCCCCCAACTGACGGCAGGTTCCACGACCGTCTCGAGTTATTCTCGTAAAAGCTATTCGATCCGTCAAAATTGACGCAAAACCGTTCGTTTTTCTCGCGATAAAGTACCTAATTCGTGGTAGAAACAATATCATCCGGTGTTTACTGCAACATAATTAAATCCAACTTAGAAAGTGTTGGAATAATTAGAGGAAAGTCCCCTATTACGAGACAGGATTCTAATATGTGATAGCGGGTGTCTGTTACGTTAATAGGCGTCGTCAGTTGATTCCACCATGGATTCATTGCCCTTGGAGCGAAATCCTTTTAATGGACAATTCATTGTTGGATCACGAGACACGGCAGTGTCTCGCGCCAAGTATGAGCGCAGCTGGACCGACCGTTCAATTTACGCGAGTACGCGAGTTGACAGCCCTCAGATTTTCGGATCTCGACAACGGCTGACCCGATGAACTTCAAAGTAGGCTCAGTCGATAGCTTGGGTTCGATTTGCATAATAAAAGTGTTTTCTTTTTTTCCCCCGTTGCATAATCGTCGCGACAAAAGATTCGTGACTGGATACGGGTGTTGAAAACCACACCTCATAACAGAGGACTGTTCTCTATGTCTACCTAAATGGGATCTTCGATCTTCATTCGAGAAAAGAGAGAAAAGGAGGAAACATGTTTATCCTAGAGACCCTGTAATCAGAGACCGGCCATAAGAGTTGGTCAAATTCCCGCGAGTGAGAGAGAAGCACAGGGCCATCTCACTCTTCTACGATCGTCGCAGAGTCTCCAGTTCGTCCTGTTTTACAAGCGTCTCCTTCAGCGCGCAGTAAATTGTTCAACTCGCAGTTCGCACGATCGATTAGCAAGGATGCGATTCGTATTGTTCCTCGCCTACAGACGGCCGGGATAAGATAACAATTTTCTGCTATCGCGAGGCGCCGCATTCCGATCGCGCGCGCGCCTCCGCTCCGGAGCACGGCGAGCGGACTCGAATCCGCGACGTGGAAATCCCATCGATCGCGCCCGCGCGGAAAACGCAGCGCGGTTTCTACGCCGACAATGCCGCGCTAATTACCGTCGCCGGGGGGCCCGCGACAAAAATTACCCGCCGCTGTCGCACCTGGTCGGAATATGGTCGTGGAGGCAGGCACAGGCACAGGCACAGGCAGGTATTCGAGTATCTAAACCTTCTCCTCATCCCCCGTATAAATACGAGCGCGCGGAGCGTTTCTCCGTGCGATGGACACACGCACAAACGACACACGCACGACGTCCACAAACGGCTCGGGTTAACGGTGAGACTCGGAGCGAGGCGAGAGAGCTGATGAGAATATAATTGCAAAGTCATTCATCAGGCAACATCGGCGGCGGCGGCGGCGGCGGCGGCGGCTTGTGTGTACGTGAATTATGTTAGAACGGAGCGTATGCGAGGCACACGGTCGCGAGAGAGCCATCGATACGTGCGGATGTAGGTATATACGGGAACATCGTGAGAGCGCGAATTACGTGTCTATGCCAGACGCTGGGCATTCCGCGGGATCATCGAATTCCAGGGCGGAATCGCGCGACGCGTTCCGCAGCTTCTTTCCGTCATTCCCCGCCGCGTCGCGCCGCGCCGCGCCGGCCCGGGCCGGCCGAGAAAAGCGGATGGAGGGTGCGCGCGCGAATGATCATCGATATCCGATAATTCGGACGTGCTGATTAATGGCGGGGCTTAGCACGGGCGAAGGCCGCGCGAGATGGATATATAACGTGTAATACCCGCCCCGTGTCCTTATCCGTAAAAATTAAATTCCTAATTCTGTCCCCTCGAACGCAATTACGTACGTGTCGCGATCTCTTTTACGACGTCGTAAAAATGAGGTTTACGTCCAAGCGCGTTCCTAATTTTATTTACACGTGCTTTTTTACATCTACGTTTCGAGCCTCGCGCGTGTTCCAATATAAATGAAGGAATTATGTAGATTTGTGTAATTATATTGAATTATGTAGATTCATCGCACCGATACGTCTTGGCGAATGAATAAAAGTGTCACGTCTCTCTCTCTTTCGAGAATCCCTACTTTGTTGTCTCACGCTCGTTTGATTCGTGCAATATTTTTTAACTGACACGAATACACCGTGCGTTTACATAAAATAAATTGCGCGCCGGTGACGAGCGCCGCCGCGTGAAATCGGACCTAACGCTCGTCCGAAGAGGAGAATGGTAAATTGCGTAAGAACCTGCGCGGCGGCGCGACTCGCGCGATAAATATGCAACTTCGGACGCAATCGCATATTTTTATACGGGGCTCGGGGGGGGGGGGGGATTTTTTTACCAGATCGGCGCGGCTTAAAAAACCGCAGTGATTGACGCGGTTGCGACGCGAAATTACATCACGATCGCGCCGCGCGTCAAGATGCACGGGCTTGGACGCTCAAAGGACAACGTGTGCGCGATGCTTCAAGTACGTTTATTCAAATATCAAAGCGATCGATCATGTCGATGTCGAGCGAAATTAACGCATTTTCTTATCCCTTAATTAGCCGCGTATTAAGCTCATAATATAACGCCGTCCGGTTTATCTGAAATACATAAATAGAGGGGAAAAAAGTGTACCGAGCAGAAGTTTCCCTATTTAAGTTGGTTAAAGAGAAGCCGATTATTTGTTATTAGCGCACTTTCTTATCCCTTAATTAGTCGCGTATTAAACTCAATAACGCCGTCCGGTTTATCTGAAATACATAGAGAGAAAAAAGTGTGCCAAGCAGAAATTTTCCCTCTTTAGGTTAGTTAAAGAGAAGCCGATTATTAGAAGCCAAATCTCCAAAAAATCGCTTTAATTCTTCGAGCTGACAGTGTTAAGAGATCAAAGTAAATAATAGAGCGACCTCAAACTGGCAGACATTTTTTTACTTGGCGAATAAAAACGCAACAATTCGACCCACGGTTTAGGCCCGTAAAGTATCGCGGATTAGATTGAGATTGCGGATCGCGGATTACATTTCAGTCAATCAGACAAGACAGCCTCGGATCCGATTGGTTGAATTACGATCCGCGATCCGCAATACGTAGTGTGACACGGGCTTTAGGCCTGTGTCCACGATGCATCTTGGACCAAGCTATAGCCTTTATCAAGTGGGATCTAGGGGGGCAAAGTCCCAATTGGAATTTACGATAACGCGGAGACATTAATAAATCGCGAGTCGCAAAAAACCGTACGATTGTTAACATTTGACTTGACGACGCGGTAAAAGCTGTAATAGCGCCGTAATTGTCTCGCACTAATTACGCGACTTGAATGCGCGGGTTAAATGGCGAGCGTTTAACTCTACGATCGCGATCAATCATAAGGATGAGCGTTTCGACGTTGCGTAACGGTGAACTTTCGAATCGCGGTGTCCATTACAAATTAATCGAGCGACCGTTCCCCAAAAAAAAAAAGAGAACCGACCGGTGCCTCTTGATATCTGTGACACGCACGGGCGTACGAATAAAGGCGGCCAGCGGGCTCTCCACGACGTTCGCGTCGCGGGGACGAGCCGCTAAGCGATTACACGGTACGTCGTCGGAGGATTAAGGTCTCGGTTATATTGAAAAATTACGCTCTTGCGTAATTAACGGCCGAAAAGTCCCGACGAGATGAATACCGGCGGTCGCGAGCGCGTGCTAATTCCCACTCTCCTTTGAGCACAATCATCGGTCCTCCTCGTGTCTCACCGGTGTGTTCCCCTCCTTTTTTCTCTCTTTTTAATCCTCTCGGCCGCCTGTACAGATGTCACGAAGATAGCAAATTTCATTTGTTATTTTCTCCCCGCGAGAGGAGAGCGCGAGCGCGGAGACGGCGGCGACGACGACGACGACGACGACGACGGCGACGACGGCGACGACGACGACGGCGCGACGCGGCGTGGCGCGACGGTTTCTTTCACACGGCTCGCACGCGACATTTATCACGAGCGTGTGACATTTTAATTAAATGCGATGACACTCCTCCGTTCGATCCAGACAGAGCGCGTGCACACGCCCGCGAGTTGTGATCCGCCTCGCACCTACGCCCGTCGATAACGATATTACGTCGCGCGTTCGCCCCGTCTCTCTCCTCCTCCTTCTCTCAGTCCCGGCCACGTCTCCCCGTGCCTTTCTCCCTTCGCCCCACCTTCGCGGTATACTATTCTTTCCGAGGCTCCTCTCTCTCTCTCTCTCTCGCCCTCTCGCCCTCTCGTTCTTCTCTCGAATGAGCGCGGGCGATCTCCGACGAGTCTCTCCCTTTCCCCCTCCCCCCCCCCCTTATCGCGACACCACGCGAAAACAACGCGTCCGCCGTGAATCGAAATGACAAATCACCCGCGGGGCCTCTCGACGATGAAATTAGCCGGCCGTTCGCTAATCGGCGCGACGACGAAAGTCGCGCATTGTCGGACTCGCGGAGCGATGACCGTTAAACGCGCGGCTAACTTGTCGCCGCGGTCATTTTTAATCCGCGGCATTTATCGGGGGGAGGGGGGGGGGGAAGGTACTGTGAAATATTTCAGTAATAGCCGCTCCTTTAAGAGGCTTACGGCCGCGTACGGACGATTGAAAACTGCAATACGCGCACGGTCGGCGCGTAGTTAACCGTGATATAATTGCGTTACGTCGCGCGTAAGAGCGATCGTCTTCAGCCGCTCGCTCAGCTTTTAATTATCATGATTGATTCTCGTTACAAAACGCCGCGTCGCCGTCCGTGACGAAAGGGGCGCCGGTGCGAATCGCGCGCGAGCGTATCGCGTCGAATCGCGGATACTAGCGATCGCCCGGCGGTAGCCGGCGCGCGCAATCCGAAATTCTAATCGCCGCCGCGGATCTCCCCGCTTCTTTAGCGCCGCGCGATAACGCGACGGCGTGACGGCATTATAACGACCTTCGCAGACGGCGCGGGCGGAGTCCGATAAGGGGACCGGCGTGGCGAGAAGCGCGCGCGCGGGATCCCGGATCCGCAGTCGTACCGAAAATTAAGACAAATCACGGCCGATTACGATCGCGTTAAATTAGCCGGCGGCCGATTCGTCGTCGACGCCGACGTGGCCGCATGCGAATCGTGCATTAAGAAGGAAACGCCGGGGCCACCGTCGCACGCCGGAGCTTCGGCTCCTTGTGTTTTCGTTGACCGCGCCGGCCCGCAGGACGATAACTCAGGCGACGCCACCGCACACGCCGTAGCCGTCGTGGGTTATCACGGCCGGCCCGGGGTCGTTATCAGCCGTCGCCGGCTGAAAAATCACTCGCGACATAATTAAGTGCTCTGTTTTGCGCAATAATGCGACGGAGGGAAGAACTGAGACAAAAGGGGGAGAGATACCGACGAGTCCTGTCGAGGTGTCAGGCAAAAAGAGTCTCATTTCT
This sequence comes from Vollenhovia emeryi, assembly GCF_000949405.1. NCBI lineage: Eukaryota > Metazoa > Arthropoda > Insecta > Hymenoptera > Formicidae > Vollenhovia > Vollenhovia emeryi. The sequence continues at coordinate 245,837 of NW_011967211.1, read as the reverse complement.
GCGCTTGTACAGTCACGCGTTTCTAGAGAGATATAATGTCTCTGTAGCGACACTCCTAACTCCAGTGGACCTAATGGCATTTGACCGCATGCCGTACGCCGACTAGAAGCAGTAGAATGCACTTGAAAAGGGCCAGGACCTATGGCCGAGACGTTGTGTTAATAAAGGGACGACATCAATGATCTTCATTGACGGAATCTGGCAATTTTAATAATGTAGGCTAGTAGACTTTCGCGGACGCCGAACGTAATCGAGCGGACGCTAGAAACTCGCTAGAGATCGTCTACGGGTGGATACAAGTTCGCAGTGGGTAACAAAGCGCGCAATAAATTCTCTCGATATCGTTCGTTAATGATCGCGCGCATCGCCGATAACTCGCCGGCGCGCAGTTTACTATCCATTTCCGAGCGGAGCGCCGCGCGTCGCGGCGCATAAATCATATTTCGTATAATTTATATCGCGAATAACGCGTAAGGTAGGTGAAATATAACCTTTCGTCGTCCGAGAGAGCTGAAATCGCTTGGCGAACCCGCGCGCTCGCGCGGCCGGAGGGGCGCTCCGTCCTTGAAGGGCCGCGGACTGAATCGAGGTAAATATATGGGGCATCCGGCTTAGGCAATTGTGAAGAGCGCAGTTGGATCTAATGCGCGAGAGAGCGAGGACAATTTAGTGCTGTTAAATTAATTTTCGGGTCAACGTTTCGTATTTATGCGAACCTCTGACGCTGCTCGCACTGACAACGCCCTCCCCGGCGCGCATAAATTAACGTCCACCCTGGCGTAATTCACGTTGCGCACGGCGCATACCGAAGGACGTGAAGGTGGATAAACGCCTATAAATATTAACTCGATTACGAGGAGCTGTTTGCACCTGCCGAAATTACTGACCGCAGCGCAGGCGAGTCTGCCCTAAAATTACCCGAGTATGAATCGTCCGGTCTCGCGCGAGGAAATAGCGATCGGTTTCGGGAGACGCCCGCGTGGTACGCGGGAGTTTGAGGGAAAATGTATTTCCCTCGTGTGCACACGTACGTGCCCCGCGTTTTCGAACAATCTTGAGACGCGGGTAAATCGGCGTCGCGTGCAAGCGAATGACAAGCGAGTCGTTCCAATGCCGGGGAACTGCAGCGTGCCGTTTGCATTACTCCCAAATTGCTCGTAAAACAACGGCATCTTTATACATGTATATGCGGCGTGCGTACGGACGTTTCGCGTGATAGTTCTGCGATGGACGCGGATCCTAGTTGGCGAGAAGCTCAAACCCGTCACGGCCGCGCTCTCGTCGAATTCCGCGGCTCGGTCCGAGGTAAAGCGCGCGGGAGTGAAAATTGTCTATGTATGTATAATATTATAACACGCGTCGACAATCTCCCGCATCTCGTGAAGCGGACTCGCCGAGTGTTTACCCGCGACGAATTTGTCGCATTAAGAACGCATTAGCGTCAGGTCCACGGCGGTTTAAGCGATCGGCGTGATACGAGGCTTCGTGCGGGTCGCGACGGCGCGTGCACGCCGATGAAGCGGTGATTAAGGAGTCGACGCCGCTCGCAACACACAAGCCTTGCGTCCACGAACCAAGAACTCGCGTCCAAGTCCCGAGAAATGTGTGGCCAATCGAACTGCAGCTTCCCCGTCCAAATTTCTCGGAACTTGAACGCGCTCCTTGGATCGCGAACGCTTTGAACTCGATCGTGAATCTTTTTCTCAACCGTGAACTCGTGAAAAGTAAAAAGTTCTTTTATATTAAATTGAGTAAAATAAATTCCCTACGAATAAATAATACAGAAGACGATCTCTCGTAACCTCGCGCCACTTTTTAACGTGGTCTCGCTTGCTCAACTCGCATCAAGGATCTTGATTCCAATCGATCGAAGACCAACGGAGAAGGAAAGCAGAGAATTAAATGTTTTTACGCGAACAGCTCGCGGGAGAACGGGAGAAAAGGCCTGTGTCCACGATGCTAGAACTTGGCGCCCAAGTTGTAGCTTCGAGAAACATCCAATCGACTTACAGCCATTCCCATAAACGCTGTAAGATGATTGGCCACACATTTCTCGAAACTGCAACTTGGACCAAGTTCTAGCATCGTGGACACAGGCCTGAAGAAATGAGGAACTTGTTTTAGGGTTTGTCGGCTCCCGGTGGTTGGCGGTTCGATTCGGACCGGTGGTGCTATTAACGACATTAACGCTACTGCGAGCAAACACGGCTCTATATCATCCCAAGCCGGCGGAATAATAAACAATAAATTCCGGTGAAATACGGCGTCGAACAAGCGTAACCCATTTGTTTGCGATAAACTGACCCGGAGGCTAGTCCGACCAGTTTGCCACAGCCGTCTCCGTGCGTGAACGCGCAACCCCTCGCCTCTTCGCCATCTTTTTATCATTTTTTTTCCCCCTCGCGGCTACCCTCTCCTTTAACGCGTGAACGCTCGCGAATATCTCGGGGACAGAAATTATACTTTCCTTCGTGCATTCGGTTATTCATAAAAACATTGGGACAATATCCCTGTCGCGCGAGACTCGGTGGCAGGTTTCCCTCTCGCAAATTCGATGACTGACGTGTATATTTTTTCCGTCGTCCCGTGATTGACGATCAATTCAATCGCGTGCTCGATTCGTATCGAGTAAATGAGAGCGACACGCTAATAAATTTCTAAGATTTCAGGTGTTTCTTTTGCGGCACACGATTGCAGGTGTTACTTTGCATCCTAAGTGCTGACAGGCACGAACGTATAAAATGCTCCCTGAAATTAGCCGGCGCGAGATTTCTCAAATTTTATCGGGATGCGCGAATAATTATGGCGCGCATTTTTGGCGTTTATGAATCGCTCGTCCAGGCGAGCGAGCGAACTAGAAGGAAAAATGCGGCCCGGGTAATCCGTGCGCGCCGCTTAACGAACGACCGTGTGATTACGAGTGATTACGAGTCTTAATCATGCGAGCGCGAATACGGTGTAAAAGTGAAGGAGAGAGATGGTAGGGTGAGAGATGCGGAGGCACGTCAGAATATACGACGCGCGTACGTTATCGTGCCAATTAACAAATTGGAAGGTCCGACTTGGATTCTCGATGACGGCCGTTCGTTGCCATAACTGTCGCGCGCTGGTACCATAAATGCGAAACGACGAGCGGAAAGAGACCCCACGTCCGAGCCGTTTCTTTTTTTTCCAACTATACTTTTTGCGCACTTTTCCTTCCTTTTTCTTATTCCGCCGAACTTGCCTAGATCCGGTTTCGACAAGAAAAAACACGATGTTATAAAAAGAATAAACGCCTTAACAAAGAACTTGAAAATATGAGAAATATTAATCGTGATGCCTCAGCTTACAAGAAATCTAGAAAAAAGAAACGTGACGGCAAGGAGAAAATTGGTGATAAGAGAAAGTCGGATAAAAGAATAATTGGTGAAATTTAAAAAAAATGACAGCCAAGAATGCCCCTAGAAGTACAGAGGATAATAAAATTAACGAGACTTTTGACGAGAGAATCATATTTCTTATAAATTATCAATGGAGAAAAGTCCCCTATTATGAGACAGGATTCTAATATGGGATAGCGGTTTTCTGTTAAATTAATAGGCATCATTATTTGACTCCACCATGAATTTATAGCCCTTGGCTAATTCTGATTAGTGGAAAATTCATTGCTAGATCGTGTAATGGTTGCGAAAAAGCGGAAGAAGGTCCTATATCCGAACTGTTTCTTTTTTTTCAGTTATACTTCTCGCGCACTTCCGCCGGACGCGAAAGAAGAATTTGTGATCGAAGTCGAGTGTTGAGAACCTGCTGTCTCGTATTGAAAACCTATCTCATAAGAGAGGACTTTCCTCTGGAGACCCTGCAATCAGAGACTGGCCACAAGAGTTCGTCAAATTCCCGCGAGTGTGAGAGAAACACCAGGCTATCTCACTCTTCTACGAACGTAGAATCGCACGGCCAGTTCCCGATTACAGGGCCTCTACTTTCCTCTATATTTTTCGATCGTTAATTTAGGAGACGCGCCGCTGTCGAAAACAATTGCGCCACTCGCAGGCACGAAAAGCGCCCAGATGTAAAACGCACGACGCATTCTCCGTCCTCCAGGGAGCGAGAGAAGGGCGCGAAGGTTCTCGCACACCCACGTTCGCAGTAATTATCGCGATTATGGTACCGCGGGGAGGGTACGCGATCGTTTAAGTCACTCAGGATAACAAGCGCGAGATTCGCAGTTCGTTAACCCGCACGGGATGGATTAATGGATCCGTTAGATCTCCCGATCGGCGACGGCGCGCCCGTCGTCCCCTCGTCTCGCTGTCGGCGTAGAAATCGCGTCGGATCGACGCCGGCGGTAATCGCGAGCTTATTATCTCGGCGCCGCGATTTTTCGGCCAGTAACGCCGATGAAAAGTAGCCCGCGAGCCGATAAGCCCGACAGAGGTGAAGCCACGCTGTCGTTGCTGTTGCTTTTCGCGAAAGGTACCGGGCATGCGACTGACCGTTAATTTGCGCCCGAGCGCCGGCAGAGTTGACGGAGAAAAACCCTCTCGACGCGAGAGCCGATCCACGCGAACCGCCTCTCCTGAAGCGAACCGTGGACAAAAAGAAAATTTATTCAATCAGGAACAAATGTATCGGACGAACAATCGACTCCACGGTCCTGCCGGAGAGAACGAAGTCAGGGTTATTGGACCTGGTGAAGCTTACTTGAACGTTAATAACAAGGTCGTTTCGCACCGGATACTCGATCGGCAGCGGTGGCAGGCTGCCAATAACTGCGGTGCCGTAAGGAGTACGTTTTAGGTAATTGGCCGTGAATATTATCTTACTTAGGGGCGGCGGAGGTTAACCGGATCAACGGAACCGTGATAGCGAGCGAGAGAGGGAGAGAGCGAGAGAGCGAGAGAGAGGGAGAGAGAGAACTACAGACGAATAGACGAAGAGCGGAGGCGAGGTGTGCGATACCTTACAAATTGCAACTCGCGAGGGGATGTTTCGCAGGGATGTACCCACGCGTGATCCGAGGGATCGGCTCGAGATTAAAGCGCAGCGGCATCAAAGCGGGGCCCTCTCGCTCGCTCGCGCCGCTCGTTTTTCATCATTTTTCCCTTCCCACCTGGGCGCAAACTGATTTATCGCGAGGCGCAAACAGTTATTAAGGCTTCAAGTGTGCCCCCGCGACTTTCACGTGAACTTTATACATCCTTATCGATCTGACGCTGACGCGGCCGTCTGATTGGGATTCGTATTTTCCGGGTCATTCTCGCTCGCTGCGCTTACCGCGGAGCTGAAAGAAGCGAATCGGAAGCGAGACGAAGGTGAGAGGCGGAGACGAGGGTCGGCACTTTGCGCGCGCGCGCGCGCGAGAGGGAAAAATCACGGGAGATTTGAATGAAAGATTGGCTACGTTTACGTGTAATGACGTGATTTTCCTGTTTTTCACGCTTTTATTACGCCGAATGTACCCCGCGCCGAATCGCTCGGCGGTATTCGTAATATCATATTTATGTCATAGCCAATAGATTCCGGGCGTAACGTGCATGCGTACGCACACAGGGGCTTCAAGATTGACCACAATTCGCGCGTTACCGTATTTATGCAATATTTTCGCGACCGCGCATGCAGAAACCGCTACCATTGTGCGGACGTTACTTTTTAAAGCGGAAGCGCGATTAAAATGGCATACCCGGCGGTCGGTAATTTTCATATATCGGAAAAATCTAAATCACCTGTGATTTATTTCGCGGATATCTATGTATATACCGCGAGTAAAAATATTTCGCCGTTAACTCCGCGCGTGATGGACGCGTACGGCGTGCATTTGTTGCGCATGTTTAGCGAAAAGTATTACCAACTATCTACAGAAGAAATTATCCGAATTCCGAGATATCCAAAACAGGATTTACGTCGTCAGGCCTTTCAGATCTTCTTCCGTTAAAACGACCTCTCGACGGGCTTTGTTTTACTCCGCACCGCTGTCTGCGTATGTCGTATATTTTGTAAAGGAAGCCATTTATTTTTATCTCGCTCAGACGATCTTGACCTTTGAGATACGCGCGCTGTCGAACGTGTCGGACGAACGCGGGCTCCATCAAAATAATTTGCTCGACGTCGAGACAACAATGAGGACCACCGTGCGAAAAGCCCGTGGCGCGCTTTAATTAGTCCCAGGGAGCAGCGATCGCATTCAACTCGCGTAAGTAAATATAATTTAAACAAATTACCGCCGGACAGTTCGCGGATTGTTCTCTAATTGAAAAGTATTTGCGCATCGGGGGCGGGCGTTGAAAGGAAAAATTGACCGAGGGAATTGTTGCTCCTCGAGCCATTGTTACACCGCACTTAGCCTTGCTACTTGATCGCGTGTCGAAGTCAGCTTTACCTCGCTATTATTACGACGATCGCTCGTTACGAAATAGTTATTACACGGCATGCTGGAATAGGGGGACGCGCACTAATATATTTATGCTAATAACGTCGTGTTTTACCTGGAATCGAGTAAAACCGGCGAATCGTCGTCGCGAAACCGTCTCTCCGTGTAAAAAAAATACCCGAGGTTTACCTCCGAAACACCTAATTTGGCGCACAAGTGCGGAATATTCGAAGAAAGATTTAATATTTCCCACGGAAGGAAACATCTGAATCGGAGTACAGCGCAGCCGGAGTGTGTCGCGAGGCAATAAAACGTAGCGATCATAACAACGGGAAAGTCTCGCGTGCTGTGCTCTAACTAGGCGAAAGAAATGGCGACGCGAAGGAAAAGGACGTACGACACGCGTTTGGACACGTCGCCCGAAACCCGGGAAGCGACCTGAAATTATTATCCAACTTTGTGCGAGCAACAAGTGTCGTTAAATCAGCTCCATGTCGTCCGTCTCGTATATCGTGCGGCTGTGTATCGCCGCGCGCCACGCACGCACGGGATATTTAAAGAAACGTTATCTAAAGTTGTTCCGCGAGCATTGTTGTTCGCGGCTTCGCGCCGGTGGCAACCGGGTCCGCCCGGTTCAAATAGGCCACGTTCTTCCCAGTTCGGCTAAACTGGCACATAATACACAAACAGATGCGAATTGTGCGGCAGGCTAACATATTGCCAGACAACCAATGTCATCACGTCGTGCGGTCGCGCGAGAGGAAAACAATTTTCCGCCTCGCCGTCGACGTGGCCGCTCGCGAGTTAAAGTCTCCGTAGATGCGAGAACGCATGCGGCGATGCGAGTCAACCAGTCAGAAGCTCGTTGCAAGCCTCTTGCGTTGAAATTAGTACGCGTCTACGGAGTCTTAGCTTGAAGCTGGGCGCTGATTCGCATACTCTTGAATAGTGCGGAGGAAAAATTGATCGATTCGCCATTCGCAGCGATTCGCTAGCCGTGCGGTTTTCTCGCGAAAACAGTGGTTTTTTTAAACCAAGATTGGAACTTTAATTGTAGACTTCTGCTACACGTCCTGTAGTAACAGGTGAAGGTTGAAAGTTGTCCAAGTTAACGCGAGCGAAACGACAAATTACGAATGACAGCCCGCGAATCACGAATAGTGCGGCAAGTAATAACGAATGTCCAAGGGAAATTTGTGCGAGTCGCGCGTAGCGTGGCACCCAGCTTTAAACGTCGCGGGGAAGGCGGCGGAGAGGACGAAGAAAGCCGATGAAGCAATATGGGTATTAAATAATGACGAGCTCTCGCACCTCGCGCCGCGTCGCCGCCGTCGCAGTCGACACGCAGCGTGCGTGCCCTCGTGGGGCGTGAAACACTTGAAAATCCCGGTTATGTAAAACATAGGAAAACGGCCCTCCGCGCGCAAGGACCGTCGCGTCGCACCGCTTCGGGAACGTTAGGTGGAACGCGTAATTGAAAGCACTTTAGAGAACCCTAGCGGCACGCACAACGAGCTACTCGCATTTGCATTCAGTGGCGGAGGGAATGCCTTTTAACCGAAATGACTGCGTGTGTATGACAAACGCCGGGGTTTATGTGCCGGAACGATGAGAATATTTATTGGCGCGAATTAATGTCTCCACTCGGCCATACACCGCGTTCGGCGCGCACGTTTACGCGTATATACGCGATATATTATATACATATTTATCGGAACGCGATTTCGCGAATGCGCGCCGCGACCCGTCGTCGGGGGAATTAAAGGGCCCGTTCGCGGGCCAAAAAATCGTCATCTGCCGCAGGTCGCAGGGCGTGTCTGTACGCGCGGTTTCGTCCCGTTGACACGGCGCGGATTTTGACGGCGACTCGCTACGAGCAAGATGATTCGTTTCGCGTTTGCGCGCTCGGAGACTCGACCAAGAAATGGTCGCGCCGCGTTTCCGATTGGGTAATACGGTCACCGGCGCATAAAAATTCCGACCATTATTTCGCAAATTCAAAACGGCGAAATGTGAGAAACGTACGATTCGGTAGACTTCTCGTATACGACTTTCCTCGTTCTCGTTAATCTTTCTGTCGATGTAACTCACTTTCCACCCACGAGTGGACGAGATTCTCTCGCTGCTCGCTATCAGTGCAATCGAATTGTTTTTAACGAGTCTTATTTCGTCGTTAACTTTTAAATAAACATAAACGTATAATATCGAAATGAAGACAGTGTGTCGAGAGGATGATAGATACAAAAGATGATATAAGGACGGTCAAATTAAAAACACGAGTTTAGGTTGCTGATGTACAATTTATATCTATCTATATATATATATATATTATATATATATATATCAGTGTAATATATGTATAATATTATATTCTAATAGATCGCAACGTATATACATTACAGAGTTCACGATCATTCGCGTTAAATCATAATCGAGCGTGGGCATGTATGATACAATCGAGGTGTTCGGATCTTTACGGAATGCGCCTTGACATGAAGAGTAAGAAATGCGAAATATGCGGTTATGTATCTCTTACTAATTTACAAGCTTGTGCAATGCGTGTATATAGCAGCTTGCTGAAACAGGGTGTTTTTGCGAAAAGTTGGAGACTATACGAGTGCACGCTGCTCTATGCCACGAAACGTTCTCGGACAGAAGGCTTCGAAAGTAAGAAGTCTTTCGATATGTCTCTAAATTACAATAGGTATATAATTGCCGAGAACGTATATGACTTCCTAGTTTCTACCGTGTAATAATTCGTTTAGATTAATTCTAATGCTTTCTGGAGCCGAGAGAGATCTCACGTGTTTGAAATGATGATTCTAGAATTTTGTACTGTGTACTTTTACGGAAACAAAGCGCAACAATAATATATAATACATTGTGTGTCAATAATATATATGTTATAATAATATTTGAATATATATATTATATTATTATAAAAATATATTGTGATGTATTATATATAAATATATTTTGTTATATCAAATATGTAATACATTTTTACATATTTTGAGAAAAGGCAAAGAAAATATTAACAACGAGTAAACTGTAACGAATAAGTATGAAAATAATGAAGGCATATTTAACGTAGAGCACCGCACACTCGTGTACATCTCGTATACATACAAGATACTTTTCTTATGAATGTTTCTTATCACAGATCGAATCGCAACAGCAAGCATCGATTGAGATTGTTAGGGCACAAAGGAGACTTTGCACGGGCAAAATCTCTTCGGCATCCGAAACATAGATACTTTCGTTTATTACAACACTCCCGCTTCGAGCTGAAAGTTAATAATGGGATTCGATAATGATTTATGCATATGCGCGTCGGTTGCCTGTTAAAAGAAAAAACTAATTGGGAAATTAAGAACCCTTAAGCACACTAGTGTCGAGAGTCATTTTTGTTTTGCGAGCCGGCACTTTGTTCCTTTAAACCAAACTGATATTTGCAATTCGAAAGTAAAGGATTTTATGAACAACTAGTCTCTTCGATTGTCTTTAAAATAAAATAAAAAAAAGAAAATGGCCGAAACAAAAATGATTCGCTCGAAATCAATGAGCACTTAAGGATTGAATTTCGCCCATCGTTCGTCGAGGTTTCGCAATAAAACAATGAGGACGTCATGCGAGGATTATCAAATTATCATCGATGCCTCGTTACTATTATCATCACTGCATACACTATTTTAGTGCTTGTTACACATGACTCGTTATAGTTATGTCATAAAGGTATATACATATGTGAAACACTAATTCGTCATAAACAGAATTGCATTAAATAAACTACACGCTCTCCTTCGACTTCACATATCACAGAGGTATGTGAGTTACAGAGATTAATCAAGGAGGCTAGCTGCTCGTAAAAAATCTACGGTTAAACTCTAAAGCCTCGTTAGGTTGGCCCGAAAGGGCATTTTTACGAGAGAAATATTGTATCGCATATACATATCTATTACTTTTTATTCATAAACGAATCACGAGGACGACGACGAGATACTATTTCGGTTAGAAGAAATACGGTGTAACAATGACAATCGATGATAATGCATTAATTAAAGCAAGCGACTTGCAGTCGATCCAACCGGCGTATTCCGTTATTTAGCGAAATACGTTGGTTTCGGGTACTTTTCAAGTAATACGAAGTGAGTCATCGTCATCCACAAGACAGAGTCAAACTATAAGAATACAAGCGCATCCGAGCATTGCGGATGCTCGATTCGAACATAATGTATCAAGGCGAGGATGATAACAGTAACTTAAAAAATCGTATACCCTTTACAACTAATAATAATAACTAACGGGCACGTAACATGATAATCATAATAATACGATACAAAATTAATATTTATACGCTACAATGACGAAAATCATAAGCCGTTGCTACTTCAAGCGCTCGGAGAAAACGAAAATTATATACAAAAAGAATATTATTGTTCGGTTGTTCTGAAAATGAAGCTGATTCCGATAGGTTCTTCTACGCTATTAAACGAACTGCACTTCGTGTGATACTAACGACTTGTTAGCACTTGTTGCAAAGCTCATCGGAATTAAGCTCTATTTCGAGAAGTCGGGAATAACAATATACCTTTTTTTACGCACAGATACCGTCACTGGTGTTACATTATCTATATCGTCTACCTTTCAGCGTAAATACGTCATCGTCAAAAAAAAAAACTGCTCAATCCCCGCCAACTCCATCCCATTTCTCTCTAAGCTCTCGTGATAATGAAGCTATCACGAAAATGCACATACTCTCTTTGGACTCTATGTATACTTTGTATATATACATATCTATTTACAGATACACTATATACAGTTGCGACGATTTTATAATATCTCAAACATATTATACACGAACAGTAGATGTCTATCGCAGAATGCACGTTCAATGGGGAATACTTTAATCAAGAGAAGCTATTCTGAATATTCTGGAAAAAGAAGACGGCGACCCATTTTGGGGCCCACAGTTAGTAATCATTTGGACTGTTCGTAACACACTCTACTCTAGGAGAAATGTGGACCGTTTTGTTTTTGGGTTAATGCCTCTTAAGTGAAAATTATCTTTGGGTTACTGAATATCGACAGAACTAATTGAGAGAATTGATTTTGTATTACTTAAAAATAAAAGAAGCGGTTTTCGTCAGATTAGTGCTGTTTACAATAATCGATTGTAATAGTTGTAGCATCGAAGATGCTTACAACAGGACCATCATCGTTCGCCCACGGCTCCATTCGGCCCTTTAGTTCGTAAGCTGCGTTAAATTAAATATTTTAGATTGTGCATTGTCACTGTTTACGCGTAGACATCTAATAAAATTTACTAAGACGATACTGCGATGATGGTATTTACACTACGTGTAAGAAACTGACCGTCTCCAAAAGCAATAGCTTAATATTGCAATATATATATATCTACATATACCTTGCAACAGTTGTAAATAAGGCATTTGAAATGTTACATAATATCAAGAAAATAATTTTTCGCTTTTTTTTAGATTTTATTTTGCCGATAAAAAAATTTTATATATAAAAATCTTAGCTTATCGTATACCCATACGTTCCATCTTCTTTTAATGCAAGAAATTGCGCTGGCTCGTTTCCAATGTAAGTATTTAATTATTATTTCTATTGTCGGGCTATTGTTTAATTAATGATTTCTTGTTATTAAATGGGGAAACGCAGAAATAACGGTGGAGATAAGTGAGATTGCGATGGAAATTAACAATTGCGTCTCGCGAATCGGACGAATAATATCTCACTGTTACAAAGGTACCTTAACAAAAATCTGAAGAAATACATGAATTACGGCTGATACTAAGTTGAGATGCTGTCGGGATTCAAATGGAACTGATATGGATATACAACGCGTCCGGTCCTATATTACCTATATCGTTTCACCTCTTTGGCAATATTCGGTCGTTTTACGGGAGCACACAACGCAAGTAATGTTATTGACGTCTTCTACAGGTCGAATGTCTTCATGGATATCCCTATCGACGCCGAATAGGGAGGACGCGCGGTCGGTGATAATGTGCAGTATGGACGACGTTGATGGAGAGAGTCTTTCGTGAGATGTGAATGCGAGCGAAGGCGCGGCCTTTCGCGTAGCGGACGCGAGAGCGCTTTCTCGCGGAAAGGAAGAAGAGAAAGAGATAAGACGCAGCCTTGTCATTAATGTGCGTCCATTTCTACCGATGCTGATTAACTTTAATTTTGGTTTAGCTCACTTTTTACAATTCCAGAAGTAAGAAAAGATAAAAAGCACGTTGAGCCAAGATTGAATCTAATCTACATTGGTAAAAGTGGACAATAGCCCCCTTAAAGTGTCGTGCAACTATGTTTTATCTCTTTTTCTTCCTCCCTGCCACCCACCCATTCCACTCTCACGCTCGCTCGCTCTCGCTATGCGGTCCCCTTTGCTTCGTATTTTCATCTCCCGCATTTTCTTTCCTCCTCTCCCCTTACGTTTGTTACCCCCTAACGTGAGATGTCCATCTGCACAGGCGTCCGTCGAAGCGTGCCCCACTTTAAGCTACGATATCCCTACGGCGTCATGTTTTGCGTTAGGTTGCGGAATAGATATGAGAAAACGTTCTTAAATTTCTAGCTCTGGCTGTTCGTTTATCGGAGAGATAGGATGAGTCAGAGGACCTTTGCGACTATTATTCGGCGATTGTGATAAAATTAAATACTACTCGAGTAAGTTGACATGGGATTGTTACAAGAACACATAAAATGAAACAAGGTTCAACGTAAAAATGTGCCAAAAATTAAACTCTCTGGAAAAAATTATTGTTCTGGATAAATTTGAAGGTTTTTTGACTCAGCCTATACCGGAACGCCAATTAGAGTAGATATTTATTCTCGCAACTTGAAGGACGATTATTCATAAAAACTATTCGTAACAGAGAGACAAAATGAGAAAAGACAACGGAGGAAAGAAAGAAGTTTTCACAAAGGAAAGTAAATTTTAATCTCAAACTGAACGTGTAGTAACGTGAACTCTGCTTCGTTCTGGACCCTATGTTAAAAACAATTCGATATCCAGGTCTTATAAAATTTCTGTCATGTATCCAGTATAAACAATGATACATCTTAGTGCAGTTAACGATAAGAATCAACGGAAAAAAGAAGTAAGATGGATAAAACTGATGTAATAGAAGTTACAGTTACGGAAATGATCACGTGCGATTCACAAATAATGGAAGTACTTGCACAAATTTTTATACTCTGGTATTCTCTGTCTAACAAACAAGATTAAAGTTCAATAAAATAATCGTCTGTGTTTAAAAATTATAAAAACATCCAGTGTAACCGAGTGGGATGGGACATGGTAAGAAAATAAGTGAAAAATAAACGAGATATTTGGTCTGTTTAGAGTCTTAAAGTTTCCATTAAATGCACATGTAGCTTTGTATCAATTCCGTATAATGTAAATCCTTATAAATCTGTTATAGTGCAAGCACTTGTCAAATATCAATTTTATCTATCTTTCTATCGATTTTATATTACCATAATTTGTTATCAATTCTATTTATAATCCTTAGTAAGGCGGTGTTTTAAGTGTGGGAGCAGTTACTTGAATAAGAGATGTGCAAAAGATAGTGATTAAAATTCGCTTATGTTACGAGTCGTGAAAACGGCATGAATAAACATGAATCATGTTTCGATGAATATTTCTCAGCGTAAAGAAATTCGATGTGGTATGTGCAAGACTTTGCGTGCGTCTGAAAGGCAGATGAATTTACAGATAAACAATTTTACACCTTTGCAGCGATAATTATTTAGATATAATAATTATGACAAAAGCAAAAAAAAATTTTAGCGTACACTTGTAGATCATCTACAGATTTATTTGTATCTTCTAATTTTTCACTCATTATCAAACTCATAACCACATTTCATCAAACACGGTAGATTGTTGCACCTTGGCGCAAGGTAAATCGACGTTTCATGCTTTTTTCACCGCTGCTGACTCGACACGCCGGTCTATAATTTCCTAACGTAATGATATCTTACCAGTTCCACCTTACTAACTCTTGAAATAGTAATGATTGTGCGGAATAAGCGATTGTAAATTCCAAATATGAGAACGAGTGGATCGCAGGTCACCGTTTTAGCAGTTAAGAAACGATAGAGGGTCCAGAAACATCGTCACGAAATCAATTGACTCTATATCCGTATTAATAGGCTCCGCATCCTTATCATGTTATGTCTTTATCAAATTCTCTAGTGACAAAAAGTGTGTAAAGTGGTTCGCGGCGCGAAATCGATAAACGCGAGAATATATCCTGTAGAAAAAGAGACGGATAATGTATGTACTTATATTACATGCTCGTTTGATAGAAAGGAAATAATTCTCGAGCGGAGCATTGGTAACACGACACTCACGAATTATCGCGTGTACGGAATACAGGAGGTCCCTGTCACAAATTCGATTGAAGGCCAGGAAGTGCGTAATGAATGCCTTTACGTTGAAGACGTAAACTTTTGTTGTAGAATTTACAGCAACCATGAAACAGAACTAACATTTTTCCAAAAACTGTTCGGACGAAATTGAAGACTTTTAATAATGTGAAATAAATAGGACTAAATGTTCAATTTAGATTAGACAGAAAAATTAAATATCTCGCGTGTCTATTGCATATACATGTACATATATATAAAATATGAATAATACTGTTGGGATTTCCTGCGAACTCCGACGACGCTCGAGCCACGAATTTCGATCGCGAAGATCGATGATATCCGCGAAGATATGACTCTCGTTATTTATAATTCAAGCGAGCAGTGCAATCAACATCGTACTAGGATAAACCCCCGTTACATTTGTCACATTCGACGTTATTAAACCACCAGAATTGTAAATTGTATGTACCGATTCGAATAGCCGGCCGGGGATGCTACATATTGCTGTTTACGTATAACCAAAACATATCGTTACCTTGGAACGTAAATATTATGCCGAGTTTGTAGTAAGAATATTTAGGTGGAATCTACGGTTAATATTGTGATAGAGACATTTGATATCGATAGGCTCCGTATTAATACGTCGAGTGAGGAAAGTGCAGATAACAGCAGTGCGAAATATTGAATTGAAACATGGGAGATACGATGGAAATGAATATGAATTGCGAGGGCTTGCCAATTAAATGTTAATTCCTGTGAAAACCTTACTCCGTTGTCATGTAAATAAAGTATTTGAGAGGAAGTGTTATAGTCCAATTTGTATTCTACATAAAAATGGAGCGCAAGGTGTCAAGAGATACGACCATGTGAAGCGTTTGCGATTTATCCCGGGCTACGATTCGAAAAAGCTGTTTGCAAGCAAACATAAGCGAGGAGAAAGGATGTGTGAAAGTATTGCGAAAGAGGTTTCCGTTTCCATTGCCTTTGTTTCATAATAGCTTACATGTGTTGAAGCTGAATAGACGACGTATGATGCGAATGCTGCGACAAGTCAGGCGACGGTCCCGGCGAGTAGACGCCACCGGCATGCACAACCCCCTGTTCGACACCCTGCGGCAAGTACATCGAGATCATCTGCCTGAGATCACCCTGCGTCTGCTGGTTCCCCTGCGGCTGGCCCATGTATTCCCGCTTGACGGTTTGGCCGACGGGAACCGCTGCCCCCGTGGTCGTCGGGCCGCCCGTCGGCGTCGGGGTGTGTATGCCACCACCGCTCGCCGGGCTCGTCGGCTCGGACTTAATGCTGCTTCCACTAGGACTATGACTCGACATCTGCGAGCCCGGCTGGGCCTGATGATACGGTGACGGTGAGCCGCCCGGTATGGCGGTGGTGCCGTATCCAGCGTAGCCGTTCATGTAGGTGTTGATGGAGCCAGGACTGCCGCTGCCCATGTGGTTCATGGCGTCGTACCTCGGATAAGCGGCGGTGGCCGCCGCGCCAGCACCGTGCATGTGACTGCCGTACGCGACGTGCTGCTGGTACGCGGCCGTTGGATCGTGCATCATATAACCGTTGGGCATGTAGCCGCTGGGCATCTGATAAACGTCGCGGGGCAATTGCGGCTGCTGCGGCCCACCGCTAGTGCCGACCTGCCGCTGATCAACGCCGAGCATGCCGCCAACGCCGGCGACCCCTCCGCCCAGCTGGAACTTGTCCTTCTTGATCAGCGTCTTTGTCTTGCGACGCGGCCGGTACTTGTAGTCCGGGTGCTCCTTCATGTGTACCGCGCGTAATCTCTTCGCCTCGTCGATGAACGGGCGCTTCTCCGCCTCGCTGAGAAGCTTCCACTCGGCTCCGAGGCGCTTCGATATCTCGGAATTGTGCATCTTAGGATTCTCCTGGGCCATCTTGCGCCGTTGACCTCGCGACCATACCATGAAGGCATTCATCGGCCTCTTCACGCGGTCCATGTTGTTATTCTTGGCGTTGGAGGAATTGCTAGGATTTGGATTATTATGATTGTTAGCTTGATGATGTTGCGATTGCGATTGCTGCTGCGGCGGCTGATGCGGATGATGCTGCTGCTGCTGGGCGCTCTGCTGGGCCGCCATTGCGTGCATGCTCTGCTGCTGCTGCTGCTGTTGCTGCTGCTGCTGCTGCTGTTGAACGGCTGCGGCGGCGACGGCATGTAAGGATGCGTAATGATGCGAGGTCTGATGATGATGTTGAAGACTGAGACCCAAGCCACCCGCGCCGGGCGGACTCCCAGACAGCGCGGGATTGTGGACCAACCCGCTCATAGATCCGTAAGAGGGATGGGTCATGCCGTGATGACCCATCGGCGAAACACCCTGGTGCGTATGCGGTGGTGGTATCTGGGCATGCAGGCTGCCGCCCTTCATGTCCGTCTCCATCGTGTGCATCTCTTCCTGCCTGTGCCCGTACAGTTTGCTGCCCTTTCTAGTACTGTTCGACGACGAAGAAAATCAACGGGGCACGCCGAGTCAATATCGATCCACCTAGGTGGATCGCCGCGTTGTCCGGAATCACGATCACCACTCGTCACTGCGTTTCACCTCCGCTCGCGAGACGATCGCATGAAAATCAACCGCGAATTCTTCAAGTCACCGGCAATTAAATCACTACCAAGACACCCCCGAAAAGGAACGATCGCCAAACGCGCGCGCGCGCACACACACGTTGTGGTCACAGGGTGTTGATCAATCCATCGCACGGTCGCGTCAAATGATACGATAGCCACGAATGGTCATACCGTGGTACCAATGCGGCTCGTGTTCACCAGTTGGTTCTGTGCAGCAGACGTCGAGCTCAAATCGCGGATGTTCACAAGGCAATCAATCCCATGTGAATACAGTCTCGACGGACACCAGTCGTGATCATCGTACTATCGATATAGTCTTCTACACGTCATTTTGAATGCAGTCACTCGTATTCTTCTCGTCTTTTCCCCCTGCAGATCGCGAAGAGAGAGGCTTCGAGAGCGACCCGCTCGCCGACGACGTCCGTACGAGACTAACACTTTCTTCCCCTCACTGCTAGTCTCTCACCACTCCGTACCATTCGCCAGCCACTCTGACTGGCTGCGGGCCACTGTACGCTCGACGAATCGCGTCACGACAATGCGGCAACGACGCGCCAACTAAGCGCGAGTGCCTCGGAGCGGCGGTCGCCTTTGAAACTAGACGATGGCACCCTCAAACGGCGAGCGCGTGGCACGAGAAACCCGAGCCGGAAACGGAATAACGTGAAGACTGGTCCAACTGGCAGAATTCACGCGTACTCCCGCTGTTCGAGAATCCCTAAGTTTTCCCACCCGCACGTTTTTTTACGCACTATACTCCGTCAACGATCCCACCCGAGGGTCGTTGCTAATCGCAGTGCGTACGACTAAAAGCGGTGACGATGCTTTTATTTCGTACCACTGCCTGCCCACTCGTCACCGCTGGACGACAACGACAACGAAGGAACAGTCCGACGTAGAAGATGCGAAGCAACTTCTACTCTCCACGAGCGAACGAAACTGTCTGATGCTAAACGCGTGTCTTCAACATCGTAGCTCGGTCGCTGCCAAAGGTACGGCATTCCCCTTCCCTCGACGGGAAGCGCCCCTCTTCGCGACCAGCACCTTGGGCTTAGAGTGGGGACCTCGTCCGACCGCTGTACCGCGCACCGTACGCACCGCGGGCAATCGATTGGCAGGCGCGCCTGCCATCATTTCTCTCGACCAATCAGCCGGCTCGTTCGCCATGGAGGCGGCGCCGTTGCTCCGACGTCACCTCGATGAACATGACCGACCTCTCGCGGCGATGCCGCAGCTCCCGACGTCTCGTACCCCCTCCACGCTTCTCTCGTCCCTACTCCGCGCTATCGGCGTCCTCTCTCTCTCTCGCTCTCTCCTTCTCTCTCTCTCTCTCTCTCTCTCTCTCCCTCTTTCTCTCCCTCTCTCGTTCGTTCCTCTCGTAGTTCAGTCTTGTGCACAGGCAACGTTTCTACTTGCTTTTTCGCGCCGCGAAATCGGCTGCCCGTCGGACGCATGTACCGCTACGCGGCCGCCGCGCCGTTGAGCATCGCCGATATGTGCGTCCGCGAGCCTTACTTCGCTCCTTTGGTCACGAGTTGGAGGCTGCGCGATACACATCGACATTAATGCACGAGTATGTCTAATGCGCGGCTCGCGATAAGAAAGTTTCAGGACCTAATAGATAAGCAGATACGCGGAGCTACTTAAAATACATAGATGAAAGCCGGGTGTCATGTTACCCGTGTAAGATTTGAAGGAAAATAACTTTGAAAGTTTTAACATTCTAGAAAAATATCGATAAAATCTTCCATTTTCATTAGATTCAAGTTTTTGTGTGTGTGTGTGAAAGATCTAGAAAACAGACTAAAATGAAAAATGTATTTTCCGCGTCTCACTTCGTGTGCGCTTCATCTGTTGTATTTTATCAGCAAAATGTTCTTTTTTTTTTCTGGTTGAAAGTTGAGAATTCGCTTTTCCTCCCGACTTCTCTTACTGTCGCCGAACAATTTTCGGATCCAATGACAATTCCGAATTTTATTCCACTGCTCTCTATCACCGCTCGATATATTCGAAAAGAGATTGAGAGATTGCAACGAGGATCTCGATTCCTCCGCTTTCCCGTACCCGGGCGTCGAACGCTAGGATCTATCAAGCGGCTCGCCTGAGATCATTACCGTCGAGCCTCCATTGGACGTCGTCGCGTCTTCATTTCAGCACGCTGCGTACTGCGGCCCGCAACTTGCGGGACCTGTTGCCGCGAGACGCGACGAAAAGGAGAAGAGATGCGAGACGAGTTGGCCTACGACGGAAGTGCGGCGGTGGTAGATAAACGCACGGGACTACATTTGGCTTCATCGACGGCACATCGGTGGAAGAGACGTCGTGAGGACCTCTTCAAAATCGATGCCGCACGTGCAAACGTGTTCGAGATCATGTATGTCCGCTTTCAAGTGCAACGCGCTTTCCCTCAAGCATTTCAAAACAAGATTACATCGTAATTGCATTCTCATCGGGCGATTGTTTATCTCTGGCTTCTGATTACTCCAATTACTTTAATTTTCCGAGTAATCTGGAGTACCTCTCTCGATCCTGGTGCGCGGTCATCGTGATTGCGATTATTATTTCGCAATTCGTCCTTGAAACGACGATCTTGAGTGCAATTGCAGGCTTGCACCGATCGTGATTGTAAGTCGCCTATCTGATATCTCGATAAGCTTTTATCACAGCGATATCCGCTGAAATCAATAACCGGAATAAACGTTCGTTTTACAATCACATGTATTTAAATCGGCATTGAAAAACGCTGTAAAACAAACATTTTGCTTGCTATTTAAAAGCTTGCATGTTTAACAAAAATTAAATAGATATTGCTATTGATAATTTTTGCGAGCAAAACAATTATCTTCCTACAACTGAAATATATGGTTTCATTTTATGCCTTTTGGGTCGTCGGCATTAGAACAGATCAAAAGCAGGTAGATACCTGCTGGTGATGAATGAATGCAAACAGGGAAAGGGGTTGGAAAGGTCCGTGAAAACAAAATTCCTTTCACTCGATTGACTGTGTGACAAAACGAAACCATAAATTTAAGTTTTGTGAAAAAGTTGTGGCGTGTGTTCTACCCAGTAGGTAAAAACAAACTTGCATATCATTTCCGTCACACATTCATGGTGGAAAGCAATTAATAATGAATTATTAATGAACGCATTAACAATATCGACTGCAAGTTAGCGACATCGCCGCCTTAAATACTTTGAGAAAAAAAATAAATTTAGAGAAGACCCTTAACTAAAACTAAACAATATGTGAGAAAACGCCAATGTGGGTCATAAGGCAAGATGTAGGTGGCCCAACTTGTGATTTTTATATTTAAAATGTGTATTCGTATACCGTTTCTTTCCACATTTGTCCTGCGCGCCGGTTACTATTCGGACATAACGCAGTTTTCTTACGTGTCGAGTTATTATCGTCAGCAAATTCACATATTTAAATCGATAAACGATTTGTAATTATATTTAAAATGCTATATTTTAACATTTTTTTATGCTACATTTAGCATTCAACCCCCCACCTTTTCCGTACTGTAAATTATTCTCTTCTTTAGACACTAACACCCTGCCACGGCTCTTAGTCCTTTATTCCTTCAAATTTGTGTTTATCACATTTGAGCCATACGAATTTTACTAATTTGTAAATTATTCTTATTGCGACAATTATTACCTCGGCCAGGATTCGAACCTGGGACCTTCCTCAATTCGTGTGGATTGTGGAGGAAATGTGGAAAGAAACGGTAAATAAATTCACATTTTTAATATAAAAATTACAAGTTGGGCTACCTACATCTTGCCCTGTGACCCACATTGGCGTTTTCTCATATGTTGTTTAACTTTGAGAACATTTCACTTTAATTGAATCTCGATGCGAGACAAATGCTAATTTAATTGAAACAAACATTTCGCTCGCTATATTGAAAAATTTGTGTGTTAGACAAAAATTAAATAGATTTGATTAATAGTTTTTGCAAAGTTTTTGCGAGCAAAAGGACTTTTTCCTACAACTTGAATTTATGATTTTATTTCATGATTTATGGATCGTCGGCATTAGATCAAATAGAAAGCAGACAGGTAACCTGCTTGCAATGACGGAGCCGCACGCAGGATATGGTTTCAATAGAAAAACAGGATTATTTCCTCTCTATTGATATATCTTGGCCTGTGTTCTTCCTCGGAGGTACAAAATTTGGCACGTCCTTGGTACAAAGGGCACAGGTGTAAATTACAAAGAAAAGTCAACCTCGCGTCACTTTCCCACTTTATAGCACTATTTTTGGCACTTTCGAAATACAGCGAGTCAGGAGCAATTTTCAAAATAAATTTCCAGAGATTAAGTTTTGTACTGTAAGCTTTACTTGCTCGTTATTCATTATTCACGAGATAAAATGTGATTGGCTTACATCAGTGTCATTTTAAATAGCTCGCGTAAACTTGATCATCTTGGCAGCGTAATAAGCAAACAAATTTCTAATTCTAATTAGAAGCGCGGTATTTGATGACAAATGGTGCGCAGTCGCACACGCGAAAATCGCGCGAGAACGCCTCTCGTGCGTATCATTTGCCCGTGCAACAGCGGCATTAGGCCGAAATGCGCCACAAGTGGCACATAAACCGTGCGGAATAAGTGGATTGATAGGTCGTTACCGTTGAAAGAAGATAGAGCGGATCGCACCGATACACGTAGAAAGCTGAAGGTAAAGGAGAAATAGAGAAAGAGAGAGAGAGAGAGAGACAGAGAACGTACAATAAGTCGGAGTCCGACAATGGAATACCGCGGGCGGTCTTTGTGATTCAAATCAATGTTTGCGATACTCGATGGCGCACTGCCTTTATAGCACCGGGCTTTCCTAGGCTTCTCGCGTATATGTATACGCACGCACACGTGCGCAGAGCTATCTGTCCAATCGAGTGTGCGCGCGCGCTCGTATATCGAGGTCGCGTATATGCGCGAATGTGTGCATCGGCGATGCAGCGCATCCACCGTGCGACATGAGAAAGCTCATTGTACCCGGCATAGACGCACTCGAAAACCAGAATCCCGTTCCCTCCCCAATCGATCTCCTTCTACCCGCGCGAACGGGCCGGCCGTCTCGTGCCGGCACTCATTCATACATCCGGCCGACGTTCGGGGAACCGAGACCTTTGGTTTTGCGACTACGCTCCTCTCGCGACATACATCGATTTTCGCGACGCGCGAAGCGCGCGTCTCTTCGCAGCGCGAAAGCGAAATCCTCTTCTCGTTGCAATCCGCTGCGCGAGGCGATTCCCTCCCAAGATACGCGAAAAGCAAATTACTTGTACACACAATTTCAGTGGAAATATTTTCTCAGTTGAATGTTTTTTAATAATTTTTCAATGTCACACAGGGATTAAAATCGATAATTTTTTTTTTTTTTTGAGAAAAAAATCATGTCATGACTTTGACTTTTATTTTACATTTTTTAAAATTATTTCTTGGTTTTCATCAAATTGCAACTTTTATTTCCTAGTCAATTGCTTTAAAAATCACACCGTGAGAGTTACTTTTGAGAGAAAGAAAATCGCTCAAAAATAAATGTTATTCCTTAAGCAGAAAATATTTCCCTCAAAAATAAAACTCAGCCTGATTTATTGATTACAAAACAACGATTAGTCATTGTTAGGGTGGCACATTTTACAGGATTTCTCCACGCTCAATGAGACATCGAATGAGACCATAAATAAATCAAAAAGATTAATCGTTTAAGAGATATATCTAATTTTTCATGGAAAATGATGATATATCTAATTTCATGGAACATAATGAACATGAAATAATATATAGATTAAATCAGAAGTATCAAAACGTTATTCCTTAAATAAAAATATAAGTTTATAACGAAAACAACTTGTACTCTCTGCAACATAGAAATTAGGCATGTGAGAGAGCACAAGTTGTTTTCGTTATAAACTTATATTTTTATTTAAGGAATAACGTTTTGATACTTCTGATTTAATCTATATATTATTTCATGTTCATTATGTTTTTTGAGAAAAATAAAAATAGCAGAACAACTCTTATTTCTGATTAAAATACAAATCGCTCAAAGGTTAACAGTTAATTTTCATTTTACTTTTAGATATAAATCATCTATGATTTTTAAAAATATTAATAGAATATAACTCTTGTTTACTGACCCGGAAAAATTAAGATTTTTCGCAAAATTGAACTTCAAATTGGTCAGTTGGTACAGTAGGCTTGATAACTCGAATGACTTTTTTGTTTTAAAAATAACTCTTATATTCAGTCCCTGATTTCACAATCAATCCTGACGTTATAATTGATTTTATATACGATAAATCTCCTTACCTTTACATAATGCATGTGATGATCAGAAAAAGTGCAAGTAAACGTGCTGGAGTTTCTTTGCCACAGACGGTTGATTAAAAAAAGTTGTTAAAAAAACTAACTCGTTATGGAAGTAACATGAAATGACATATTTGATCACAGAGAAACACACATTGTGTTAAACGGGTTGAAAAATATGTATATCGTAGCTGACAGCTGTCATTAAAATTTATTAGTTTTCGCATAAAATCCTAAGGGACCTTACTGTGTTCTTTCCGTTCAAGGATACCTAAACTGTGTGGTCTTCGAAGTCTTAAGACTTCTCAAGGGGGGGGGGGGGCTACCTGGCATCCACAATGCCTACCAAAATTCATTTTTCTTTTCAATAATCCTTGGTTTGAACACCGAGGAAATTAGATATATGGTATCTGTCCATACGCGGAAGAATTGTCTTTTCACGTTTATCTTGAAAATTATGTACTCGTGGGATATGCGCATTTTGAAGAATTTTACAAGAGTTTTTTTTTAAATTTTACCGTAGTACAATTACTACACTGCAAAACATGTCCGCTCTAAATTCCGCGAAATTATAACGCAAAAAAGTGACTTTTTCCACTTTAAGTAAACGTGAAATAAAAGCGGAATTGCATATACATGACATTGTCCTAATAATGTATACATAAATAGAAGGGAAATTTATCAATTTTTTTATTTTTTCCCCGATATATTGTGAAAAAGAATTTGTCACCAGGAAGACAATATTTCATTATACGAAACTTGAATTCATCGCAGTCACATGCGGTACATTTACCGCGATAGTTACCGCGTCTCCCATATTGCTCCGTAACAATTAGCGACAAAAATATTAAGCTTACTGTGTGATCGAGACGAAAACCGTCAAGTAACAGAAGCGACTGAGATACTCTAATAGATTGAGCGGCAAAAGAAAATCAGTTGCAATGGTCACGCAACTACTTGTCCGCTTTAAATACAGGGTAGTCCATTTAACTCTGCCTATATAATCAATTACGCGTCTGGGAAATACGCTTTTTAAATGATAAAAAAAAGATTGCTTATTAAATGTTGTTCACTTCAATATGTCGCTCTTGCATCAGAATAAACTTCTCAATTCATCGAACTTGGAACGCCGTCAAACTCTGTGTCAAAGTGAAGAAAGAAGAGGATACTGAGAGGGGGAGAACATGATCGCGCGATACGCGGGCGAATTCGTAGGCGTCCGATTGTCAACAGGTGATAGCATTGGGCCAGCTCTTAGAGCTCGAGTAACGAGAGAAAGGGATATTGTGCGCATGTATGTGTGTGCGTACGTACGTGTGTGTGTGTATGTGTGTGTGCAACGAAGAGAAAGAAGGAAGAAGGGGTGGGGTAGCGAGATCGAGCGAAAATCAGGGGGTGGTTGCGACGGGGAGAGAACGGTGGCGCCGGAAGGGTAGCCAACAAAGTCTTTATCGTTTCGAGGACCGATTACAAAGCTCGATTGTTGCCATTCTTCGGAATCCAAATAATCTCTCGCTCGTCCGAGCCACAGACGAGCAACCAACCACAGAAATTTACCGTTGGTTTTATCAAGTAGCTATTATCGGGTCTCTTTCCACAAGAAACCATTAAAAGTCATGAACGTATCTTATTTGGTGGTAAACGTATCTTGTTCGGTAGAAAACGTTGAAAATCTGAAAAATTTTAGACAGAGAACGTAATCACTTTTTCTCACAATTAGTCCTTTAGAAATATTATACCTGCCCATACACGGAGAGAATTTTCGTTTAAAATTTATCCTGAAAATCATGTAATCATGTAATTTTCGGAAATTTTACCGTACATTTTACTAGTAAAATGTACACTAAGTATAATTGCTAGTAAAAAGTACGGGAAAATTTCAAAAAACTCTCATAAAATTCTTCATAATTCCTCGTTATCATAATTATGTAACTATAATGAGAGTTAATTGCCATTAACATCGATAAAGTTATTTGGATAAGTCAGCAGAGCGAAAATTCTTTTAAAATAAATAACTGTTTTCAGGGAAGTTGTGTATAATTTAATAAATTCAGTAAATCGATAATATCTTACTATATAACGATATTGGCCAAACGAACGATATGATATCATTAACAATTGTGTAAATAGATTACTTAACAAAGGTCCAAATCTAGGACCAAAACGTCGTTTTTTTTTAAATAAAAGCATTGGCCAGTGTAGGTCGTTTTAAAAGACTACATATCATTGGAAGAAAAAATGTTAAAGTTGTACTTTTTAACATATAGAGATTATGGGCCGATCACTCACACAAGCACTTTGAGGGTTAATATTATTTTATAGAAAGAGTAGATCTTAACAAAAAAACGAGATAGGCATAACTTTACAAGGATTCAAATGCGTTATTAAATAGATCACCGACCTCTGTAGGCAAATACTTATTAATAAAGTCAAAAGATACAATAATTTGCGGAAATTTGACATCACATATTTTAAAATATGTTCTTAAATGTGCATATATAACCTAGCATTGCAATGCATTTGATCAATAATGCATTAAGTGATACTTTTTTCATAAAAAAGTCATATGAATTTACAAAACAAAAAGGGGCCCCACGAAGGCCTAGGGACCGCTCCTTCGTGCAAGAGAGCTACTTTACGTCGGAACATGTGAAAAACTCTTGTAAACCATTAAGCATGACAACCGTTAGAATTGTGGCAAAAATATGTCTCGTTATAAAATTTATTATTCTTTATTGCCTTGAACAAATTCTCTGTCGGACGAGGCAGGTACTTTATTAGTTACATAGGTACAGCCATATTTTTTGAAAAGGACAATGCGATTGGTATTTTATTGCTACCGTCTACAAAAACGTAGAAAAAATCCTTGTCTTCCGGTCGTAAAAAAAGAAAGTAGAAAACAATAAATTTCCTTTTCTTAAAAGGGTCTGACAAATTTCGGAAGAAAGATTCGACCGTGTAAAAATGAAAAATTGCTACGATTCTGAGTAAAGAGGAAAAATTTAGTCTAAGAACTCTGGTGATACACGAATAAAATAGGAAGAAAAACGAAGGCAGTAATTACTTCGTAATTATGGAAGGAATTTGTTATTCCGTGTACTGTTAACAGATTACAAAAGATATTAAAATATTAAGAAATATAATACGCGTTAGAGACAAATACATACTGCAAGCGAGTCCGAGATTTGGTGTCGAACTTATGGAAAGCCATATTTCGTGCGTGAGATGATTTTTCAAGTTGTTAACGCAATTATTCACGGAATAATGATCTTAATTTATATTTATATTAATAATTAACGTTGTGATGTAAGTAATAATTTTTTTATGTCATTAAAAAGGATTACATTAGTTGATCCAAACGTTTGACCATTATAAATGTTATTACATTAAACTTTTGTATTCCGCATGTAACATTCTGCGTCGGCCCTTCCTGCCACACATATCCGTTTAAGGGTACAGCCCTCCAGATTGGAGGTTTCCTTCGGCAAGGTTAGCGAAGATGAAGTAAATGCTCCAAGTACCAGTTCGTTCTGTACCAGAACGAAATTCTGGTACAAAACGAACTGGATAAAACAGGCTGTTAAGCCTAACACGAGGAAAAAGAAAAAGAACAATTGTGTGAACAGGTATAGATTTATAGTTTACTTCAGTTATAATTACTTTCTTTTTATATTAAAAAAAATGTTTAGTGCTGAGTTATGTATGTTTGCAGTTTACTTAAAAAGGGCCCAAATCTGGGACCGAAACGTCGTTTTTTTTTTAAATAAAAACATTAGCCAGTGTAGGTCGTTTTAAAAACTACATATCCTCGATACAATACTAATTGGATTTTACGAACATTACATCGTAAACAGTTTAAACTTATAACTTGTGTATCATAACGCAGAGAGCTTACTAATAGTTAATCGACCCAATGTTAGCCTTAACCAGTTTCGTGAAGGAAATACGTGCGATTGAAGTTGTATATTTTTCCTCTTATTAATTTTATGCAGCTCCGATTTAATCAATGCAACATAGCAAATTGGCTGTCCGTATATTGCGGCTATAAGTTTGCCAAGCTAACAGGTGTTTGGGTTGTCATACAAATCTCTTTTTTCCGTGCAGAGATTATGTTATTCTTGTTCGTCCAGTGTGTACCTTCGTTGTGGTGAGTTGATAGACCAGAAATATATATATTTAAGAAAGGAACATATTCGTAATATCTGTCAACACTGTGTAAGCATACATTGTCCATTGAAGTGCGAAGTATTATCTAACTATTGTTAAAAATAAAGCTGGAAATCCTCTATTCTCAAAACACCATGAAGAAGTTTCTGAAACCAGAAATCAACCATGCTATTGTTGGATTAAAGGGCATTGCACTTTTCTATTTCTTTACACTGAACTCATTCATGATTGTATTTTGTCTCCTCCCTGTCAAACCTTTTAAGAATTTGGGTTGCTTCAGAAAAAAAGTGAACTCTGAATCGAAAACTACTCCTTCAAAGTATCATGTATACAAATCATTATCTACTGAGTAAAATGTTGATACATAGGAATCTCTTTAAAAACAGAAAAATTTGCTCCGAAAAATATCACCCCAGCCAGGTTTTGAACCTGGTCTTCCCTTCTCTCTAGGCGGGCGTCTCTCACCATTAAAGCATGTAATTGGTGAGAGACGCCCGCCTAGAGAGAAGGGAAGTCCAGGGCCACCTTGACAACACGGCATTTCAAAGGATTTTATGAGAGTTTTTTGAAATTTTACCTTACATTCTGCTGGAAAAATTTTACTAACGTTGTCTTACGATTATATGATTTTCAGGGTAAGTTTTAAGAGAAAATTCTCTCCGTGCATATTGTATGTGCCTATTACTTTGACGCTTTTTTCACGAATCTTTTATTCAAATTTAATTTGACAAATTTTATTGATAGGAAACATTGAATTCCGACGGAAGTACGCAAAATTTGAGAAAAGCCCGATTTCCTCCGTCGAGGAAGTTTATTTAAGAGACCCGATTTACGGCAGTTTCAACGCGGGCGTAACATTAGGTTCTCGCTCCTTCGTGACTACGCGTAACCATGCGTGAAAGCCCGGATCCCGGATCGGTCTCTCGCGTCCCGCAGGACCGCGGCGGGCACAGGTGTACAAATAAATTGCACGGGCATACTGATTGCGCGTAGCTACGGCATCTCGCTGCACCGGCCCGGTTGGCCGGCCGTTCTGGCTGCATCATTCTCCCTGATTGCTAAACGATGCGCGCAACTGCTCGCTCGCTCGCACGCTCGTGCGAGCCCGCAACTCTCTCGCGCGCCTTCGCGTACGATTAAATACATCCGCGCAAATCAGGATCTCATTGCGCTGTCAACGGCCAATGGGCACAACCGCCGGTCTACGCCGCACGTCCGTTTTGACGACATAATCTCTCTCTTGCCGTACCCCATCTCTCCCTCCCTCTCCGCGTCTCCCTCGCCTCTTCCGCCTCTCTTTTCTGGTTCCCGACATCGAAACGCTTTTTTCTTTCTTGCATTGCAAAATCTGCACTGCAACCGGATAGCCTTCGCAGCCGCGCGATGCAATATCCCGTCGGCCAATTTAAATGTTCGTCGAGCCCCGTCTTCGAGGATGCCTGGCTATTTCATTCTTTATTTTCCATCGGCAACTGGTATGAGTCGCGGATTGATTTAATCGTCGTATCGGGGAAACCTAAAATCGAGGGCTTTCTCGTTCTCTGCGATGTAGATTATGACTTTGGGAATCTCATTGGGGGAAAAAAAATTGCATGGTACGATCGATACGTGGCTCGCGCGTCTCGCTAAAGTGACGATTCATATCGGCGAAAGTACGATGGAATTGCTTTCATGTTTGTTTTGATGTGCGACGTTTTATTTTTACGGAGGGTCGCGGCCCAGCGACCACAATGGCCGAGTCGTTTGGAAACGTCCGGTATTATTGCGACGATCGATCCATTGACACGCTTCGGAATCCACCTTCGAAATTCGGCGCGCGACGGGAAATGACAATGGCACCCCTCCGTACGCGGCCCACCATCTTACGACGCTTAATTCGTCCTACGTCTGTCACCTGCCGGTAACACGACTGTCCGTGCCGCGCGACACGGTTCTCCCGGTGCATTCAAGAAACCTCGAGGAGATTCGTTCCGCGTACGCGAGCGTCATCCGACGCGCCTGGAATTTCAATACGTGCCCGGCACGTATCCCGATTCGCAAATATCTCGGATAACGTAACACGCGTGCGTGTCGCTCGTGGAGCCTTGAGATAAATTTCAACGGGCCTCCGCGGCGTTTCTCTTAAGGTGGAAGCACACAAAATTGCATCGGCCATAGGCAGAATGCGTAAGCCATAGCGCATGCGCACGTGAAATTACTAGAGCCATGGTGGAGTGCCATTGCGCATGCGCTATGGCTTACGCATTCTGCCTATGGCCGCTGGCAATTTTATGTGCTTCCACCTTTAACGCGATCACGCCTGCGAGAAGATAAGACCAATCTCCGTTCGCCCATACGTCTATATTCGTCAAATCAACGAGGGGGAAACGGTCGAAACGCATCGTCGTTAAAATTAGCCGCAACTCGTAACGGCGGCGAACCGATGAAAATCATTATTACCTCGGAAATGCTCCCGAGAATCTTGCTGAAACAAAGGAAAGATGCGTATTCTTGTCGAACCGGCCGCACCCTGGCCGGTTACATTCGACATTCCCACGTTATCGTCTCCGAGACGCAACGACGCTGGCAACGAGAGCGGAGAATCACTGCGACGAGGTCAGGCCCCTTTTCGCAAGGTCCCCCCCTCAGTTCGGTCGGGGGCCCTCTGCTCCACATAGCCGGGTATGAACCTCATCGAGGTGCACCGTGAAGAGGGTATATGCTCGAGGGTTCCTGGATCGTCAACGGGAGAAGGGAGGGAGGGACGAGAACCGGGGACCCCTTCGATATTTATTGCGGGGATGCGTGCCGGGCAGATATTATTATTTGTACCACGCGCATAATTCAAGCCGGTCGTTAAAATTATTTTATTACTTGTTCTACACACCGCCGCTCCCAGATTCCGCGCGGTCACCCTCGTACACGGTGCTCCTTCGCCATCCGTGGGAGCATCTTCGGGATGGCTGCGTTTTTTCGATCGATTGAAATCGTCAGAGTGCTACAGCGAATCGCGCGTATAAAGTGGGAATATTAGCCGATCCGTTTTCTAATCGCGCAAGTTATACGCGAGTAACTATTGCAAAATACATGCCTCAGTGGTCGAATTGGTGAGACGCCCGCCTAGAGAGCAGTGAGGGGTCCAGGTTCAAACCCTGGCTGAGGTCACATTTTTCGCAATAAATTTTCTGTATTAAAACACTGGCCGGTTGATGTCGACTAAAAAAGCTTGATTATTATTGCAAAATACTTGTTTATTTATTAATTTTCAGAATTATTAAGTATAAGCATATTTTTTCTGGCCAATATATTAAAAATGTATATTAATACTAAAAATGCGCCAATAATCAGTGCCGCATAAAAATTTTTATTAAAACCGAAAGTACCTAACGAGATTTAAAAAATAATTTTCTGCGGCGCAGTTTTGTAAAAATTGCTGCATTGAAAAGAAATGAACGCGCATGCGAGTGTACGGCGGGGAACGAGTCTTCGAGATGAACCGATACATATCGATTATTTTTAAGATTCCTCCACCGACGTTGTACTCGGCAAGAGAGAGATATATATACGTATATAAAAACATATAAATGCCACCTGTCGCAAAGCGCATTCACCATCAACGCCTCGGGAGAATAAAGAGAAAAGCTCGCTCGATTCATCGGAGCCATCGAGGTACGCGGCCCAAAATAGGTCGACGCTAATACAGCTTCGCCACTGTAGGCTACTTGGCTGGTTCTCCTCTCTTTCTTTCTCAACGTCACTTTCCGCAGAACGGGTTCCTGCAGATCGTTATTGAAACGAACGACACGCCGGTCAACGGCAGGGGCGTATCTGGTTGGACGCCTCGGGTCGAGAGCGTCGTTCGGAGCGCTTTTCTTCACGAGGAGGTGAACGGCGCGCGCAAAGTGGCGTGACGAGTGGCGGGACCAGAATCTCGACGAGCCTCGAGCCTCTCACGTGGAGTAACTTAAAGTCGTATCAATCTCATTTATGCCAATTTTCGTGTCTCGTGTGGTAGCCCCTGTTCCTGGTGAGCGAGGGACCTCCCCTTCTCGTCTCCGGTCGCGCTCTCTCCCTCCCCCCCCTCTCTCTCTCTCTCTCTCTCTCTCTTTCATTCTCGTCGCCGCGCGTCATTGGCGAGCCGTCTGCGATGCGACACACGTTTTCGAGACATTTTCATGATAATCGAAGGTGGGTCTGGGGTGTCGTTGGTACCGCGACACGTTCCTGCGTATGCAAATCGCGCGTGGAATCAGTAGCTACCACCGGGCCAGTAGGAGCCGATTTATCGCGCCCTCCCGGATCGATTATTCATCGATCGGACTCGTTTGTCGACTCGATTAATCTCCATGAAAAATGTGACGATTTCCCGTACCTCGTCTAGATACAAGCGGGAACGAGATAATTTACGCACAGCCACGAGACTCGCGCGGATAATTGATCGCTGTTTACCAATGTTTCTCTCCCCCTCCCCCCCCCCCTCTCCCGAGGGAGGCATGCGGCGAAATCGTCGACCCCATGTTTGTGCGCGTATTGATTTTAACTACTCTCTTACAAGTTTTTACACCAAATATCGTGTTGTACGAGCTAATTAAAGCAGCTCTCGCACACGTGGCTTCATTATTGGCCAATTAACGATGCGATTAGAGATGCCAATGTAGTTCCTCAACGGCTCTGCCGAATGTCTTGGAAGTCAAACCCGTTAGCGGCGTCGAATCCGCGCGTACCGCAGGTTACTTTTTATGTCTTCGCGGATAATTCGCGTGCGCGAGCGAGCTTATGAAAAACCGTGCGCGACGCACGAGCCAGATCCAAGACGTCTATATGCATTCGTACCCCGAGCAGCGTCAAGAACGAAGGGTACGCCGGGTACACGTAGTACCCTCGTCACGATCGTCATCGAGGTGACAGGTAAATACGGAGAACCGGGGTCTACCCTCCGGACGATATACAATATACCTTCACGAGCCAAGTAGGAGAAGGGAGAAGGGGTGGATGGCACGCGGGGAGCGGCAGGGAGGAAGCGAGGGGGTTGGAGCGCGTACGTTCGTAAACGAGAATTAAATCCGAGACGACGTTCCCGTTTATCCTGAGATACGCTTCTTGTTGTGACCCAGGCGAAATCGTGCGTGCGTGCGAGGCGACCGAGAGCGAGTAATCGTTTTAACGCGACGCGTCACGTATCCTTCGGATGCAGACTCGGCTGGGGATTACGCGAGAAACAATGGCGCCGTCAAGACTGATAAGGGCCAATTGTCGCGCGATCGCGTTCGATATTTCCGCCCTTAGGATGCCTCGATGACCGGGGCCGTTTCGGATCTCGCACGGAAAGACCGGCTTGGGCAAAAATAACTAAAATTTAAGTGATTATAAGGATATAAGAAACAGGATTATAAGCGATCCATATTTTAAAAAAACAATCTAACGGGATTAATTCCCAAAATGACACAGAGCTTTTGGACGGGTCGTACACAGAATTCCTCCGTAGTCGCACGAACAGTTAAAAACATATGATCTCAGCCT
Source organism: Vollenhovia emeryi (assembly GCF_000949405.1). Taxonomy (NCBI): domain Eukaryota; kingdom Metazoa; phylum Arthropoda; class Insecta; order Hymenoptera; family Formicidae; genus Vollenhovia; species Vollenhovia emeryi. The sequence continues at coordinate 212,482 of NW_011967211.1, read as the reverse complement.
ACAAACAAACCCTAATTAGACATGTGGTAACCATATCGGTCTCTTCGTGCAGTCATTCGCGATAAGTACGTCCAACTACAATTGCTCAAGCGTCGTTCGTTTGGCAACTGTATCGACAGCGACGTTTGAAAGATCTCCGACTCTTTGGGCTTGGGTCGGGTAACAAAGACATCGCGTGCCCCCTTTGGCTTTACGTATTATAACACGTGGGACATTGGACGAGACGTAACTTCCATCATATTCATGTCTCGCGGCGATTCAGAGCGCGATCGTCGCTCGTATCGCGCGGCTCGAGAGCGAGGTACCGAATGCACCTTCGGCGCGCGCGGTTTCTACCGTCGGTTAACTTCTGTTCCTCTTCCTCGGCGGGGAAATAAAAAGCCGCAGTACGGGCGCATACGCACCATTACGCACACTGGGCGCAATCTCGCCTACACGCACGCACGCACGCATGCTCACGTTCCACGTAGAGAGAAGGAGGCAACGTGCGCACCGGCGATTGGTCGATCGTACGCACGTGTGCGTGCACCGCAGGAGGGAAGGGGGGAAGGGAGCGGTTGTGCAGAGGCCAAAGGCACAGGACGTAGGAAAAAATGCGCGCACGCACACGCAGCAACGGCGACGACGGCGGCGGCACAGCAGCAGCAGCAACAGCATCGCCGGTGATCTCCCTCTCGTGCACTCCCGGACCGCACGGTCTCTCTTTTCCACACCGCACTTCCTCTCTTTCTCTCGCTCCCGCCGGCGCGAAGGGTGGAAGCCATCTGCATCGCGATGAATGCCACTAACCACCCTGCGAGTAACTTCCCCCCCGTTTCTCTCCCGCAAAATCCCCTTCACCTCCGTTTCAACCCCTCTCTGTCGTAGGCTCTGGCTGGACGCTGCCACGGGTTCTCAATGCGCTCGCGGTGGAATGCGAAAGTTATTCCGTAAGTATAATATAATGGCGATAATCCTCGATAGCCACTTGCAATTTTTGAACGCAAGGGGACCGTAAATTCGAAAGGTATCCATGTCCAAGGTGTACAAATGTTTAGTTACTGACTGAAAATTTTGCTAATACGCTTTTCCTCACTTTCCCCACGAATTACTTCAATATTTACATCGATACTGAACGTGGGATAAAGTTACCGCAAAGGTGCACAATATCTTTTGTTAGTCGCGTTTGCTGCCAATGCCCGCGGCTCGCCGAGTGTCCTTTATTAAACTCCTTGCAACTATTGACGCCTTGGCAATGAAACAACCGGCGTTTCTCCGTAGCGATTACGTTTACCTCCGGCGCGCGGCACTCGCGCGATCGAAACCAAGGGCGGCGAAATCGAACGGCGAGGGCAAACGGTGAAGGCTCCGCATACCGGCGTGCGCTTTTTCTCAGCTTCGAATTTATTGTATGCGCTCCATCACGCCGCGTAGATGCGCGCATCTCGCTGCACGACGAAATAATCGATCGTTTAACTCTGACGCCGGCAGTTTATCATTATCCCCTGTGAAACGCAGACCCGCGAGGTTTCGTCATCGCTCACGTCGCGCCTTTATTTTGCTCCTTGTTTCTCGAGGCGTGCGCTTTATTATCGCCGAGGCGATGATTTGCAAAATAAGCCCTCCCCGTTCGCCTGACTTTCGCCAAGCTCGCGGGCGCAGGCGGCGCGGCGTTTATCAAGTGTACGAATTAAATTGCCGTTTTATTACCCTTGAGGGGCGAGGTCGAGGGCAAGGGTGAGGACTTCGCCACTCCCCCTCCCCTTTCATCCCTCGTTCTCGGTGCCCCGGCCAAGATTCGGCATTCAACGTGGAACTTCGTCCTGGCGGATTTTAAACGTACGAAAGGTGCGCATTTCTGTCGTCGATATCTTTCTGGAAGCCCCCTTAAAGACGCATTACTTGGCTAATAATCACGAGACAACACAAATCTCTCCTCATGCCATTACTCATATAAAACTTATTCCGAAGATAAACTTTTATTTTACGATATCGTAATTTACGTTGTAACTTACTTTATTCCCGCATCAAATGTTTATCTGCCACGTTACACGCTCATCTCGCAACTCAACATCCGTAGAGTTTTACGCGAAATTATCAAATAATCGTAACTTTCTGTTTTAAATTATTCGGATACATTTGCCTGGTAGAATCTGTTAATTATAAGTCGAAATTTCTTTTTCTACTTTAAATCGCGGTATTTAAGAACACACCATCAGAAAGAATTTCTATTACGGAGACAAAAAGTATTGTTAACGTATATATATATATTTATTTATAATAGTATAAAAATAAGACAATATAAAAAATCAATAATTCTTATTCTCCTCTATCGAATTAAAAAAGATTGACTTACTATATCGAGACAAGAGTAACTTTTTCTTTCATATGTCTTGTGTTTAAAATACTCGTAAATTTTTCCCTCCATCTTACAACGCACGAAGTTGGCACCACGATATTCGACAAAAGACTATCATTTTATTCTAGATTTTATAACTTTTTATTTAAAGCCCACTTTACACGATCTATAATTCGCGACAGAATTCAAGATAGAATTCTATTTTATAATTTCATATATTAAATTGACATATGTTTGTAGATTAGGTTAGTGTAGGTTATAACATTTACATATGGATGAGGTCCGTTTTCCCTGCCGATTGGACACAAATACTCACAGCAATCAATGCTTAAGGTTTTTCATTAGACCAGATACAATTAATCAATCACGCATTTTCATGCACTACACATATTTGATGCATCTTTTCTATTTACAAAATTGGAGCATTATAATTATAATTCTGATTGTTCAAATGTTTTCTGTATTACACGATACATAAAAATTAAAAAAATGGAATTCTGTCTCGAATTCTGTTGCGAATTACAGATCGTGTAAAGTGGGCTTTAGATTAAAATATTCCTTTCACTATAATAAATATGGTTGGCGCTATATCAATCCTATTTTATGATACATTGAAGTGTAATAACATTGGATCCGGAATTTTTTTTTCTGTGGGTGCAGAGGGATCTCGTCGAAGTATGAGCGAACTTCCGAACCCGAAACACTTCTCGAAGATATTTGCCTGGCGGCCAGTTTTTCAAAGCGCGTCCGTACCGGGCGAACATCTATCCCGCGTGCGATACTTCCGGATGCGGAACACGATTCCCGCATTATGCCGAGTACGCGGTCACGACTGTTACGAATCGCCGGGCGAGCACTATTCTAAAGCCCCCGTCGGATTCTAAACATACCCTTTACATACCGCGAAGTGATAGGTGGGCGGATTTAAGGGATTGGCGACAAGAGGGGAATTCGGTCTGATCGATTATACGTCACTCGGGACGTTTCTCGACCCGCGGTCGACGGTTAGTTTTACGGTGGAAATTCGCGCGGTCGATGAAAAAAAAAATTTTTTTTGCAAAGAGGATTTCGAACGCCGCTAAGAATCATATGGAACGGGCGAGAAAGCCGCAATGATTCACAATTGAATGGAGTTAAAACAGAAAGGATATGTGTGACCAAATGTCACATGTGTTTGAGAACATATATTTGAGGAAAACAATAAAATTGTTTTATAAACATAAGAGCTTTCCTCAATTTCGGCTAAAACGTCTCCTTGCTCACCGGTTCGAGTGGCAAGGCTGCAATAAGTCGCACATATAATAATATAAGAATGCGACAGACAAAAGATATCAGACACAGTAGTTTCTCGTCTAACCAGGGACGAGTCTTTATACGGAGGCATCCGTCGTCCCTCATTGATACGAGGCCACAAAAGAGAATCAATTCCGATTTTCCGGCTCATTCATAGTGCACCAAATCGTCCCACTTGGTGGCGTTTACACGTTCCAGATTAAAAAAAAAACAGCGGCGCGCCGTGGAAAGAAAATGGCGTCATCCCTCGGGGAACCGGGGGGGGGGGGCAGGTAAATTTTAAAGGTCTCTCTTTCTCTTTCTCCCCCGTGGCCTCTCTTCCTCCCGTCCGTTGACTCTGAACCACGGCAATCACGACGCGTGCAATTTTTATGAAGTCCTCGTCGGGTCCTCGAGTCGTTGAATAATTCAGGGTCAAGAGGGGAAAAACGACGCTTTCAGATGTATGTGTATGTGCATGTGCGCGCGTAACATTTTTGGCCTCGACCGACGAACGTGGTACCGTTTTTCAACAATTGTACGACACATATTACTTATAATCCGATTAAGACACACGAAATGCATGCTACGTACAAAACCCGCGGAATTGTGATTTTTCGTCTCCCATTATTATTAAAATATTACTAGTAATAAAATGAATTATCTCATTATTTATTATTAAAATAATGAGGAATGGTTTGCCAAGACTTTTTTCAATTCCCGCACTTCACATTTAAGTTTCGATTGTAAAAAATCGTATAGGAGACCACGGTATCAAGAAATTATTTAATTTTGTTGGCATACACAATAAAAAATAAAATGTTAATGTTAACATTGTTCACATGTCCCAAAAAGTCCACTCTAAATTTTCTGTACCAGTTCTGTGCCAGAACGAACTGGCTGTCAATTTTGTATCTTACACTATGGCGAAAATGCTAAAAGTGAATAGCTTTGTCTCTTTCTAACCGTCCCTTTAGAAAGAGACGAAGCCGCCCACTTTTAGCATTTTCACTATCTTGCAAGATACAGAATTGACCCCCTGGTACTTTGAGCATTTACTTCATCTACGCTAGGCTGCTAACCTTGGCGAAGGAAACCTCCAACCGAAAGGGCTGTGCCCTTAACTTGCCTCCGAAAAATTCCGAAAAAACCAGTGGTGTTCGTGGATTTGAACTCGGATCTTTTCGTTTATTTTTTTTACTAAGCCGCGCACATTTCTCTGCGCCACACTCGCCATCTGTCAAGTTATTATGTTAACATAAATCTAACACATAAAAATGTTACAAAAATAATAACATAACTGTCTTATGTGTGTTGATTTTACATTGAAATAATAATCAAGACTTGGTAACACAAGAATATTCTAACATTTCAACGCACGATTTTTTACTGTGCAAGGATAAGTGTCCGTAAGTTGTTTAGCGGCCGGAATAATATTCCTGTTAATTAACGGGAGAGAGAAACGGTTCACTAGACGTTGCTGTAGGACTATTCATTGGCATCCCGACGGAGCCGGCAGAACGGAAATCGCACCCGTAACGAGAGGTACGATCTGTTTTTTCCGCGCTTAATTTCTGGACTACTCTGGCGCACCCTCGGCCATTAATCACGGGAGCGGTGCTACGCTCGGGTCCGCATGGCACTGTTTGCAAACCAGTCCGCAATAAAGCGATTCGACGTCGATTCGCCACCACGTCGAATTATCCAGATACCATTTGCGAGCAATATACACCAGCCCCGACCGTGCGACGTAATTTATTCGCTGCAACTGACGGCCGCGTTACGGCCGACGCTACCGCGTGATTTTTCTGCGTAAACAGGGGCTATAAAAGTTCATTGGGAAAAATTCTCTCACACGGGGAGAAAGGATGAAAAAGATAACATCGTGCGGGAGTTTGGATAAGAGACAAATAATGATTTTTTAAAAAGATAACATCGTGCGGGAGTTTGAACAAGAGATAAATAATGATTTTTGATCCTTCTTTAATTCCGGCTACGATCCCAGACACAAAATATCTCGCAAATTGCGAATAAAAAATGTACGCATATTATTATACATATTTCTTCGACATAACAATTGTGACAGTAAAGTTCATTTTGCACACCGAATGTCGACACAGGAAGGGATTAACGCCTATTAACTTTGGGACTTTTCTTCCTGGTATTATCTGTGCAAAATATCCCAATCACCAAGCATCAAACACGACAAAGTAACGGGGAGAAGCGGTGAGGAGAACACCGCGCTAAGACGATATCTGCGAAGATCTCCTAGAGGATCAAGGACACCGTTATAATCCTTACATCGTATCGGTAATCCTGGCTTTATGGACTCGCCACTTGGGGTACGTCGTGTGAGAGAGATTAGCGAATAATTAGCGGCACGAGGATAAGAACATCGGTTAGCCTCGACTGTGACTCACTCGCCTCTCTTTCGCTTTCCAGAATCCAGGAGACCGAGAGAGCAACTAAGTGAGTACGGGACTGTAGTTACAGTTAACGGGAGGTAACGGGACGTAACGGGAGGCAAAGGGACCTCGGGGGATGCGAGAGGGATCATTTTTTACGCGAGTTGCGAAACTCGCGCCTGATTCGGGGATACACGGCAGAAACGGCGGACTGTCCAGGCTTTACATCACGAGCGTGCGCGCGGCCTGAAGGATCGCGATGACGATAGCAGCCTTCAGATAGGGAAAGATAAATGAAAATCGAGTCGGGCAAAAACCGATTGATCCTAGCGAGAGCTACCCCGCCGCCACCGTCGGAGCGTGTTAGGAGAGAAAGAAGGTCGTAGGTGAGGCCTCGGAGGTCGCTTCTCGGAGCCGATGGACATCGATCAGCGAACCGTCGTACGTCCGCCCGCGTGCTCCCGTCCCGTTCCGTCCCGTCCCGTCCCGTCCCGTCCCGTACCGCGCGTCGCCTTGATGGATGCGAGATTACAGCGGCAGGGACACTCGTTGACACCCCATGATGTATCACCGCAACCACCGCTTAGTAGCGCAGCTACTTACCGCGCCGAATGGGGTTGCAGGCCGCCGCGCCGGCGTGAGCAAAGAAACGAAGAAAGGGCGAAGTCCGTCGCCCACCCTCTTGGGCAATGAAGTTTGCATACTCTATCAACGACACTGCGTTTCGCTTCCATCGCTCTGTGTCCATAGCGTTTCGTAACAGCGCGTTCCCGACGCGTCATTGCGTCCGTCGAACTTAAAAAAATTAGACATTTATGCATATAATTTATCGCGAGCCACGGGATTCTTTAGGTTATCGTCATTTTACTCGACATATCGAACGAATAAAATTCGTACAGAAATAATAATCGTAGATATTTTTAATGCACGAGTACTGTCTGAACCGATGGGGGGAAAGAGACGAAAAAGACTCTGGTCATTTGCTAAACCGTGGAGAATCCGAAAAAAAAATGGGCAAGGGAGTCGGTACAGCGGGAGGGCCGTAGGATGTGGGCAGATAAGTCGGGGTTGTCGGGGCATCTGCTTTCTTTCATGCTTCCGGCCATCTTCTGCCACCCTTTCGCGCTTCTTTTTTCGGTGGTACGAACGGTCCCAAGTCCATTCTGGCCAAGACGTTGTATCGGACAAGCGGTAAAAAGGGAAAAAGAGACGTGCGCGAAAAGGTAGACGAGAGGAAGAGAGACAGAGAGAGAGAGAGAGAGAGAGAGGGGGGGGGGGAGCGAGAGTAGTCGGATGGAACTAGGAAGAGCGAGAGGCGTGGAAGAACGTGCTGAATAGAAGATTGGAACTCTTTCTGCGGTGACGGCGCGCTATCCGGCAAAGCGGCTGATAGTGCCGGCTATTTCCGGTGGCTACCATGACATTGCTATCGTCGGCCCGTGTCTACCATTCCCCCCCGAGGCCATCTACGTTAAACATCCTTCCTACCTCATGCTGGGAAAAGTTTGCGTGTCTTTTTAACTTTTCCGACCGATCGCGGCCGAGTTGCAGCCGAGCAAACCACGTGCGATACAGAAGCGTACAATAACTGTGGTTCGAGAGAAACAAATGGAATTCTCGCGTTGTATGAAGAATCGCCGGGTTACGCGAATACTTAACGCACGCTATAACAGGCGACGTTTTAGCTCGATGTCTCGTCGCTGATCGCGTATCAGTTACTCCCGGATCCATCGTAACTTGCCCGAGTATCGGCCCTTCGACGCCGCCGCTTTATCGACGGTATCATAGGACAAAGGAGGTCGTCCCGACGACGGACGGGGTAGGTTCTACGTCCGCGGTCGGACGACGCGCGCTTCCCAGTGTCGATTTCGCGGACATCGAGGACACCGATGCGCTTGTTAGCCGCGACATTTCGCGATCAACGAAACGGCCGAGACGCTAACCGCGTCGATCGCGCGAATGTTCTATCTTAAGACAAAGAAAACACGATCTTCCACGCTTTCTCCACCCTCCTGCCGGTCTTGGGGATAGAATATTTTTTAATTTCGACGAGAGAAGAGGCCCTTTCCTTTGTGGCGGCGAGTGTACGTCGTAAACGCTCGCACACGAAATTTAGAACCATGGAGGACGGATAGTGCCGAGATCTGCGCAGTCCTTTCAGAGGCATTCAGCTGTCAGTCAAAATGCGCGGAGTCTCGTCGTAGTCCCCGAGAACATCTGCTCCCGAAGAACGCGATATGTCGGGGAACGGGGGCGTTACTACTCGATCTCGTTCGTTCTCTTTCTCTTTCCTCTCTCCTTCTCCCTCTCTTCCTGTCATCCTTCGCGTGCACACTTTATTCTTCACGGTTCATCCGGAAAGAATTTGTCGGGTGTCTACAATCCCTACGTGATGCCGCCAAAAAATGCCTACTATTGTCACTGAGAATTACCGGGTTAAAAGCAAGAACGAGGAACCACCACTTGTTGTCTGCTTACGTTTTAAGTTTTACAGCGTTTTCCGATTATAACGTACGTATATCTGCTTTCTTTCGAGATAAAAGGTATCTGCAGCAATTATTAAGTAATGCAATTTGACAAATCTGTAAGAACAAATTAATGACGTGAAAGACGTTAATGGAATTAATCGCAGCGAGTCAGACGACGCTGTTGGGTGAAGGAGCTCGGTCCCTGCCTATTCGAGAATGCTGTTGCGGTTTCTGCTTGTGCGGAATACAGTGGCGAGGACTCGATTGGCCTCTGTTTAAACCCATTTGATCTTCGAGGCCATTAAGGGAACGTGGACCAAAGCTGATTAACTATCGACTAAACTATTAACTTATAACCGTACGTACAAGCTTAATGGTCTACATTATCAGCTCAATGTTTCCGAAATTAAGTCCATTGCTGATATATTTTATCGTGCTTTTTAACGATTTTTTAAAGATGTTAACCTATCGTTCAAAGATGTAATATTGTGAGTGGTAATTTGAAGAAGTTTAGTAAATAAAAAGATACTAAACTGACGATAACTATTTAAAACAACTTTAAAGTAAGAACAGTGTCTTCCAACGAGAATAAATAAAGACGATATATAATAGATCTCGACAAATGGAGCTCAGAAACTCGTGGTCCGGCGATGCCTCCTTAAAGTGCTAGGCTGCGTTGCACACTGATATGCCTTGATACTTTATCGTACTATCATTACTACGTCGTACTATCCTCTATGGTATTGAACTAAATGTACAAAGTTAAAAAAATGTTCCAAATTTATGTATATATAACCAGAGGTGTGACATTTTGGTGTTACTTTTTGGCGTTTTTTGCGTTTTGTTTTTCCGAATTTTGCGTTATTTTGCGTTGTAAAAACGTGTTAAAACGAAGTTAGGGACTACAAAATGTAAAAACCTAACATTAAAAACGTTCTTGGAGCATTTTGCGATATTTTGCGTATAAAGGTAACATCAAAATGTCACACCTATATATATAACACACAAATTCCAAGGTCACTCAAAGTCACCAAACTTATACGTTGGAAATTCCATTAGTTCTGGAGACTCCAGGCCTCCCGTGGATTTGTCCTAAAAGCAAAGAAAAGAACTTCGTCCTTGTTACAGCCCATAAATAGTACCATCGTATGTTAGAAAAACATTTTTCTTGTAGCAGATGTCGTTTCCGTTAATATATGTTTTAAATTCAATTTAGTGCACGCAAAGCTTATATTTATTATGAAACATTTAACAAATCGGATACTAAATCAAAGAACAATTATTAAAAATTGAAATTAATGCAATTGCGATACAGAATTTAATTTTTTTGACGATCTAAATGATCATCTTGTGAAATATATAAAAATCCTGTCCCCTACTTCTTCCAATTTTTTTATTTTCGACAATGAAAGAGAGACAAACGGAGAGAGAAGACAGACAGATAGGTAGATAGATAGGCAGACAGACAGACAGACGGGCAGACAGACGGGCAGACAGACAGACAGAGAGCGAGAGAGCGAGAGAGCGAGAGAGAGAGAGAGAGAGAGAGAGAGAGAGAGAGAGAGAGAGAGAGAGAGAGAGAGAGAGAATGAGCGAGCTGGAATGAGTGAGTTCGACGGTCGACAGCATAATATCGTTTAGAAACAATCGATTGAAACCATCGGCACAGTTTGATTCTTCAGACATCGCGGTCTCCTCTGTTCTCGAGTTAGGAACGAAAAGTAAGTAGAAGAGTAAAAACGAAAACCATCCCCTATCTCGATGTATCGCGTTACTCCCTCGTACCTGCACGCTGTGAAAGCACCGATCCTCGCTGATCTTGCGCTCTTCTTTCTTCTGCCGAAGACAGGCGAGTCAACAGGAAAGAAAGGGGGGAGAGGGGGAGAGAGAAAGAGAGAGACGCTCGATCGCGCACACTCGACAGTACGAAGGATAGCCCTAGAAGGGTGTCATCGAACTCAATGGTAACTCGTTAACGCGGCCATAGAAAGCCGATACGTTAAAATAAAAAAAAATTACAGAAAGCAGGAACTACGCTGGTGACGCGTCAAATCGACAACGATGCTCTGGATTTTCCGACCAGCTTCGAATCCGATAAATGTATAAAAAAAAAACTTCGCACGAGAGTACATCAACTCGTTTATTCATTCTGGCATCTGATACTGGTTTTTTTTTTATTTGTACAATGTACCTCCGTCACGGAGTCGTTTCGAGCGATTATTAATGGAGGGGCGATTACTTGTAGAGAACATTAAACTGTAAAGACACTAGCCCAAGTCAGATAATCTGTCAAAGTACTTCGGAACACGTTTTCGTGCTAAACACGTGTTTTGGGAGTGTTAAACCTATTACTGCTTAACCGTAAGGTATAACTTTGAAAGAAACTTGGCGCGTGTTACCCTTAAGTTAAACATATGTTTTGCAAATTCTAAATCTAGCATTGTTTAACTGCGATGTTTATTTGAGAACTGTCTTGTACGCAAAATAGCTGAAGCACGAAGGAAGCACATTGCGAGCAACACGATATAAATGCACAAAAAAAAACGCGAGTAACACGATATAAATGCACTGGCTTATCGATGATCTCGCCCTGAAAACGAGTATGGTATGAATGGCGCAGCTAGGAATCTCATTCACGAACATCCCCCAACATCCGTCTCGAAGGGATATCTTTCGGCGCGCCACAGTTGACCAAGGTTCTCGTAAGAAATAATTATAAAGGGAAAAGGACCGCCGTTTACTCGAATTTCACGTAAATCTCTCGTATCTCCGCGTAAGATTCTGTTCTCTAGTTCTTAAATTTCGACATCACCGATAAGAGATATCGAGATGGCCGACGAAACGTATTCAGTGTTCAAAATAAAATGTGAAAAAACTGTCTTGAAATTAATCGTTGTTAATTTAAAATCAATAGAATTTACCATTTCACTAGAGATAGAAATAAAAAGAATATAAATATATATATTTATCTTTGAGGTTTTGTGTTTTATATCTTACACTCTTCGATGATAAAAGGATTGAATGACAACTGACTTCATTTGACATGCGTTAGGATATATATTGCTCTTATCAATTTGCTGTTTTCACGGCTCGCGAGACATGCATTCACAGCCGCTCTTATCACTCTCCTTTCTTTCTAGAGAAACGCCGGCGTACCTCGTCACTGCAGTAACAGCGTGGCCGAGGTTTACGGAGAGAGAATAAAGATTAACGCGAGTTGCCTGTGCGAGCGGTGCTAGTCCGATGCGCGACGGGTTAACGATTTTTCTCCCTCTTCCACGGGGCGGAAACGAGTTCCCGACGAGTTCGAGGTCCACGTCGACAGGTTCGTTATCGTAACGGTGCTTTTGTTTGCGAAACGTTTTATTCTTATTTACGTAGCGCGCGAGAGAGCGCTGTTTCAGGGTGCATGCTTTTGGGACTCACGTAACCGCGCGAAGGGTCATCCGTATACGCGTTTTGAAAAGCGGAACGACACCGCGGGACACCGTCGGCCGTATACCGGTAAGTAACACAGGTGACTCGTCCCGCTCGTGCCTTCGCCGCGCCGTCTGCAAGCAAGATCTCTCCTAATCTCGACTCATGAGGCTGACAGGATTAGGCTCGTTAACTCCGCGAGTATATACACTCTCTTTTTCCCACGCGAACTCTCATCCGGTTTTTTGTCCCGCGGATATGATCAATATTGCCGCGACCGGCCGGCCTTATCCACCTCGTGAGATTGGTGCAACATTAACCGGCATTACTCGAGTTGATGGTAAATTGATGCGACTAATTAATTTACGCGGCACACTCGCAATTCTTTCATTACGTTCAAAGTTGAAAAAAAATTTTATCCCGGCGCGTATAGACGAATAAACGCGGATTTGGCAGGGAAACTAAATTAAGCACTTAAGCAAATTAACAACTAGCAAATAAATGCACGAACATGTGTGTAACGTATCGAAGCATCGTGTTATTTTTGTATCACCGTATAATTTATTTTTATTAGATCAAAAATATTATATTTCGTTATTTATAAGAAAACGAGACGCAAGTTTTAACATGGATTATTATTGCATTTGACAATTTATATGTATATATATATTTGTAGATGCAAGGTGTATAAATACGATGCAAAACGAATATATTATCGTATCGAATCGCTACGGGTTTCACAATAGCCGCGAAATGAAATCCTTCCAAATATATCATCTTGGAACTGTTTTTCTACCGGGCTTCGAGGAACGATCGATGCGCACGCGATCATCAGTTCTACGTGCAGAAAGACGAAGCGGAAAAAAGAAGAAGACGCGCGAGGAAGACACGAAGAGAAAAGACCAACATAAGCTCGCTCCGATTTTCTTCGACGAATCTGTGGAAAAGCCTATTAAGGAAGAGGATTTCTGGGCCTAGACCAGAGAATCTAGCCGGCCCAGCGAATCGCAAAATCCTGCAACAAAGACCAGCGGCTGCACAAGAATTTTCCCCTCCTTTCACTCTGTCTTCTTCTCTTCTTAATATAATCAATATCTTACGATAAGAAATTATCTCTAACATCTGTAGTACGTTTTTCCATTTGAAGAAATTTATTTTAGAACATATAAATTGTAATGGTATAAATTGTCCCTACTTTTTCTTTTCACGTTTTTTGCCAACGAACTTTCTTGCGTACATGCCTTTCTTTAAAGACAAATATTTTACCTGCAGGGGATCACATAAAACTTTTACCCAATACTTTGGGTTCTAGTTATAAATATCGTTTTGTTTCTTGTAGACTCGACAGGTTGCAGCAACAAATTCGTACCATTTCTTTCTCCAAAGAAGAAAAACTTTTCACCTTATATTATTCTAAATCCACGTGGAACGGGTATCCGGTTTATATTTCTAAGAATTATTTTCCGTCGTTAAAATTGCATCGTTCGCGCTTTTACGTTTCTTTCCGGAACTCACGAATGACATTTTATTATACGTCGTTACTCTCGACGTGGGGAAAAAAGATTTTTGGACGGGTACGTTAGAAAAAATCGACGGCTGTCGATATTACGAGTAATTGCTCATAAATTTTCAACTTGGGGTGTGTTCCTGGAAAAATCTTGGGGGATAATTTATATTTTCCTGGGTCGTCAATGGTTCACGGACACCTGGCGTTTCCGACGAATCTTTACCTGAATTGAGTGTCGGAGCGTGTCGCGCTGTTTTTCATACTTGTCCTACTTTACTTCACTGACAAAAAATTATGTAGTATTTGAAACTATAATTGCATAGTAAAATAATTATAGTCAGGAGTATCAATTTTATAGTTATTAGTATACTAGCTATTATAACATAGTTATATTATAATATTAGTAATAGCAACCATATAAACATAGTAATGCCAGCTATTACAAGTTTTTACTATAAAATATAAGCTTTTACTATTAGTCTGTAAAATATCCAGGTAATGAATATTAAATTAATTAATTATTTTTATATAGTAAGTACAATCACAGTAATAAAAAATTTAACTACATTTATCCACCTTATTATTTACTTATGGCTGGTTTTCCTCTTGGTAAAGTAACTAATAGTTAAATTATATGTCTATCTTTTTTTAATTTAAAGAAAAACAGACGTACATATGATTTAACTATTACTTAATTTACCAAAAAGGTTGGAACTTCACTTTCGGTTGGTACTATTATATTTTATAGTATAATTACTACATTAAAATCTTCGTTTGATTCGTGACAACTATATCATAAGTTGCCTGAACTAATATTGTGATTATGACTTTAATAAAATGTTAAGTCAATCATAATTTACGTCATTGGAAGAATTATACAAATGTGGTTGACACCCTTAAAATGACTATAAATTATAGTGTGGTCGCTGCAACAATTTTTTTCTCTGGGTGTTGTATCAACGTTGTAATCTCGAAAAAATACAATATTGACGATAATAATTTTGTACAGAACCAAAATGTGTATTGTACTGTGGACTATGTAATGATTGATGAAAGAGAAGGAAAGAAGAAGGGAGAATAGAGGAGAAGATGGTAGAAAGAGGGAAGAGAAAGAGAGAGAATCGTGCGCGCGCGCGCGCGTGTGCATTTTAACAATGTATTGATTGATAATTAACGACAGAACGGCATCATTGATAAATTAGCGTCGTGCGCGTCGAAATTTTGAAATTGTTCGTAACACGGACAAATCGCGAGGCGTTGGCGAAATCGCGCGCAATATTTCTTTCCAGTCGAATTCCGCGACGCGATTTCCTGCGAACTTCGCATCGCGCGGAGGGAATGGAGGGATGTGCGAGAAGAAGAATCTCTTCCCTCTCGAAACCGTCCAGAAACTCTAAGCAGAGCCATGAACTTTCTCCGCAATAATTCAACCGAGGCCGAGAAACGGCAGAGTACCAAGGGAGAAAGAGAAAGAGAGAATCGAGATTCTTTTGCGTTGTTCGGCAAATTAAGTATGACGCGCAAAGTACGTTATTGTCGCGCGAAGGAACTTGTCATCTGCTGCAAAGGAGATAGGAAGCGTATTAAATCAACTTTCGTTTGATTTGACATCTTAAAGTCAATATACTGAACAAACGAAAGCAAACCGCATGTACACTGACTTTATTGTACGTGTCTTCACTCATGAAATTAACGCTAAAAATAAAAAAACCTTTTGTCTTCAATTCATCATCGATCTAACTTTTATATTATCATCGTATAACATCACTTCGTGTCGCCTCTTGCAGTTCACAAAATGTATTGTCGGATGCGTTTGCCGTCGTAGAATTCCTGAAACGGGGTGAAAATGAAGTCACCGGGGAGGATGTCCGGGCATTACCGATCCTATTTGTGAATTCAATACGGTGTGTTAATTTTCATAATAGAGTGCTGAATGCTCAGGCGAAGTCGATTTTGCGGTTTCTATAAAGTCAATAGCGAGAACGTAATAATAGCGGATTCTTCCACGAGACGAGACAGTCTCTATTGAGTTTTCAATAGAGCCCGCGCGATCAAAGGACTCTCACGCGCCCCTCTTTTCCCAAAACAGGACCGTACGCCACGGGGAGAGGCGCCATAGATGCCCCTTGGCGCCTCTCGCTTTTCAAACCGTCGATAGGCGGCCATAAGTGCATTCACCGTGCAAATCGGGTTGCCTTGAGAGTGCAACAATACGCAACAGGTGAGGCAGAGATCGGTACGCACTCGGTTACAGACGGAGTTCCATTCAAGAAAAGAATTCTGAGCAAAAATTGTGTCAATAGGTCGACCGAATATAGTTGGAAAATCCGGTGAAAGGGCTGTAACTTAGAAATAACGAGCCGACTAGCTTCGACTTTAAAACTTTTGGCTCTCAATAATAATCCGCGTAATGGAGACTTTAATCTTGTTTCGCAAATATATGTTAGTCAACTGACTGTAATACGTGCTAATTAATAATGCGACTCAATTACTCATATACATTGTTCACAATCTAATTTTATATAATAACTTTTTGAAATAAGTACCCTTGTAAACAAAATGCTCTAGTGCACGAGAATTTTTTGTTTCTGAGGATTTACGAACTAGAAAGACCAATTAATGTGCTGGTAATTAATGAAAATATGTCGACCAATTTGGAATTTGTTATTGAATAGAAAAGTTGAGCCGATGACGTAACATAAGTTTCCAGTACACAGCGTTTTAATTTTTTCATCCTATCATTTTTCAACAACGCAGCCATTCGAGACGATCTTCAATCCTAATTTCATTCAATGACAAAATCAGTTATTTCTTATAGAAAACTAATTTGTATAGTGGCGATGCGGCACAGAAATTCGCTTCGCATCGTAGCGTCCCGTATTTTCGGACACGCGTTTCAAGTATGATAATTTATGTGGAGGCGAACGTGAGCATTGGTCGGTGTCACGCACGAATTCGGTCTCGATTCTTCATGCGTTGCGTGTGACACGAATGACGTGGAAAGAATGGAGCGACGCTGTGTCTAAATATGTAATTTTGTACAGAAATACATAATCGATTGCACAAGATTCTCACGAGAGATTATCATAAAATTTATAATCTATTAGTCGAAAATCAGACCGCTGACGTCAGAAACATGAACGTAATGCGTTTTTGGAATAATTTCGCGTGTGGACGTCATAAGTAAGGCGATATCAATAATGCATTCGAAAGAACCGAAATTCATAGCATTTGACCCAAAGCGTGTTCATGCTAATCTGTTTTTTTTTTATAATTAGGAATACGCGTCGCGATATTTAGACACAAAGCGAGAAATTCGTTAAAAATTACAAATTTGGTAAACTTTTAAACACGTACCCGATTGAGGAAAGATAAAAAAAAACTTTCTATTCGCACAGCAAAAGTATTTAGAGCAGCGGAACCACGTGGTTGGGGATTTTTCGGGGGTCTGTTTTTCACCCGCACTGGAAAGATCGCGATCTCATATCGGCGAGACAGGACCAGCCATATATCGTGCAAACGAATACAGGATGCGTCCACAAAGGCCAAATTAAACGGTTCCGTCGGCATTCAACCCTTTCGACCTAGTACAGCCACGACCCTCTCTACGAACTGCGCGCGTACCAGCATTATCTGTCCATCAGAGTTCCTCCCTCTCGCCCTTTTTCGTTTCCCTCTCGAAACCACTCTCCCTTCGTGTATATCGGCCTCGAATCAAGATGAATAAATACAGAGTACCGCTCTCTATTAAACTACACATAGCTTTGCATGCAAGAGCAAAGGTTCCTCAAGTACCCCATAGCAGAGCAGGAAACTCTTATGTATGGCTGTTATTCACCGCGTACAATTTTATTGCACCGATTCCTTTCCATGATATTAAAAATACAAGGCTTATACTATACTTTGCGGTGGCAAAACCGTCGAAACCGCGAAACCAAGTCCTCGATGCGACGTTAGATTGATAAGCGCAATGAGAAAAGTATACGCGGGCGATAATAACGCGTGCACGAGCGAGCGAAAGGGAAATCAAGGCGGAATCCTGAGAAGGAAAAAGGACCAAGGGCAACGAAGCGAATATAAGTAAGAAGTTCCGGGTGCTACATTTTTCGGTGTTTTTCGCGCTAAGGTGAGGGTATCCTCTTACCTGATGCCCAAATCCCCACCCCCTCAGACCTCATTCTGTTGGGTCCCCGGTCCCCCGAGTTCTTTTCTGTGAGAAAAATCTACATTGAGGCGACAGCGAAATGAATGAGACCAGCTCGGCCGTTGGGCACAAGGTCCTTTTGTACTAGATTTCATCCCGGCATTTCGGACGGATACGTACCGATTCCCTCGGTGACGAAGGGGTCGTGCGTCTCGAGGTTACACCCACGAGATCACCGCTAGATATAGTTTTGGGTAGCTACCTGATCTTCCCCCGAGGATCTCCGGTTTTCCAAAGTCGCACGCGTTTTACCTGCGGAAGGGCGGCTTTCTCACGGCAATTTCAGAGTCCCCCGCGGCGTTTACCGTTTACGTGTGTCATCTCTCGATGGGCGGACATATACACATATATCATGCAAAAGAATGTACAGTACAGCCAAAAAGGTAACGGTTATTGAACCCATAGACTGATATTCAGTATGTGTTATCAGATAACATACTTATATGAGTATAAGTCTATGTTATCGCCCTATCGCGAATTAATTGCCATTCAAACTGCAGAATCACTTCAATTTAATTCCAAAACGGCAGTGTTCTCTTGACATACCTGGCATTTTTAATAATACAGAAAATTTATTGCGAAAAATATTACCTTAGCCAGGGTTTGAACCTGGCCAAGAAAACGCTGACCTTGTTAATTATCGCTGGCGACATTGTACAATTCTTCTCAGTTGATTAATCCCAAAAGTTGGAAAGCTGCAAAATACAGCTGCCGCATAGACGCAAGAGATTTAGAAAAGAAAGCACAACGTTATAACGTCATTTTCTACGATAATCACTGCCCTTCTAGCAGTATTTGCACACGCTGTCAATCAATTAATATTTGCAATACGTTCTTTTAGAAACGCGGACTGGAAGAATATTATGGAAAATCATGTACACATTAATAATCGTGATAGCCGCGCCATGACGTTATCAGCATCGACGACGAGGTATTACGTGTCATATGGTATACGAATTATTTCATCGAATGCAAATTCACGGAGGACGACGTGCAGCACGATAGCAATTATTCATCGATGAAGAAGTAGTAATCAGAACCAGTAGTGTGTAGTTCGCCTCTGATCGATTCACCGCTATTTCGTCTTTTCTTCGTCGCCTTCGCCGGTAGACATCATCGAAGCGGATAAGAAGGGGTTCTCCTTTGCCGTGCCGTCGTCCGCGACAGAGCGACGGAGGAAGTCGATGGACCAGAGGGAAGATGAGCGTAAAGGTCGCGGAAAGTGCATCGTCACGTGCCTCTATTAGAGACCTCGTGGAAAAGGACTTTTTGCTCGCGTTCTTCTTGCATAGCTACCATTCGCCACTCCCTTTTTCTCTCTTTTCTCCGTCAGCGTTCTCTCACTCTTCTACCCGTTCTCGCTTGCTTCGCGCGCGTCTACTCTCTTCCCTCCCGATACGTTATATAATATTTTCATGCAATTCGATCATCGTACCTGTCACTACCCGTGTCATATAGGTTCAAGAGAGAAAAATTCGAAAAATTTGAAAAATTCCAATATTTTGACGCAGAACATCTATAATAATACTAGTGAATGAATTCAAATAGTTGAAATAGTTTTCGACTGTATCACTAGAATGCATTGCAATCGATATTCTCGAAAGTAGTAAAAACTTTTCAAGTGCAAATCCTGAAATTTAAATAAGATTCGATTATAATAACACTGTCATTGTTTTTGCACAGTTCTACGAGGGATTTGATTTTTGTTGTGCATGCGTGCGACAATTCATTTTTATCTCAAAAGTCTTAAGCATTCAAAAAATTCCGGAAGACTCGTAGAGAGACCTGCGAAATATTTTCACCATACATTTCTCCCCTTCATACTTTGCACTTTCCCCGATGATCGCAAAGAAATTCCTGTCTACTTGAATACTCGGATACAGAGCGAAAGGAAATATTTTTATTGGAACGATTGAGGCCAACATGCGAGGGTTCTTCGACTTCGCGCACGCGGAATCGTATCACGGATCATGCTCTGAGACATCTTCTCATGGGGAATGAACTCGCGGCAGATCCGTTAGAGATCGGTGATACGCGCGGGCATTAGTTTTTTTAGTAAATGTATTCTTTTTCCCGCCGCTACAATTATAATGACACGTGAAATGTCAAGACACTCGGTCAGTAGCCAAATCTATCAAGTGCAATCGTGTATAAAGTACCCGAAGAAATCACGTCGCGGAGTCTCTTCGTTTAATAAAGTTTTCTTTAGCCAAAGTAAATAGTCCTTTCTATTCCAGTGTCAATCTTCGTACAGATCGAAAACTACATTAAAGATTATGATTATAATTATAACAATATAATTGAAAATTATACCTTTTTTTTCAATAAGCCTCGCTCAATTTAATATAATTATAAATTATAATTATAAATATTCAGTGTAACCGCGCGTTTACACTTTTCCTCACAGGCTCACGTGTGCAGCGTCCATACATTAAACAATGTAACAATTATCGAAGCCTCACGAACGATGAACAAAATTTGCGAGCTCATTTTCGTTCCTTCCGACTGCGGGCATTCTCGGGGGAGCAAAAGAATCGCACGGGGTGTCGACGGCAGGAACGATACGCGGTCGCAGCCGCGTCTGGGAAGGCGAGTGTAATTATGTGCGAGAGGAGATAGAGTAACGCGTCGGGCATTCCAGCAGCCAGCCACCGGAGTCAGAATCCACCCTCGCCGGCTGGCCCGTGGCTGAACTGAATAGCCGGCTAATGAACGCCGAAGCCTCCGGTCTGTCAGTCCGGCACATCGTAGCGCAGCTACGAGAACGATCGTTGACCGAGAATGAAACCGACGCGGTGCCGGCGTTCGGATAAAAAAGTTTCGCGCGCCGGCTCATCTCTCGCGCGCATGTTGGAAGAAACGATAATGAGGCGCGCCGTCATTGTGCATCGTTTAACCCGGATGCGAGATCGATGTCGCACCTGCGTTCCTTTCCTCTATCGTTTTACAGAGGAGTCATTTCGAGGGAACTACAGTAGGAATATATTAGTGTGGAAAATTAGCCTCGTCGGGGATAACTAAGTTTTCAACTTGTGCCAAGGATACCTTGATATTTCCATGTTACCTTGCTTAAGATTGCGTTCGCAGAGAAGTTAAATTTCTTTATGATACAAAAGTGACATGAACGACCACTTTTACATCGACAAAAGCAAAATACGGCGGTTTTGGGGCTAAGAATCATGATGCGCTCGAAGAGGTCTTGTCAGAAGGCCGTTTTGCCAAACGGAACGGGCCGCTCGTGATATCGGTAGCTACAATTTCAATTTTACTATCTCCCCTTGGTCCCTCTTGAATCAAAGGCAGGAAGGGAATGATAGTCGGCGGATAGAGGCGGGGAAAGAGAGAGCGAGAGAGAACAAGATTCGACGTTAGATAGGCGAGAGAGTTAGGCCGGGCACCCGTCGCACCCGCGCCCCGTCTCGTTCTCGGCTGTCACTCAAATCCTCCCTCCTGCGTCAACCACTCTCTTCCCCCTCGGTTCCTTCCATCCCGTCGACGACGACAACCCCCTTCGGCCACCCTCTCTCGCACGTTTCTAAGCAAGAGCTACCCCCGCGGACTCGGTAATTGAATTTCACGAGTTGGTTACCCAAACCCCCGGGATCTCGTGCCACCTCTACCTCCCGACGCTGTCGCCAACGTCCCCTTTACCCCCCCCCCGGGGGGGGGGTGGAACAGGGCGCGCGACACGTCGCCGTCGACGTCTTCACTTCCGCGGTGCGACGGGGGTCCGCCAGCCCACTCGATGCCCGCTTAACGTCGTGTGGCAACATCGATTATCGCGCCGCGACGATTGGCTCGTCGTAGGCCTCCTGCCTGCTCTGTATCTGACGTGGAGAATTGCTGATTCCCGGCTCGGCGCATTTCCGATTAATTTTCGGCGAGGGTTGTGGACCGATTTGCACGATTTAATCCTTTGCTACACAAGCAACCCGCTATTTACATATAAATATGACGCATCTATTCGTTAAAATTTCATTCGACCGCCGGCGGCAAGTCTTTCAGAATTATTTATCGAATCCGGTATTATTCATATTTTCAAGTGTGTCTGCAGCAACAAAATTCTCAATACCACCATCATTAAATATCGATGCATTCATACACGCATGTTTATATTGTACTTGGTCAGGTTTCCTTATTCGATACCAGAGACCATGAAGACGTAATCTCTGTCACAGCGACAATCTCAGGCAATCGTCAGCACAACAGCAAAGTCAAACGTTCAGAAAATCGAGGAGAACTCCGATCCCCCCTTCCCTCCTCGCGCCTATGCGCGGTGCTCCTCACCCCTCTCGTCATATTTAATAACCCACGCGCACACACGCGCGCACGAAGGTCCACGTACGGGCATTAAACTCCGGCGGAGTGCGGAGGTTCGTTACGTACAATGCATCGCTGATTGACCAACCAGATCCGCCCTGAAGTAACCGCTGCCTGCCGTCGCGATATCGAGTCACCCACCGTTGCTCCAATTGTCGGCACTCCGATATCTTTTCTGCCCCCTTCTAACGTCGTTCGATTCCTTCGCTCTCGTCAATTTGTCGAACGACGATCTGTCCGCTTCAACATCGCGTCGGCGACGTCGTCGTTTCGCCTCGGGGCGGTCGTGTCGACATTGTTTCGACCAAAGAGCTCGCCAATCAATTCGCATGGATACGCCTTTAATTACCGGTCACGGAAAATTTCAGAAAACGTTTTGTTTATTTATTATGGTCATTAACGGTAAGATAATTTTTCGCACAAGTGCGAGTTTTCGCAGCAGGACGTAAAGAACAGATGAATAAGCGGCGAAAATTTATCACTTCCGCTGTATTCTGTTTCACAAAGGCTAAGCAAACGATTATTGTTACCCCGTAAACTCTCCGTCACCGTTTTACTCATCCAATTCATCGGCTTGTGTGGCTCTCGTCGAATTCGCAAGAACGAACGCGTTGTACGTATGGAAGAAGAGCATCGTGGGGCGATAGGGGTACGAGAGGAAAAGCCAGCACCATAAATAACGGTACGCGTCACGCAGCCATAATTCGTCTTCGGACGGTCGACACCTCGAGGGCCTCCTGCCTTCCCCCTTTTAAAATTATTATCGTTCGATGAGAGCAACGGAAAGGAAGAACCGTTCGCGAGAAAATCCGAAAACCAGCGAATCGACGAGAGAAATAAAGCCGGGATCGGCTTACAGGAAGACTTCAATCTCTACATTCCTCATCATTTATAAACTCCTAAAGTTTAAATAATTGAATTGATATAAAAAACATGAAGAACAAAAAATAATAACGAAGACAATGAAGATAGTAGAGATAATAAAGTAATGATAAGTGAAAATGAAGAAATGTAAACGTGCATAATATTCAAAATATAACATTTTTAAATAATATCCAGTTTATATAAATATCCAATTTTAGTTGGCGCAATTTAATGATATCATTACTTTTCTAGAGAAGATACTTTTGTAGAGAAAATTAAAATGTTTTCTTTTTCTAATCAAATATATCCAAATAATGAAATTATATAATTCTTGATTGGATGGCGCTTATACTTGGCGTCTTTTTTTACCTTTTTTTTAAAGGTTACTTTTTAAGGTGACATTCGAAACACTATGAATCTATGCATACATCTATCAAGTTTTCTCAATTAAAGAAAATTCTCCGTCTCGTATATAAAACTCTGTATATATAAAATATATATTAAATAATAAATATAAAAATATATAATAAAACTCTGAGTTGAACCTGGCAAGAGAGTAGGTAAAGAAGAGAGCAGGTAGGCGAAAGAAAGAGACGGAGAGGATGCCGACAACGGGGAGAATACAAACAGCTTCCCTTCCGATATTCCGCCTGTGAAAAATCAGTCCGGTTCATTAAATTCCGAGAGAATGTCGGAACGCCGACGAATTCGCCCGCGTGGGGTCCGTGGCATCCATCCATCGTGTTTCTCGGCACTCCGATAAATATTTATGAACACGGAAGAGCCACACGATCGAGCCTGGAGGCTGAACCGGCATTTCCGCTCGCATTTCGCGTTATGTCCGCCGCGTTTGATACGAGATTGGTCGATATTACAACTTCAAAGCTGTAATAATGTTTAAAAAAAATCCCCTATTGCTATAGTTTGCTCCCGGACATATTGTTTTCCTACTCTCTAAAATTTTTTAAGTGAAATTTTCACTTCTCGAATCAATGACCACTTCATTCTATATTCGAGTAAATATTTACTCCAATAGAGTGAATTAATTCACTCTAATTGTAAGACAAAAATTAAAGAATTTTACTCTTATTTTTAAAGCGAAGTTGTTAGCACTTCGAAATTCACCCCAACTTAAAGTACGGTATTCCGCCACTGGATGGCCACCGAACTCGAAAGTAAAATCACGATAGTCCGGTATATAAGGAACCGCATCAGAGACCGGAACGGTTCTTCAGCGACAGTCAGCAGAATAAGCGAAACTGTCACATAACTTATAGATTTTCAGTACTGACTGCGAATATTAGAATACAGCCACTATATGCGATGATCATAGTGAACAAACAATAGCGAAGCTCTCGTCCATGAATTTTATACTGCCAACAATAATCGATTAAAGTAAAACATGGCACTCTTTTCAGAATTGGAGAATCGATCCAAGTAAAGAATGAACAACTGCACTCTTTCAAAAAGTGAAATTCCATTCCATTCGGACTGGTGGTATTTTCATTATTTCTTCCAGTGAAATCCAAAAAAGTGAGATTTCACGCCAAACTATTTAAAAAGTACGCTTATCATATCTCCAAGTATCGTAACGTTGGATTACATAATTATCCCTTTGTTACGAATACAATTTTTTAATTAGTCGCAAGGAGGTTGGTTAAAAAAATATATTCCAACAAGCAAAGCCCGCACGCAATTCGCGCAAGATTAAACTTGAGAATTCTTAAGGGGTGCAATTTTTCTCCGACGATAATCGATAGCGTCACGGAGACGGCACCTTCCCCCGACTCGTCGAAAGAACGATTTTATCACACGATTTTGCCACGGTCGAAAGTCGTTAGGCAGATGGCGATAAATCGGAGCTCACTGGTCCCTAAACCTCTTCCACCCTCCCGCGAGACTTTGCAAACAAATGTGCCGGCGTCGTGCATTTAGACGTCTTTGTGGCATTATCGGCGCAGCTTCCATCCCTCGTAACTCCCCGGATTCACCCTCCCGCGCTTCTCTCGCGATCTAACTGCTCGTATCATCTTTACTCGCGATGTAATATTGAACGATCTTAAGGGGATGCTGGAGTGATTCTGCACTTTTCGCACCTTTTGCTCCTAGAACTGTCAATTCGTGAAAACATTTGTACATTACACAAATGTTTTCACGAATTGACAATTCTAGGAGCAAAAGGTGCCAAAAGTGCAGAATCACTTTAGCATCCCCTTAAGTTCGCGGTACAAACTATGCCTATGCACGTGAATAACTATAACTTATCATTATTGTTGCCAGTACGTTAGCGTACAGATGTGTAATTATTATAAATTAACATTTCCTATTGAAATGTATTTTTTTCAGTACACGGAGAGAATTGTCTCTGCAAATTTACCCTGACAATCATGTAATCGTGGAACATGGTATTTTGAAGATCTTTATGGGAGCTTTTTAAATTTTACCATATGTTCTACTAGCAAAATGTATGGTAAAATTTCAAAAAAACTCTCGTAAAATTCTTCGAAATACCGCGTTGTCCCACGATCACATGATTTTCAGGACAATTTTTAAGAAACACTTGTCTGCGCGCAATAACAATCGCCACGCGTGTTTCGTACAATTCCTAGTTCTCGTAGATTTTCGTTAATCACGCGTCCATCGAAGATTAGAGTACAATATTTTCATTTTACAACTCAGCCGAGCATCACGAGGCTTTCCAAGAGAGGAGATAGTATCGTAGCTGAGGAACGTGCATAAATTTGGCTCATAGCTCGACCGATGCTCGAGAGCGCTGAAGTGGGCCTCTTGGTAACGGCGAGCACTTATTCGCCCGCTCGCTCGCCAATCCAAATGAATTGGATAATTTGATCAGCTCGTTGCTGGCCCTTTGTTGCCTCCTGGGAACTTTGAATGGTCCGGTCGGCCGTCGGCCGTCTTTTTCTATCTTTCCGCTCGCCCCTTTTCTCTCTTTCTTCCCGCCCGACTCCTTCCCGTCGCCTCTCTCCTTACTCACGCGTATCTCCTTCAATTCTTCTATTCTGCCTCTCCTTGATACACTCACGTCGTTCGTCTCACTACTGATATCGGACTCGGCACAGATCACAGCAGACGTCAAATGAAGGAACTGCGTTTAAAATCGCGCGGCAACAAGTACACTCGTTCAATTGTCAAAGAGTGGTATAAAAAAAAAAGAATAGAGAAGCTATCGATCTCTTTTACAAAAAGGAAAAGGCCTAGGCAGTTATGAAATAATTACAAAATTGATCCTGGAAAGACAATTATCACCAAAGTGATTCCTATCTTTTTGCAGAACTTGCATAAACATTTCTTTTTATCGCAAGTTCACACCACGATAATACTGAACGGGCCGCGCTTTCATTTTGGGACGCACCCGAACGAATCCAAGAGACCTCGAGAAGGCCGACCTATTTCGCGAGAAAGAAGTGTGCCCGAGAGTCTCTTGAGCTACATTCACGACGTGGAGTCACGAGAAATGATTTTCTTGGCATCGTACATCGCGTCCCTTTCTCGCAGTTTTTCACCTCCGGCCGAAATATCATTCGAACGCAGTATGCACTTCTTTCGCACTTGTTCCGGCGTCCTCGACGCTTTCATGGTCTCGCGATTCCTCGCGAGCAGGAACCCGAAAGGAAGAAGATCCTCTAGATCCTCAGCTTCTCATGAGCGAAAGACAAAATGCTCTGCATGTAATAACGCATATAATCGAACATAAAAAAAATTAAAAATAGTTTGTGCGCAGAAAAAAATAGAAAAGAGAATTCACATCTAGGAAAAAAAGATTCTCCACGAGACAAATCGAAGCGATTGAAGTAAATTTTCTATGCAGATTTGTCTGCAGCTCTTCCATGTTTTACAATATTCCGTTGTATATAGAGGAAAGTCCTCTATTACGAGATAGAATCCTAATATGGGGGTTCCTGTTAAATTAATAGGCATCTTCAGTTGATTCCACCATGAGTTTATTGCCCTCGGAGCGAAACCCGTTTAGTGGAAAGTTCATTGTTAGATTGTGTAATCGTTGCGAAAAAAAAGACTTGTGATTGAATTCGGGTGTTGAGAACCTGCTGTCTCATATTAGAAACACATCTTACAATAGAGTACTTTCCTCTACAAAATCTACATGACGTTTCGAGTTTATTTACAATATACGTATATCTCGATATACTCGAGACTTCACGTGTATGCCTCACATGTAGCATCAAGTAAACACGTGGTGTAATTCTTAATTAAATGAACAAACTGAAATATTGCTAATAATTTGTATTAATCGAATCATAATCGTGAACGCTCAAGAGCGGGAATTAATTTCAGGAGGATTAATTGCGATGAATAGGTGGAAGATCGCTTCGTTGCATTTCGAGAAAGATGCGGGCATGTTTCGCGACCATTCGTCAGCGCGCCTCGTGCCGTCAAATTGCAGACTTTCGCACATACCCGCGCGAGCCTGTAGGTAGGATAGAACCTGCGAAGGTGCAGGTTTATATATCGCAGCTCGCGGCCATACTGCCTCCGTTTGACGCCCAGAGGAGTAAAGATCCGCGACGCGAGGAGGTGGAGCAGGGAGAAATGATTAATTACGAGGGAGTGACGCGCAAAGGAACGGAGTGGGACCAAACGAAAAGCGACGATGGAACGTTGAGCCGGTGCGTTCCAAGGGGTCACGGATGAGCGTATCTCGTGAGTTGTAGAAACTCGGCCAGTTAGAGAGTTTCGCGGGCTTTATCATCGATTCCCTCCTTAATTTCAGCATAATTTGAATTTATCAGGTACTTGACGGAAGAGAACGCGCGTTACCAAGGCGCGTAAGTGCCCAGTGCTTGTTGCGTCTGTCATTAGCGTGTGTCGAAGATACACGTCAACGGTTAATTGTATTACTCGAGAGTTTAATTATACAACGAAACAGCGCCGATAAAAGTCTTGTTTTTAACATCTGTTGCAAAGGCATCGGAATGCCAAAATGATAAAAGACATATTTGATTTAAAAAAAAAAAGATATCCATTTTCGATGCCATTTTCTGCGAAAAGCTGCGCGCAGGATCAAAGCGCTTCCGTGGATCGTCAAATCCATGGGTAGAATAAAAAGCAGGAATCGCGAATGTCGGCAAAAGGACAGATTCATCTAACGGGAGAGGAAGGAGGGGAAGTGTTTTTGAACACGGTCAAACATATTACGCCGGCCGGTTGTCCGATAATGTGTTTCTGATTGCCGGCCACGGCTATACCTACGGAATCCCAGTGAAAATCCAGGGGATATTATGCCCGTTCTTTGCATGAAATATTCATTCGAATTATGAAATTTTTATATCCCTATGCGTACATCGACTTCTCACGCTGATTTTATGTTGGTTTTGCATAACATATTTGTTATACCAGCGTAGAAAAAGCATTTCAACTTTACTGCTCGCGGAAACAATTAAAAAGGATGCTGAAATCATGCGATCCTTAACCCTTTTCTTTTATGTTCTTTTATTGCTAAGATACCCAAAAAAAATGCAAAAAAAACCCGATCTAAATGCGTTAACTGGAAATTAAGTGGCCAAAAAGTAAAGAAGTTGAGGTGGTAACGTGGGTTACCAGCATGCTTCAAAGGGTTAAATGACGTCGAACCACTTGATAAATGCGATAAAATACAATCGTCTCCTACGTACTCGTACAACTGACGCGAAATGAGAGGGGGAAACGAAAAACATTGCCAAAGGCAGTGCCAAAAGCATTCGTGACGCTACGTTTATTCGACCTTGTGCCGGATCGATTGGTGTCAGAACGAACTCTCTCGATTGAATCTCGAACGGGAAGACCCGATACGCGCGCGTCGACGAACACGTGTACGCGCACAGACAACCTAGGCGGTGGTATCAAAGTGCGCCAGAAGGAAGACTCGTGATCGGGAGGCGGCAGGATAGATGGCTGGAAGCGTATCAAATTATCGGTTATTAATAACGCCGCCTGATTCCCCCCTCCGTTCGTCGTTTTACGCAGGAACAGTCGCCCACACCCACGTCTCGCAAGGTCGAAGATCCTCACCTCGGCTCGCAATGACTCGATTAATAACGCCTCGTCGACGATAGCGCTTAATATGTATCCGGTCTAGAGCGGTCTCTATATATAGTTGCGGATCCGTCGTTTAATGACGACGTCGTCGCTGCGGCGAGTCACGTAAGCACGCTTTGATTTCGCCGACAGCTTCGTACTTTCGAAAAACTGTCGAGATATCTAGATGACCTCGCGATAAATAAAAAAAACGATCGGCCCTTATAACAATACGACTAGAGACTCTGCAGCCAGAGACTGGCCACAAGAGTTGGTCAAATTCTCGCGACTGAGAGAGAAACGTAGGCTATCTCGCTCTTCTACGATCGTAGAATCGCGTATGTCGACTTCGTAAACATTGACGGCTCATCGGTAACTTCGTAAGTTAGGTGGCCTGATCAGAATGGCTGTCTTGTATTCTTAAGTCGCAGAACAGTTGTGCGTTACTTTAAGACAAAGATTTAAAACATAAAACATTGTCTTAAGAATGCAAGACAGACGTTCTAAACTACCCATTGTAAACATTTAGAAAAATAGAGTAACAGTATAATTTTATTTCACTTTAGATAACAGGTTAGGGCCGTGGCATACAAAAAACAACCAGCAGTAAGACTCAAGACGTAAGGATTTCAATTACAGTACAGACTCTTCGGCGTTTCAAAGTGGCTGCTTATGTTTCCGAGTGTTATTCAATGGGTGGTTTAAATGTTTCTTTGTACCACGGCTCTTAGTTATACGTATTAGATAACGACGAGATCTTGACGATATAGAAAGCAGAAAGAAGAGGACGAAAAAAAGAGAAATCGATCGACGACAAATATCTAAAATATCTTATCGAAACCGATATTTTACAATACTCTTACTCTATACTATTAAAGTAAGATGATACTTTTTTTTAGCCCAGACATTTCTGTTCACTTACCAGGTTGTCGTTTATCCCCGGAAATAGCAAATGGAGATACCTGAAAACAGAAAAACAAATAGATTAGATTCGACTCTATCTTTAACGTGTACGTTCGTTAAAACAGCGAAAAGAACCGAGGTAGATATCGATTAAGCGTCGTCACGACGACGCCTTTCGTTGAGGATTATGACGTCGTCGGTGCCCTATTCGCGGAAGCGAAGCGACCGCCCCCTCCCTCCGCCCTTCTTACGTAATCCGTCTGTTAAAATATCAATCTCAACGTTTCGCTCTTTGCACAAGGTTCCGCGCGGGGATAAGGAGGGGGCCGGGTCGCCTGTTCCCGATCTGCACACACACAGTCCAGGCTTTCCTCTTCTCTTCGTCTGGACGAGGTCATCAAAGATGCAGCAGCAATCAGCGGAGCTAGTCGAGCGAACGAGCTTGAGCAGACGACCGACCAGTACCCGAGGGATGCACACGGATTTTCTTTGAGCGTTTAAATTGATCCCCCTTCTGAAAAAAATTGCCCACCGTTCAACAGCCCTTTTCGAGAGAAGAGCGGAGGTGTCGACTAACTGCAGCAGAATCCCGGGCGCGTGCACGGCGTCAGATTGAATTCGAAAAATCGGCTTATCGATGGAGTACGTCTCCGATCTTTTTGTAGTTCCTAAATGGGCGGTGCACTTTTTTCACGTTACACGATAGTTTCGCAAACATGCTTAAAATTGCATTAATTTCATCATGCGTCGTGCAACGCGGCTCAGTATGGAAAAGAAATGGAGCGTATTATTACGGCAATAAACCCGAGTCGAAATTTTGACCCTATGTTGTACCTTTAATTCTATTATATAGGACCTATGGCAGTAAGAGATCGAACTGCAAGTACAAAATTTACTTCTACTTTAAAACGGATAAAACGGTGTTGGAAATTTCTACTTTTGCCAATTTAGCATTAAAGTAGGTCCTTTTAAGTGGGAGCTAAAGTAAATTTTTAGAATTAAAGATTCAAGGGAGGAGTGAAAAAATGTAATGTCATCAAAGTAGGTTATTGCTGGTCTATGTAGGTGTAAATTAGCCTTAAAAGTGTATCAAAATAGTACCAAAATTTCGACTCGGGAAAGCACTTTTACCTTTAATGACTAATCAGAAAGAAGAGAAAATTAATAATTAACATTTAATAGCAGAGAATTGCGATTAATATTGATAACGGGAGAAACTGATGTTTCCGTCAGTCCGCTATGGCGCAGGCATTAGTTCTCTATTAGCATATCGCTGTTCGGAACTTAGCGGAGGAGGGCGGACTCTCTGAATCGCATTCACGCGAGCAATAGCGGGAAGCGCGAGATCGGCTTTCCGCATAAGGGCCTGCCGCGATTTGCGTGTCCTTTAATAAATCCGTCCCGGAAGTTCATTCGCGGGGAAAAACATCAAAGTCTTTCTCGCGCTGATCCTTAACGGGCAACGAGGCGTGCGACGAGGTCGTCGTTGAAATCACTACCGCGAGACACCCTCGCGACCGATCCCTCCCCGCACGGGAGATTCCCCGGCGAAGGGCGCATGCTATGCGTGAGCCGCAGGGGGGCGGACTCTATTAAAAATGCAATATTCTCGTTAATCCACGCCGGTATGTAGCGCCGGCTAATTAGCGAGCGCGAAGGACGGAGAGGCACGCGCGTACGCTTACCAACGTTGTCATGCAAATACCCCATGGTGAGCGGCTACGGGACGTCACATACGACATACACATCCGCGTGCACAGGTACATAGAAAGAGAGAACGCGGCGTGGCGGGAGAAAGAGAAAGAGAGGCGTATATGCGTATGCGCGCGCGATCGCGGACGCGTTTATATGGCCAGGGATATATGGCGGGTATAGGCGGAGGGGTGAGCTATATCAATAAGCATCGAACGGCCACGAAGGACGGCAGGGAGCTGTTGATTAAGGGGTGAGTACAATGAGGAGATATCCTCGGAGAAGGGAATGCGTCTGCGATGGATCCGCATGAGGGAGGCTTCCCACCCACGTTCATCTCTCCTGCACCTTCTCCTCCCCCTCTCTGTCTCCTCCGCCTCCTCCTCCTCCTTCATCACCACCCATCGCCTCGAACGTGCGCGCGTTTCGCGTCTCCTGTGTCTCTCCTCGATCTCATCTCCGGCGGCACATGCAAGAGAGACCGTTATACACCGATTACTGCCGATCCTGAACGGCACAATGGTCTCGTCTCTGTCATCGAGCGATGACTGGGTCACCTTGTCCCGTCACAAGTGGATTCCATAATAAAGTTGGATAGCTCGGAGCACGGCGTCCCGGGGGCGACGTAACCCGACGGCGCGTACGCAACGAGTATTTACAAATTAACGCGTAATGGAGCGGTTTTAAAATGACAATACAACCATCTTAACGATCCCCGACTAATGAATTATCTAAGGCGCACACAGTTCCACTTTTCCCTGACCTTTCCTATTTAATCTAGGCAAATGCAATACACATTTTCACGCCCTCTCTCTCTCTCTCTCTCTCTCTCTCTCTCTCTCTCTCTCTGCGTTTTTTTTCACGAACATTTGAACGCGACGCCGTATTCGGCGGCCAGTCCGTCGGGCTGAGCAAGCCGAGCGTTCCTGAAATTAATATAGAGTAATGAAAATTGGTTATCGGCCCGAAGCGACTGCGCGTCCTGCAAAACCGAGCGGTGTTACCAGCACTGGAGCGCGTAATATCGCATTGAAGATAGTCGGACGGCGGGCACGGGGCTCGGCACTCGGGTGCAAGGGAAGCGGATCACGTTGACACAAAGCGCCCGTAATCCGTTTATCTTCTCTCCGGGCACTCCGCGCCCACGTGTTACGCTTCGCGTTATTCGAGAGTGAGCGAAAGAGAGAGAGGGGGGGGGGGGAGAGCAGCCAGTGCCACCCGTTCTTCCGCCCATTCTCTCGCGCTCTCGCTGACACTCGTTATTTCATAACAGAGTGAGCGACCGGTTTCTTTACCGTCGAAGAATCGCCGATGGGATCGAAGAAAGGATCTCGTACCGAAAATGGCGATGTGCGACCGCGAAGTATAGATTCCGCTTGCATAACGTGAAAGAGAGAGAGAGAGGGGGGGCGGGGAAGGAAATAATTTTTCCATCGACACTTTCCGGTATTAAACTCCCAACGTTTACAAAGTGGGTTGCAATCAGGCCTTAGAATCGCATTTGGCACCGCGATATTAATTCGCGGGCGTAGAATGTGCATTTACATAATCGTGTACATCAAAGATAGAGAGAAAGAAATAATGTGAGGCTTGTTTCGCCGATGACACGCGGGAAAATATTACACTGCTGAATTGTAGGGAGGAAGAGATGGGTCGTGTGCTCATAAATCTGAAGGTAGAGCGTGCTCGCCGACGCGCATCATTGGCTGACAGATTTCTTCGCGGCGTCACACAGTTCCTCGATGTGCTCGCTCTCCGAGCTGTTTCCTTTAGAAAGATCCACGAGCCGGACGAGCCATCGCGACAGTATCCCCTTTGAGTAATGACGCCCGGGCCCCGGCACAGGAATGCAGGGCGAGGGGGAGGACGAGGGCCCCTTTCAACGGCCGTTTCATTGGCTTCGAAGCAACACGGCCCTTCTCGCCTTCTTCTTCCGCCTCGCCTCCGCCTCTCGCGGCAGTTTAAACGTGAAAACGAATGACGAGTCGTCGTCAGCGTCGCCGCCGCCGCAGCCGCCGCCGTCGTCGTCGTCGTCGTCGTCGTCACGTTTTGTCTCCATATCGTGAAACACATTTATCTCGGATGCAGGGCGGTTGTGAATCCCGCGTTGGATTCTCACCCCCTTTTCCTCGCGCGTATAATATATATTACAAATTTCTCTCTCGCGTTCCTTCTGCCATCCTTCCGATTCTTCCCCTATTTCTTCGCCACACAAACTTGCACTCCTCTTTTCACTCCTTTCATCCAAATCCAATCCCGACAGGATTCGGACCGCTGAAAGTGGCCGCGACAAAAGGCTCCCTAATATATTACGCTTATTAGCGCCGAGTATCGCATCGAATATCTTGTCGAAATTTCGTTAAAAAGCCCGCTACGTGGAAATGCTACGAAAACGCTGAAAGCGTCGGGCCGTTTTATCAAGGGTTAAACTGGTTCGAGAGCCGAGAAGGGCACCCTAAAACCCGTCGAGAACCCGCGTCGTTCGCATTCATCCGCACGGAGAAACAACCGTTCCGTTCCGCGCGCGTTCCATTTAGTATTTCTCGCGAATGGCGCGCTTTAGAGAGCGTTCCACGCGCTGCACTTTTAATTGATCGATCGAATCGTTGTTTTGTCCATCGCCGGAACGCGCGATTCGATTCCATCTCGTGTTCCGTGCCACACTGTTTTGCAGTCTATCGCATAACAAAAAAAAACTTCATAATTTCGATCTAATTTCGAGCGTATTAAATAAAAAATTTCATATTTAGCTCCGAAGTCGTCAAGAATCCAGTTCTCGTGTGATTTAAAAAAAAAAGCATGCCTCGGTCGAATTGGTGTGACGCCCGCCTAGCGAGAGGGAGGTCCAGGTTTAAACCCTGGCCGGGGTATTATTTTTTGCAATAGACTTAAAATTAAAATGATTTAGACACTAACATCCTGTCTTGGCTCTTACTCCTTTATTACTTCGTACATAGATTTCTTCTTTCACGCGTATAAAACTTCTGCGTTGCATCTCCTGGTGGAAATTGTTAAGACTGAGAGGCAGAGGGTGCGCGTTAAAATCATTCGTGGCGTTATTATGCGAGCAGGTATAAATAATGCGCACTTTCACATTAGAACCTTATGAATATTATTAATTGTTTAAGAAAAATATCTTCCCAAATTGATCAAATACTTGGCCCATCAATCCGCAGCTTAAGAAAATATTATTGAAAATGTGTGGTCCATCCGCGACATGAAAAATGTATTTTTACTTTTCTGTCGGAAACCATATGCTCGGCAGTTCACCATTCGTTACCGGAATATAGGGCTGAACCTTCCAGCCCTGTCCTTTTCGTTGACATTTTTTTTTATTAATCGTCTTACGCGAAACACATAAAATATATATACTTCATTAACAATACAAAGTAGGACGGTAGGATAAAGCAAACAGTCATTGCTTTTCTTTGGACTTTCCTTTTCTCCCGTTTTTGCCACGTGTACCAGCTTCTTCGTCTTTGTCAATTCGCTTAGTGCGCCTCTGCGGAAACGCCGGATAATCCTCGCCGCATGGTCGCCACATTGTGCAACCCACCACGCGGCGCTGCATTATTTATACCTGCTCGCATAATAACGCCACGAATGATTTTAATGCGCACCCTCTGCCTCTCAGTCTTAACAATTTCCATCAGGAGATGCAGCGCAGAAGTTTTATACGCGTGAAAGAAGAAATCTATAAGTAAAAATATAATCAAGGAACGCCCGTAATTTTATATGTACGGTATATATAAATATGTATAGATAAAATATAATTATAGAATGAAGAGCCGCTTTGAAAGGCATTAGGTATGTTACG
Organism: Vollenhovia emeryi; assembly: GCF_000949405.1. Taxonomy (NCBI): domain Eukaryota; kingdom Metazoa; phylum Arthropoda; class Insecta; order Hymenoptera; family Formicidae; genus Vollenhovia; species Vollenhovia emeryi. The sequence goes on along the minus strand of NW_011967211.1, from coordinate 177,242 downwards.
AGTCATCGAACTGCCGCAAGAATGTCGGTAAATCCGTGAAAATAAAACGAGAGATTTCACAGTATAAATATGTCTAAATAAAGTATAATTATAGAATGAAAAGTCACTTTAAAGGGGATTATGTTACGAGTCATCGAACTGCCGCAAGAATGTCTGTAAATCCGTGAAAATAAAACGAGAGAATTCGATACAATAAAACTATGTAAAACTATGTAACCTTCAGAAACCTAAAAGAAAAGAGAAGGGTAGAAAGAAGAGAAAGGAGAGGGAAAGGGATAGAGAAAGAGAGAGGAAGAGAGAGAAAGGGGGAAAAAACGAGGAAGGAAGTAAGGTGAGATTTGAAAGCTTCTAAAGCTAATGACCAAGTTTCTAGAGCTAATCGTATCCGACACTTCTTTTTGGCCGTGGGTGGCAGCTGTAGGTATTTATTTCGCTGCATGGTGCTCCAATAGTAAGGTTAACAATGGCTGTTCGGATTTAGTCGGCCTTTTTGAAGCCGCCCATCTTTCAACTATCTCTTTTCTTTCATCCGTTTGCCATTTCTGTCTCTTTCTCTTTTTACGCGCCGTCCCTCGGGATTTCACTAATAAGCGAAGCTAGTTGCTTCAAGCTGTTCTGTCCCTATAACTTCAAACAGAGGAAGCACACACACCTTACGAGATATTTTCGTTTGCTCTTCAGATCTCACCTTAGAAATTTCTTTAAAAAAAAACAAGAGCCATGACAGGGTGTTAGTGTCTAAATATTGTAGGGATGATTGTACTGTGTTTTAAGACTGACGATTTAAGTCGGCACGCAGTTCTCGTTTTCGAATACTGTCACGATAGGTGGCATTCGGGAAGCAACATTAGACTGTTTATTGCGTGAATATTGCCATATGCTTCGGTGGTCGAATTGATTGAGACGCCCGCCTAGCAAGAGGGAGGTTTAAACCCTGGGTGAGGTGATATTTTTAGCCGCATAAGTTGTTTGCAGATATATTATAGTTTACGGGCTTTTACGTTTAACTTTTTTGTACACTGGCAGACTCCATTTACACGATTTTCAACCGCGTAAAAGAAGATCACGTGGACCGAAAACTCCGCGTAAATCAGGGGACGAGTGTACTTGAGAGCAATGCTTAAGTAAATTGACAATTTCTAAAATTGTAAAATTTCTGCTAATTTCCGACATTTTAATTGGTTTTGTAATGCAGTGTGCGAGAGAACGCGACACGACAAAGTTTTCGCATGAATGGGTAATCTGCGATCGGAAACTTCCAGAAAATCGCGAGGGGATTTATCGAACCCGTAGGCCGTGAACCGTGGCCGGTCCTCCTACGCACAGGATCACGCATGCGTCGGGCCTCCCTTAAAACAATACGTCGGCCAATCTGGATGGTAAAAGGGGCTCCTGTTCACTGGCTCACTCCCTCGAGCTAATCTTTCTTTCGACGCATCCGCCATTCTTTTCTTCCCTGCTATAAAACTCGCCTATCCTTTCTTAAACATCGTAATATTGACTATAATTTTTATATTGATCTAAATCTTTTTATGTACGGCACAAAGTTATAAATCAGACACAAACAAAGACGTAAATAAGTCGAAGTAAAATACCCTCTTATTCAGTTTAACAGATAATTGTCAATGAAAAAAACTAGCGAGAGATATAAAATACGATTACTTAAGCTATTTTGCATCGATCGTTGTATTTTGTTGGCCCGACATTAAGAAGGGACGGCGCGAAACGCGACGATGGGACGCTTCGTTCTGTTCGAGGAAATAAAAAATGGATCGATGCCTTTCGAGCCGAGCGATGAATTTTAATTTCTCCCCCTTCGTTCAGAATATCTAGGTACAAACAACGGCCATTGTTACGCTTGTAATCGAGGGTCATTGATCGGCGACTGTGACGTTAGATCTGAAAAATTAGCAAGTGTACCCGTTCCCGCGCATATTGTTTCATTGTCGCGTAAGAGAAACGTATACGTACTTTTTGTTTCAAGGCATTTCACGTGATCACGTACCAAAAAACAACGTACCGATAAAAATCCAAAAAGCCGATGGTATCATACACATATAAAATGTGTATTACATATAGTATACAATCGTTTTTAATTTTTAGATGTTAAATATATAATATAATGTATGAATCGTATTGCTGAAACACCCTAAGTCACTTTTTGTAAATTTTCGGGAGATAAAAAACTATTCACGTCCGTTTGCAACAACATTTTTAGAAAACTAGAAACGACAAAACGCGCGCTTCGCGCGCGCAATTTATGGTTGAGCATTGTATATTTTAAAGAATTTGTATACATGCAAAGAAGTAATTGTATGCGCAATTCAAAAGAAAAAGTAACTTATCACTCACTGATACGATTTGCAGCAGCAGAGTTGTACATCATTAACTTATATGGTAAACTGTAAAAATACAAATATGTATATGGTTAGTATACACTAATTATGTAAAATTGAAATTATTGTATTAAATATACTTTATATTTTATATTCTTTAAAATAGATATTAATTAAAATAATTATATAAAATACTGAAAAAGTCTTTCTTTTAAATATGAAAACAAATGCAAGTATATTTCTAAATTGCAAATCTTCATTTACTACGAATCTAAAAGAGAAGTGAAGCGCACCGCGTTTCGAGAAAACCAATCGGCATCGCGGAAAAGAGGCCTCAACTGTTCGATATTAACGACTGGTAACATCTCTTTTTTAGAAAGGAATGAGTGCGGTACGTAGTTAACAATGGCACATTTTATTTTGTATGTAGGAAAGCAAGTAACATGATGTTGGTAAGTCTTTAATTGCAATGCGTGCGTCACAACTCAAAAGTATGAAAAAGTGACTTAGGGCGTTTCAGCAATACACGATTCATATATATTTAAATATATATTCTTCTGTCTCTTTTGTGCTGTAAATATATTCGCTTACGGCGAACCCTGATTTTATCCTCATTTTTCACTATTCATTACACAGGCCTGACTAGGATTTCTCTTTTAGCGAGATGTTACGCGGCTCGAACAATTTGTATCTCACGTTTAACGACGTGATTCCCGAGCTTGACCAAGTAAGTATGCCAAATACGAAGGAGGAGAGAAAGAGAACACGAACAAAGCGCAGGCAGTCCCTTCCCCCTCTGCGAGACGAAATGTTTTATCGAAGGTAATGGTCGGAAGCGAGATGACGCGTGACCCCAGACGGACGCATTAGACGCACTTCCGGCGGTGTGACGCTCGGCGCCCTCGTTCGTCCGGTAAATCCGGTTCTCTCTCGCTTGCACCCCCGTACCCATCGAGAATCCTAATGCGCCGTGTTCTCACGAGTAAATGCCAAAGAGTTATTCAGCCCCCGCGGTATCGTACCCCGGGATCAAATCATCCGCGCAATTCGAAACGCCATCGCTGTAGCGTTAATTCCCGCTCCACGAGGCGGTCGCGCGCGCGCGCGGCGCTCAAAAATGCTCGGTGCACAGAGAATCGTTTTATCTCGCGGACCACACCGCGGGCATTACGTATTCAGCATTAGCGCGCGATCCGATATATTCCGGGAATTTTCACGAATTTAATGTACACTTCGGAGACAGAGGAGCGGTTTGTCTCCTCGCTAAAATTCTTACGCGAGGCGCTTTGTTCGACAAGTAGCTGCAGACACCGATATCGGAAGACGAGCGCACGGATGTACAGCGATCGATCCTCTCTCTCTCTCCCTCTCTTCCTCGATTTCCTCTCTCCTTCCCGCCTTGCGCGCCGCCTCATTTCTCCTACGACAGAGGAAATGAAATCCCGTCCGGGACGCGATTCGCGCGCGACGTTTGTCCCGTTATTAGATCAGCGTTACTTCGTGCTTCATCTCGAGAGTGCTCTGCGGCCGTCGAATACGTCTTCCGCGTTTGAAAGCGCTGATACTTTTCGCCTCCCGCGCTTCTCTCCCGTTGATATTTCCTACGAAAATCGCGCTCGCGCTTGGAGCAATCAGCGAAAAAGTAACGCCGGCAGGCGCGGGCTTGGTGATTTATGAAATATCGCCGCGCGATATTTCGTGCGGTTTCAATGTAAACGTTGCACGCGTAACGAAGTAAATTTTGGATACAAATTTGCGATTGTACGCCGCCGTGTAAAGAATTTCGCCGCATAATACGGCGGAAACAATTGTTTGTGTAATAAAGCGGAGACGATTATGTCGTGCCATTTTGAGAGTCTCGCGCTCAAATTGGAATTAACAGTCCGTCTAATAATGTCGCGGCCGCGCGCGTCCCGTGCTCCGTCGATCAATAAAACGCCAGTGATACGGTCGATTAGCTTTATTTTTTGCTGGCGAAACGTGCCGCGGCGATAATTATTTGAAAAGGAATTTTTCCGATTCGGTACTTTGGATAAACTCGCAGTCATATACGCCCGTTATCGCGCGTTCCGATCGCTGGGGCGCGCATTCATCGTTTATCTGTTAAGCGCGCGTGCATATACGATAGACTTTGTCGCGCCTCTTCTTCCACGGGAGAGGAAATGAAATTCTATTCGCGTCATGCCTCGGCCGACTTTGTCTCGTTATTACATCAACGTTACATCGGCTCGTGGTCATGCGACACGTCTTCTACATTGTAACCAACTGTCTATAATAATCGGAATAAAGATCGCGGTATCGGTTTCTCCGCGCGCGAAAATATTATTTCAGCGCGCGTTCCGTGAAATTGCGTGTCAACGAAAATCGCAAAGAAACAGACACTTCACTTTCGTTGCAAATTAAAATTCCCCCCCGCCCCGGGCGATAGTGCGCGCGACTACGCGGACGAATTAAGGGCCCGAATCCCATCAGCGGAGTTCTTATCTGCCTCAATATCGTCTATTTGGCTAGTTTTCGATTGGAAAAGCTCTATTTCGACTAATGGTACAATCTGTCTGATTAACAAACTACGGTGCGCGGTGCTCGATTCAATCGTTTCGCCGGAACGATCAAAGCCCGAAAAATCACTCTCGTCGTTCTCCCCGCCGATAGGAATCCGCGAGAGCGATGGCTCCACGCTGCTCGCTCGCGCGGCCGACGTGCATTTACCACCTGCACCGACTCGAATTAAAAAGTTCGTTCTCCCGCGAAACCGTAAATAATGCCTTCTGACAGGCGGAGCCGAATGTCGATGAATAACGAGGCGCGGAACCTTCGACTTTCGATTCTTCTCTTTTTCCAACGAAGCGCGGGGCTCACGAGCGCACGTCAGTCCGGGACCACACACACACGCGCGCGCACGCACGCGCACACGCACGCGCACGCACACACGCGTCGGCTATCACAGCTCGATACACACGCACGCGTATACCTGCGCACCCCGGACGCGTGTTCGGGTTGTACGAGCGCACGCGTGTGGATGGCTCGTACGTTTGGAAAACAAAGCTCGTGCCTGGCGAGCGAGCGAGAGAGAAAGAGAGAGAGATTCCTCCGCTCTCGGCGTGGCGACGAGACCGATGCATCGATACCGGAAACGGCGCGATACACGACGAAAAAAAAGGCAGAGGAACTTACTGCTGAGTGTGGGTGCGTCGGTGCGCACGTGTGCGTGTGCGCGCACCGCGATGGCGAGGACCGCGTGTACGTACGTCCGACGTACAGGCGTCATGAATATTTGAGGAGGCAGAGATACGCCTTCCCGTCCCGCGAATGTGTGTGACGTCCTCCGACGAGTTTTCCGTCGTGATGGACATCGTCTGATCTCTTTTTTTCATCTTTTTTTTCTTTCACGCATTGAATCTGTACGCACGTTTCTCCGCTCGCGCGCCGGTGGGCAGGGGGACGGGGGGCTAATCGGGAACGTGCATTTCCAAAGAGAAGGGGTAAAAAAATATGCGAAAGAGTGAAAAAGCGCTGTTAAATGAAGCTTGTCGTTTTTCAAACGTCGAGTCGACAACGATAATGTAACAGCATACGGTGCGATATACGTACGGGAAAAATAAAGATTTCTTTCGCTTCTTCCACGAAGAACAATCACGTGTGCGTTCAGTATCGACGATTTACGTGACATATAAACATATTAAAAGTAAAGCCTACGGTACACGATACTATTTTTCCCCCACTGGATTGCTTGCGAGAGCCAATAGGAATGCAGAGTTTCGGATCAGATGTTTTTTCGCTAGAAATGTAACTAGTTACAGTTACAAGTTACCAATTCCGAAAAGTAACGCGTTACAGTTACTCGAAAAGTAATCGTTGCTTTGCAGTTACTTTCTTGCAATAAAAATAAAGAAATCAAATCTGCGTTTGAATTGTAAAGTGTCGACGAAGGCGTTTATGCGCAAATGCAAGGCCTGGTGCGATCTGTGGAGGTTTAAAATATAGAAAGTAACTAATAATGTAACTATTAAATTAGTTATTAATTATCGAAAAATGTAACTGAGTCGAGTTACAGTTACTGATGGAGAGAAAATAACAAAGTTAAGTTACAGTTACCAACCAAAAGTAACTGTAACTGTAACTTCGTTACATGTAAGGAGTTACTTCCGAATCCTGGAAAAATAGTAACGTCGTGCCGTTGGTTTAACAAAAGGAAATGGGTGACAGAACACGATGCTTCGCAAGAGAAGGAGATATGAGAGAGAGGGTGGGGGGGGGGGGATCGACTGGGGTGGAGAATAACGATGGTAGCCTCTTCTAATTCTTCGAGGAGCTACGTTTCTCTTTCCCTCTTTCTTGCCGCGCGAATCTTCGGGAAAGAGAAATGAACGGAAGGAATGCTCTCGCATCTTCTTGCAGGGAGGCACGGGAGAAAGAGGGGGCGAGCAGCGTCGGCGATGGGAGAAGTGACGAAGGAGGTAGGGAAAATGAGAGGATCAGGAACTGTACCGAGGAGAGAGCGAGGGAGAGTCGGTCGGTCGGTCGGTCCGTCCGTCCGTCCGTCCGTCTCTTCTCTCTTCCTCTTTCCCCCACGTTCTACCATTCTTCGCCACTCTCGACGGGGATTAATAACGGCCTGCCATTGTTGCCATGGCAACTCTCGAAGCGTTAAAAACTCCTCGGCCCTAACCCCGATCGTCCGTTTAAAGTTTCACAGCGAAAGGGTTTGCGTCGTCCGCCCGACCGGGCTGAAGCGACTGGGCAAATATTTGTGTGTCGCGCGGCACGATGTATGTATCCCCTCCCTCTGAGGTGTCTACAAGACGCTACAATGGCCAACGATGACTTGTAGCTGTAATATAATTCGCGACGTTAACAATCGCGATATTAACACGAGGGTGGTAAATTAGGATACTTATTAGACGCACGTCTGATAAATAAAGACGAAAGTAGGAGACACTTTGTCGCGATGTCATCGCGTTCTTACGCCCGAAACTTCTTCTTTTCAATCTCCTTTCATAACAGTCTGCGGAGGAGGAATTTTGATCTGATTTTTAGATTTAAAGGAGATATACGAAGAGTTTAATTAAAAGTGTTATCGAATAACATCGCGAGACCCGGCATTAAGGTGGCGATAATACAAAGCGATTCGTTAACTGCACTCGCTAGGATCACGTTCGATATAAACTGTGTTGTTCTAAGATAAACATTTTCGTACTCGATATGAAAGGGTACACGAGAGAGATTGTCACGTAGGTAAACGTAGCAAAGAGAAGCTGTTTAAGTTTTTAATTAAATCTAGCGTACAGATATCTCGTCAAGTATTAGAAAAATGTCTAATCTTATATTCGTGACCATCTCTGTTTTATATCCACTGCGAAGACACAATGTGAATGAAAAATGAAGTTAAGATGGCTTTCCAGCTCGTTAACGTGAAATACCTCGTCGTTTATTATCGGAATAACTTCCGAAGTACCTCGCGATAACAGTTACATCACGAAGCTAAGTATAATAATTTAGCGTTAATAGAAGGACAAGAAACGAGCCGAGACTTCGTACGCGAGCGAGGCTGATCAATATTCATGGATCCCCGTTGTAGGGCGGTTTTGACGCTGTCAGAGCGGGGTGGATTTATGCGAACGCTTCCTTCCGTCCGTCTGGGCGCGTGAGCCATTCTTACAACTCGCTAGTCTTAGGCGAATGAGAAATCGTTCTTCTCGCTGCCCGCGCATCGTGTCGATTAGTTTAATACGAGGCCTCCTAATTCTTGGTAAATAATGCTAATGCTATTGAATTTCTTAGAGCGAATTCGATCGCTTGCATTAGTGCACACTGGGTGCGCACTAAAGCTTGTTTACAGTCAATTCTTATATTTAAAATTGCACGTGAACAAGTCTTAGTGTGCACTCCGCGCGCACTAGTGCAAGCAACTGAATTGGCTATAAGTCGGCAATTAAGCCTGCAAGTGCAGAATTAGCTCGAGGCCACGTTAAATTTGAGATAGATTTGAAAAAGAGAGAAAGCAGCCTCATCTTTCGAGCAGTTAGCTCGAGATGAAGTCATGCGTTTGGAAGACGAGAGGAATGCGAACGTAAGTCAGACGGACGAGTCTGATTGTGAGTCGCGCCGAGATTGCCCGGTCGACATAACTGCACGGAGAGACGCGGCAGTTGCACGTGCATCCGTGCGAGTGCAGACGAGTTCGTACGAGAATGCAGTTCGGTTCCGGTGCGGGCCATTAGTTGATGAGCTACCTCGCTTCCCGCCGCCCGTCGCCCGCCCCGACCGGCGGAAGGTGCACTCGCCGCACGTTGCACAGCCAACCCCTGTATCATCCTTCCACTCGCGCTAACCCGGGACGGGCCCTGAAAAGCTCGCGTGGCATTGTGGGATCTATTATTGCCCTCCTCCTGCGGAGTTATATACATTTCGATGGAGCAAACTCGGTCGGAGCTAGCCAGCCATCCGACCGACCGGACGATCGGACGAACGAACGTACGAAGAAAGGCAAGCGTAAGGAGCGAGAGGAAAAGGGAGACGGGGAGATTCAACCCTCGCACTTGCGAACTAACTATCCTTTTACTATCCTATCCTCTTCCGCTCGCTGCAATTATGACCATCGAGCCACCATTGATGTTATGTATTTATCTAACGGATAGCAGAAGAGGCATTTTATCTTCCGATACTTGAGAACAGAAGACAGATAGACAGAGTGTCTTGTTCTGATTTGGAAAGATAATTTTTTAGGGTAAGACGCATTTATCGGTAAATTGTGGCGATAACGGCGAGAAGGAAAGAGACGACAGTACCGCGCTCGCCTTATTCGTCGAAATTTCACAAGCCCCGCATCGGAACGCGAGCCCGGCACTCAAGATACTCGCCATTGTTTCGAAGGAGTCCGGACCGCGAGCACTAAAACCAACCCCCTGGCCCCGACATCGGTGGAAGCGCCGGATGATGTACCGCGCCCCAACCCCTTAATTACTGCCGCGTGCAAATTGGAAGGAAAAATTAATCGCAGAAATGACTTAGAGCTGCCGGCACGGGGGAAAGATGAGGCGGTGGGTGATGCTCGGGAGAGAAGAGGGGCAGACGAGGAAGCGCGCCCCAGGGTCACACAAAGGGGATGAAAGGAAGTCCGGGGCAATTAGAATGATGCCCTTTGCACGGTCTTCCTCGCTCAGCCTCCCATCCTCCCGTACCACCTTCCGTCTATGAGCGTTCTTCCTCCTCTTACCTCCCGCCCTCACAAAATACCGAGGCCGTCCTCCATTGCTAGCGCCGATGAAACGACGTGGAAACATCAGGTGCCAAGTATTATAACGTAATAATAAATTGTGCTTCTTAATCACAGCGTGTGTCACGTTCTCGAAGGGTTAAATGACGGATCCTAGTACAATTTGCGATTGTTTCAACATACTGTAACGGTCCTCACATGATGAAGGGTCGAAGGTGAACTCTACGCGTCCGGAAAATTGTCAACGTCATATACTTTGCTCAAGCAACGTTTTTGATCTCCGTGATTTTTATCATCGAAGATACTTTTACATTGCCATCCTCTTTTTCAATAAACCACAATCGCGCACCCTTAAAAGTCTCCGTTGAGTGTCGCTCCACGCTATGAGGGATGAAGGCACGAGACGTGGTCGCAATGGGCAGATATTTAATCTCGATTTCGGGGTCGACCGCCGCCGCCAATGACGACGACGACATCACCCTCTGGCCGTAGAAGGCCGTTGTCATATCTCCGGGGGATGATTCGACGTGACAGCTCTCCCTCGAGGGTTGCCACGGTCGAGCATCACCAACGAATCGCCGCGTCCAACCCCCGCTATCGTAGAAAAGCCACACACACGCGCGCGCGCGCGCACACACATAGCCGCGGGCGGCAATATACGTCGTGACGTCCGCGAATTCCACGCGTGCCACCCTCCCGCTCCTCACGCGACCACCCTCGAGCGAGGTTTAATGACGTATAAACTATGCGTCGGATTAGCAACGCGGTTACGTTCCGCAACCCCTGTAAGACGATCGCGTAGGGCTACTTCTGCTCGACGACGTGCACAGAACTAATAATCTTCATCGATATTTCTACTCTTGTTAACTGTCTGCATACAATATGATTTGTGTGACAGAAATAATTTAAATCCCTTATTTATGCCAGACCGTTTACATGTCTGAATGCCCAAACATTCCCTCACTTGCATTGCTGAATGGATCAGCGAGGTGTAAGCCGGTAAATATAGATTTTTCAATTGTGTTACGCATGAGTGTTGTGCGTGATTATTTTGACAACATAAAACTTAATATAAAAACACTTGGTTCCGTCATGCTTTGTAAAATTGATATGAAAGAAGTATTAGTGGTTGTGTGATTATATGTACATTGAGTTGTTAGCTTCATTTTATAGAGCCATGCCCACAAATCGGCGATTCTTGGACAGGCGAGCTTACAAGATCTCTTGCGGTGATTACGGCGAACAAAACAAATAATTAACACGGTGTAGAAACACGCTCGCCGAAGAGCAAGCGTAAGTGCGTGCGGCTGGTGCAGAAATGCGGTAAAACGAGGTATGAGCGATAGGGAGAAGAGAGCAAGGCAGACAGAGAACGGAACGGGCACAAAGGGGCCCCGACAACAAAGTCAAGTGGGGCACAATGAGACGCGGTATGAGTACATCGAATGCCACGGTCGCCTCTCTCGTGCAGTCATGGTCCCATGACTCTCTCTACCGACCGTTCCACCGCTTGTGGCACTCTGTCTCATGGTGTGGTCACGGCGAGCCCACAAAAGCGTTCATTCAATAATCTGACCGTGTCACCTATGTATACAATTACCGGTGTACGAGCCGGGATCATAGAGGGAGAAATCAAGCCGCGCTCAGTTCACCATCAAAACGCCAAAGACAATGGGCCGCCATAACGAGCGAATTCTGTCAGTGGTGAAATCTGGGACGGTGACCATTTCATCTTTTGCCGAACGGAAATCTTGCACGGCAAGAGTTTCGCCGAAAATTTCATGGGACACCTACCGTTCGTCAATCTGGCTGACTCGAGGATGTCACAGAATCCGGAACGCCACTCTATCGTGCGCCAAGTGACGTGTCAAATGTGTCTCGGATTTCGTCTCGTGCGCCGAAGTCACGACGCGTTTGAGAGCGAAGAGCGAGGAGAAACGAGCCGAGCGCGACAAACAACGCGACGACCCTCCCGTGGACATCCGCCGGTGATCCAAAACGCATATTCGCCGCTTCCGGATGCTGCGTCCCCTTCCTCCCGCGTTATTTCAAGCCGGTCGGCTTGATATAGCGCTCCGTCCCATACCCCACCGCCCTCCCTCCCTCCCTCCGTCCCGTTACGTGTCCCAGTCATCCCTCATCACGGCCCTCTCTCTTTCTGCCCGTCTGCCTACGCGTCTGTCCGTCTCTGTTCGCAGGGGCGCAATCAATAAGACATTCGTGACGCGACGGTTATGGCTGACGGGGACGTGAGTACGGGGGCCAACGGCCAGCCCCATGAATATCTTTCGATAGATTGCACATCATCCTCGTTGCGCCCCCGATGCGCGCGATGCGCCGATCCGGTGAGGGGTGATCCATCGGGGCAGGAGACACCACGAGGGTGGACGGCCGATGCGTAGCCACGCGTCCACTGCGGTTAACTTCCCGCCCTATCCCTTTCTCCTACAACGGCAGGGGGAGGAAGGAGGAGTGAGGGGAGCCGGGGGGGTGCGAAAGACGCGCGAAATCATTGTTACAAGTCGCAGATTACGGAGTAAATACAGAAAAACTTCGCAAGTTAATAGAATTGTGGCCCGATGCAAAATAACGAGCGTTACGACGAGGCCAATTTCGACCTTTCTTAAGATATTCCTTCTATCTGACGCATTCCCGTTCTTCTCGGAGAGAATCGAGCGCTGTCGTCACGTATGTCTAAATATACCTTACCCTTGTGCCTATAATCGCGCCGTGTGAAGGACGCACGGAGATTTTCGTGTAAAACTTGTCCCAGTTAATCGCCAGACAACGAGAAAAGACTCTCGGTACCTCTCTATCTGACCGAGCAGTTACGCTGCTTAAATTACCGAGCTTCCCTACGAGTTCCTTTCTTCCACCTCTCGCCTCCGTCCATTTTGAAAGAGCGGTCTCACCTCCCCGTCGCCCGTCTCATCTGTCTAAAGTAGGTTCATCCTTCTTCTCGCCGCGTCTGTCACACACCGCGTCGTGGCGCGGAGTTTTCGGACTGATTAGCATTTTTTTCCTTCTTCACGCTTCCACCGTGACCCGATGACGCCCGTGGCCGGACAATGAGGCTACTTATTTATTTAAATACCGGGTATCCTGTCCTTTCACGCCAAGATTTATGCACGCCGTCGAGCTAATTGCCGGCCCATTATCCGGATAATGATATTCCGTCGCGTAACGACGACGCATCGTCGGCGTCCTGGTCCTCCCCCTCCCCCCTCCCGCCTGTTCGCCTTCTTGCCTCATCCACTTCTTCGTCTTCCTCTTCTTCATGCGCCAGCGCTGCCTCCGTGTCTCTCCCTCCGTCTCCGTCCGTCTCTTCCTCCTGCTCTCCACCTACACTTCTTCCATCGGGAGACCGACAAAAGACGCATCGTTGACGGAATATTCGATCGCGATAATAAGCGAGAACGCGAGATAGGAACTCCAACTTCGTGGTCGCGGAGGACGCTCGGGAATATGTATGCGCGGCCTCAACGCCGCGAATTGCGACGGACACCAGTGACGAAAGACGCTAATTTGCCGTCTCTCCTTGGACGGACGCGTGTCGGTCACGTGTATTGATTAATGTCAACCCACAACTGGTCGTCAAGTGTACAAATTGTCATTCCGTCGCGTCGAAGCGTGTTTTACTTTTATATCATTTTTACACAACTTTTCGCTTCCTGCGTTAAATAGTTGCCCGTAATTAAGCAATCTCGGGACATAATGCTCGAACAGTCACTATTCATCGTGGTAGATAATTACACTTAATTTCAAGCCTTCGATTTAAATTGCTGCATCGATATTACCGTGTAATTTTGTGAATTTCGAATTTGAGGAGTGCATTTAAATTGCCGGAGATGGTATTATTGGTCCGGCAGCGAAATCGACGTTCTGGCCTCATCGAAATTCAAATTTAACGTCGGATTAATATTAAACCGTAGTTTTCGGTAGCAGTCACGAACTTTCTCGCGGAAAAAAACGTCGGGCTGGATAAGGCAACGATACGCGAGGCTGATTAGCATTTCGTATTAAAAAAAAAACCGACAGGTCGAGTTTCCCCGTAACCATAAGAACGGGGCAAAAGGAGAATCCTATTTAAAAAGTTTGATTAAGAGAGCCGGCGCGCCATTATTCTCATGCTAATTATGCGCCCGGAGACGCACTGCAAAATATGTCAAAGTGAGAAAACGCTGTCGTGACTCTCCGCATTGGTCCGCGGCATTCCAACACCTTTCTCTTTCTCTCTCCAACGAAAATATACGCCTTGTTTTTCTTGTTCCTCCAAAATATTTTTGCGAGATAATTTTTATAGCGTGCAGTAATTCGTAAGCACCGCAGCGTTAAGAAAAATGATAACAAAATTTTATGCTGACGGGATATGAGAGCGACGTGAGTACAGCTACGGCCGTTTTTAGTAATCATCTAAATACGCGTCGATCCTCGGCTTCTTTCCCAAGGTGGTCAGACATGATACGGGGTTGGCGACAGGTTGGCGGCACATAGTGCCTCGTACAGAGTTTGTCTCTTTTATTGTAAGGAATTTAGAGTTTACTCTTTCTTAAAAATTAGCTTTATCTATTTTCATTTTCTCTTATCTTTCTGCTAAACACAATATTTTAAAGGAATATCACCGACGAGAAGTGATATAAAACAAAGCTTTGTCTTATAGTTTTGCTGATGTGCCTCGCATTACATCGTAAAAATATAGACAAAAATAAAAAATTTCACAGAACGTTTTGTTCAAGTTTCAGATAAAATACTAGTTACTAGTATCATACACACACACAGAGAGACAGGCGTCGTGACTAGAAATGAGTTGAACAAAATATGACGACAATGACGTTAGAAATGCCATCTGCTAGTCCTGAGGTAAATCCGCGCAAGATCGAAACGATTCTCGACTACAAGTATCGTATACATGAGTCACTTCGTCCGCCTTTCCTCTCATTTAATATATCCTCGCAGAAGATATAAATCACGTGCCACATACATCATCGTACCGCCGCGCGGAGGGTAGCGACACCGAGTAAAAAGTAACTGAGAACCCGGGCGAGCGACAAACCGACGATTTATCCAGTTATACACGGGGGTGGGCTATCCATTTTTTTCCCCTCCATTTTGTACTTCTCGCTCATCATCTCTCATCCGTGTCGCAACTTTGTCGTCCGCGATTTGCCCCGTGAATTTATTATTTCTACTTAAAATATCACGGAAAGGAGGATACGCCGATTTTAAACGGTGTGAAAAAATTAAGAATACGCGGTTCAAGCATATCATTGTAAACGAGCTGCTGTCGCGAACAATCTGATAATAATGCACTTCAGTATCAACGTTTAGAATTTCAGGAGGGCTTCCTGTCGCGGCGGTTTTTTTCTAAAGTCGCCACTGCGATTTATCCAGGATGATATTTAATTGATATATCATAAAAAAACCCGTATGACTGATAAAATAATTCGGAGGGTACGCGCGAATTCCACCTTATTCGGTAACTCTCGTCATAACGCTATTCGCTATTATCAGCATTTCTGCTCTTTGTTGCCTATATTTACTTTTTATTCGCGCCACTCTTCATCATCGGAGCTATTCCGAGGACAGTTCGACCTCTCGACACAAAATTCTATCTATTTAAACTAACATGTCACATCCGATAAAGACTGTCAGCCGTTGGCGTCAATTATTTCACCGCAATGCGCACCGCTCCCGCGCGAGTTAGGCAAGCGTTACTTCATAAACAGGTAACCGCGCGTTCGACGGAATATTATTTCATCCGTTTCTCACGAAGGCTCACGCGATACGGTGGTAAACTGTGCGTCACGCTGTGCCTCGCATATAACCCCCGATAGGAAAATGTCTCAAGGATATTACCCACGGTGTGATCATTGCATCATCCAAAAGGAAGAAAGTTCACGATGATTCGCCAAAACGCAGCGGTTCTGTAGGAATAAAATTTCTAAATGGTGTTTGCCCACAAGTTGCCCAAACTACCGAATTGACTAATCAGAAATTTGCCCCAACCTTCAAACTGCAAATCATTGCGGTTGAATGCAGGAAGAACCAATGAACAATGTGCCCCAAAAATTGGTTACATGCGCAACGTTTCACCTTGTATCATTACACCATGTATTTACCGCTGGCCCTGCTATCTCGTCTCGCGTGAATTTTACTTACGAGTCTGAGACGCCTCGTAGCGGCATCTCGTCGTAACACGACAGCAATTTAATTGTGCAACTATTCTGCCAAAGTGATTCGCTAAAACGCAGCTGTTTTGCTAACATACTATTTAGAAACACACTGTGCAAATATTTATCAATATATGATGAAAGATCTCTATTTCTGCATACGTTGTGTGAAATATGTACGCATAATTCCAGCGTTCCAAGTTTCATCCAGATTTCGTCACATAACTTGCAAAATATTCTCCTAACGGGGACGTTCAACGATCTTACACTTTCCTGCTTTTCAGATCACAAGACAACAGCCGGAATAAAGTCAGATAAATATCTTCGTCAACCCTTACTCGAGTATCAAGAGAATGACTCGTGTCGGATTATCGGATACCGAACAAGAGCTAGTCCGTATCTCCCGTCGTCGAATTCGCCGACGTTCCCGTAAACACGACGGGGTCCTACCATTACCGATGCCTGTTGCACACCGCCAGTGCACCCCACGGACCCGTACAATCTCCAATTTCCCGAGGATCAGAAGTCAAGGCCGCCGATTCTCACGAACGAAGGATCGCGCGCGCGCGCCTGTTCCCCTCCCTTTCATTGTCAAAATCGGACGCGATAGCGCTTTATTGGAGCACGGTACACGGCCGACGAGGAGATTCTCACGCGGTTCGCGGCTACGCGGCGGTCGGTTGGCCGCCGAAGGTTGGACCTGAAAGGGGGCAGAGATAGAAAGAGAAAACGAAGGAAGAGATTAATCGCCGACGAACGCATGAAACGATCCAGTGATCATGTATCATTACGTAAGTCCACCGGGCTAACAATGTCGAATCCATGAACAAGACAATAAAGGGAAAACGAGGGGAAATAGCGGGACGAGCGACACGAGCGGGAATGCGGGAAGATTGTTGTCGCGGAAACAAGAAGTCACCGCGCTTTCGCGCGCGGACACCCGGTATTACCGTTGATCGGGCTCCCTCATTACTGGTATGCGCTGCGTACGTATCCATTCGCTCGTCCATTGTTCGCCGATCCGCCAGGAAGCATTGTGCCCCGCGGCGAAGGGGCGGGTAATAACGCGGCGCCTTGTTCGTCGATTAGGCGACACAATCGCCGCGCCGGGCTTTTCTTTAATTGGATTACGGCTCGCGACGAGTGCGCCCGGTTGCCTTGCGCGCGATCGTTGAAAAATGACCGCGAGAAGAGAGAGACCCCGCAAATCCCCGTGAGAAGTCGCGGGCGGACTCGGCGGACTAGACGTTTTGTCGGATTACACACGAAGACGGTCGTAACTTCACTTTCGACAGGACGTGGCTCTTTGAGGCGTTCACGCTGGATCTGTAAATCGCCTCGAAGAGCTCTCGAGGGATGAAATCGACGTGGGCGAGAACGGGGATGGAACCACGGGGATCAGAGGATGGGAGAGAGAGAGAGAACTTAAAAGATATATATTAAGAATATGATATTCGTGAAAGACCCGTATAATAACATAGAAATTACAGTTTCAACTCGGGTCGGGTTAAAATGTGTGGCATTTTAAGTAGCTACTCAAAATTAGAAACCGTGCTACAGATTTGTGAGCGTCGTAACACGTCAGTTTCTTGGAATTTTATTTTTTCTAGCACCTGATATGTAACAGTGACGGAGGCATTACATTTTAGACAGTTGTTCGTAAGCGTGGCCGAAATGAACGAGAAAGAGAGGGAGAGAGAGAGAAAGAGAGAGGAATGAACGAACTCTAGTGAAACAGAGCGGGAATCTAGCTTGGGCATAGCCAAGGAGAAGAAATAGGTTAGAAGGAGAGGCATGGTGGAGGAGGCCGGTGAAGAGAATGCGTGGAATGGAGACGGAGTGGAAGAACCCGGGAGGAAGAGGGACAGGGAACACGAAAGAAAGAGGGATAGGAACGAGGGAGAGAGAGAGAGAGAGAGAGAAAGGGGGAGGGAGAGGGAGAAAGAGGGAGAGAGGGAGAAGGAAGGAGGGAGGGAGAAGAGAGAGAGAGAGAGAGGGACGGTGACTTGGGCAGTGCGTATCGATCTGGCCGTGTTACGTGCGTGCCGGAGGTTGGGGTCCTAGCGTGGACCAATCGGAAGGCTACTCCTCTCTCTCTCCCTCTTCCTCCGTTTCTCTCTCGCTCTCCTCCTCTACCTCTCTCCTTATTCCACTCGCCCATCTACATTGCCGCTCGTCCTCCCACTCGCTTCTTCCTACAGCTTCCTCGTTTCTATCTCGATACGCACAGATCCGCACGCGGCAGGCACGCACGCACGCATGTACGCACGCACGCCGCACGCACGTACGTACGTACGCATGTACTCACGCACATCACTACCTTCAATATGTATATACCTGCCTGCCTGATTACGTCGGCTGATAACGCTATGCGGCCATTTCAGTACAATGAAATGGCGGATGACCGCGGGGGCCACATTGCCGATGTCGGAACCGGCCGATCGAATGATCACGCGTCGCGTTATATATTCGCGTCGCTAATTTAAAAAGCTCCCGGCGAATAATTCCGCGACGCACCGGACACCAGCAAAATTAATAGACTTTTTCGTCCGTCAGTTTCATTAAATGTCTCGCTACGTGCGGGTAAAGTTTCCGACAACACAATTACTCGATCCTGATTCCCGTGCGGAGAAACCACGAGACTAAATAGCAAGAATTCAGATGAATAGAATTTAGATTGTATTAGATTACAGATCTGAATAAGTTGTAATACATTGGCATAAACGTCGGGGCGCGTATAGAAATCTTATTGTTACGTACTTGAAGCAAAGTTTCAAATGTGCAAGCGTCAACAATGGAGAGTAGGCACAAACGAATAACGGCGAAAGTAAGGCCCTAAAGTTGGAACTACGTGTCGGAATTTCTGGGCGAAAGAAAAAGGACCGACACACAGTTCTGATATTTCTGATTAACGGCTAACAACTCGTTGTAGGCCGGGCCTAATGTTCTAAATAGTCTGCCGGAGCGCAAATACCAAGATGGCAGACAAACGACGATGAGGCATGCCACGTACCAATCTGGCGCGTTTCACATATTTACCTGCCTTGATGACACAGACCGATAGGCACGAAGGCAGGGACGACGCGGCGACGTCGGCACAATGAAATGGCGGACGGCCACGGTGATCGCCGAGACGTAAGCCACCGGAAATCGCGGAGACAGCGCGGTTTCCGGATGCAAGGTCGCTCGTTGAATCGATACACGTTAATGTGATCCACGTGTCCGCGATACGGTACGGCCTACTTTATGCAACAAGAAAGCGCTAAACAAACCAGCGTGGTAAGTAATACGGCGACGGAGCGCATAATTTCCGGCGAGATCGATACGTTAACACGCTCCACGTGTAAGGTCTGCTTTATGCATGGAAAAGAAATTAAACGGTAACGCAGTCGTTATATATCTCGAGTACAAATTCGCCAGAAATAATCGGCGATTCGCCGACACTCGTGAAATCGTATTATTCCAAGACAACGAGAGGGACAATTAATACTCGCGAGCCAATTAGCACGTTAAAAGAATTGGAGAACAATTAACTGTGACGACAAAATCATTTCGAGATACGTCAGCGAGAGAAAAGACGTCGGAACAAACTGAGCGTTTTAATTCGTCGATTCGGCAACTTGTATTACCGATCGAAACTATCCAATTTAACTATGGTACCTATAATCAACGAAATCTGATTGCAGTACATATGTTGGTTAACGGCCCGACCCGTAGCTAGTTCGAGGGATATCTGGCCATTGTTTGATAAATACCTATCCCATAACTATGCGAGATACAAGCCACCAACGCGACTCTGTTCATTGCAACGCCGATCGAGTCACTTTATTAACCCACGAGTGTTTCCACCCCGTGAAAAATCACGCCGTTGTTCATGCGAGTGCGAGCGCCGTGCCGATATTAATACGACACTAGCACGCGTGTGTTACTTTGCGCTCGACAATGAATATTGTTTCGCGGCGGAGATTTGTTTCCGGGACAATGCGATAGAAACCGCAAGAGTTCATGAATATTCTCACGGGAAGCGGCTCTCTTACGAGCGCGAAAGAGAGGGAGGACTTGGGACGTAACGAGAGTTAGACTTTTAGAAAGTTCCAGGAAGGGTCTGACGGGACTATCTGTCGGCGAATCTTTTAACGGATGTGACACGGGGCGAAAATCAGGACAGAAAAATACGCTCGATATCATTAGGCGATTTGCGGCGTTTTTTTCCCGCCACTCACTTATCAGATTTGTTCCGTGCAATTTGGTACATCATTGATTCCCCGTAATCGGTTGCGAATAAATCTTCGTCGCGCGTGACACTAAATGTCACGTCATCCGGGTGTCAGACACACCCAGAAAATATTTCATTAACCATTCTTCGTTACAAAACGATCCCATGTTTCAATTTACGTCCGATTCAATCGTTGCCAAGTACCACTGCGATTGATCTATAGGTTTGTTCGAAAACACTCGAGTCCCGTTGTCTCCCGATGCGTCTCGCGGACCTAATCGCTCTTCCTTACACTGAGAAAAGAGTCTTTGAAAATTTATTTGTCGCATATAATGTTTATTTCACTGAAATAAATTTTCAAAGACCTCTTTCTCAGTGTATTGTACCCTCGACGCGCGCCCTACCTCATTTATCTCTATTTTCTTAGGGAAATAAGCCCCGATCGTGAAATCAGCGCAGATCGCGGGGAGTCGAAAGGAGCTGGTTCTACCGGGTGTCTCGTTGAACCCAATCGCGGTATTGGCGAGAATTCGGTCGGCCGTGAAGTCCCGGAAACGCGTATACCGGCGATTAACGAGGGAATTCGATGAAATCGTAAATTCATTCGTTCGTGCCTCTCGTCCCCCCCTCCCTCCCTGGCCACTGTACGCGCGAATAAATGGCCGACTGTATTTTCGCGCGCGCGCGCGCGCACACCGCACAATTATACGCGCCGTGCACGGATACACGCGCAACACACGGATACGACGACGCCGAGAGAGAAAATATCTGGCATGGCGCGGCCAACGCCACCCGGGAGCAGTAAAATTTGCTAAACGATGTAAATAATGGATGGGAACAGTTGGACAGTTTTCAGTTATTTTCCTCGCGCGGGCATAATTCAACCGAAATTTATTGCCGCTGCTCAATTACGCAAAATATTGTCAAAAAACGTAGTGACCGCGGCAACCCTCTCCATTGTGCCATTTCGTTAAAAGCGCCGAGCACTCACATTGTCAGCCACGGGCTTGTCGTTGAGAGTTTCGATAGTACTAGTATTCGCGGACGCATTTCGTTTTAATTGCCATTAATTATCTTCCGCCGCAATACGACCTCGCGGTGATCGCTCTAAGGATGGGTCGGATGTACATTAACATGTCTAACAACATGAATATGTTTCGCTGTTAAATGAATACTAACTCTAACTAAAAAAAAATAGCATGCTTTAAAAAAGGAAAGTAAGAGAGGAAGAAAACATTTTGGGACCATTGACAGGTTTTCGCGTAGAGACGTACCTAGTCAGATGTACAATGATGGACAGAATAGTTCAGACAGTTCTTTTCTAATGAGTTTAGGAATGTGCATTTAGATTCAAGGTTACGTTCTTCTTCTTCGAGAAATATTTTACTCGACAGTAATTCCGAAACCATTTTCAGCGTTTCCGATCTTTCTCGAGTAAAATTTTTTTCGGAGAAAATGTTTCGGAACGTAAATTAAACGCGCATTCCTAAACTCATAAAAAATTAAGTGCCGTATTTCTGTCTATCGCTAGACATTGACATGCCTAACATATGTCTCGCAGTTAAATAAATGCTAATTCGCCTTATTTCCGCCGACTTCAGCAAAGAAAATAGCGTGTACTAAAAAAGGAAAGCCGGAAAGGTAAGAGGGAAAGAGAAAACATTTTGGACGCTAGTTTGACAGGTTTTCGCGCAAAATCATCACGAGAATTTCGAAAGCGGAGGGCCGACGAGAAAAAAACTGCCAACAAACAAATCCGTGCTGCATTTTTTATCGCATAACTTCAACGTAAAACTCACGCTACACTGTAAAAACGTTCTCGAAAGGGAAAAAGGAAAAACCGGCTAGGGGAAGGGCGGAGGGAGAGAGGGAGGGAGAGGCGAATTCCGCAAACTTGTTATATATTTTCCAGCTTCGTCGTTACATTGAATTTAAACGGATCCCGCAATTTTCGCACACGCTCGACACACATTTCATTAAAAACCAACGTCTCGCGGACCAACGTGTTTCTCTCTCTTTCTTCTTTTTCTTTCTCGTTCAATTGTATTTTGAATCTCGTCGCGCGCGAGTTTTATGTCGCCTACACTTTAAGGGATAAACGCGCCTGCCCTCGGCCGGCCGACTCTCTCGTGGCCGGCCATTTCGGGTTCGAACCCGAACAGTCTTCCATCGCTCTGCAGGTACATTTTCCGTCTTCACCTCCGCCATTGTTTCCCCGAAGTAGCCGCGGTCGAGAGGGTACGTTGTACGCGCGCGAGATACGAATCCTGAGTGGAAATCACGAAAGTCCCGCCGTCGGCGCGCGGGTTTCAGCCCCTTCTAATCTGGTCGCCTAGGTTTCGCCATCGGGTTTCGCCCGAGAAGCGCGGAGGAGAAGACGACGGCGAGAGAACTCACCCATCGGCGAGAGGGGGAGGGGGAAGGGGAGGGGGAGGGGGAAAGCCGGTTTCCCAAGGGTGCAAAGGAAGGAGAAGGACGGAGAGAGGCGAGTCCCGCGCGAGGGCGGGACGAGATACGGCGAGGGACACGAAGAGGAAGGATGGGGAGACCGGGGGGGAGGGTAGGAGGTGGTTTAAAGGGTAGCGAACGTCTCGACAAAAGCAACCCTCTTAAAGTTCGCCCTACGCTCTGCTTACCAATGCGACTTCGGATCTCGCGATTCCGCGTGCCAGATTCGCTGAAAGGAAGCGTCCCGAGGTCGGGAAAAGAGAGGAGCCACGGGAGACACGGAGCGCACGAAGACGCGCTTTTAAGACAAACGGCAAATCCAACGCGTGCGCATATATATATAACCATACAATTATTGAAAAATAAAAAATGAAACGTGTCAAGAGCCAGTTATTATTTCAGCGCGGGTCAATTCTCGCGGCCGAATTTCTGGATAATCGCCAGTTATTATTGAGAAAAATGGTCCAGTTCCCGCCCGAACTATTCCTGAACAACTACTCCACGCTGCGGGAAACAGATCCCGCAGGAGTCGGGTCGTGAGTACGTCGTGGGTCTAATCCGGGACGCAGTGCGAGAGCAAACCCTAATCCAGCTTACCGAGAAAGTAATTTTGGGTCCTTTGAAGGCGGTCCTCCGCGCGGTCGGGCGCCCCGAAAGAAATTGTCAACCGTGGATGAGAAAAGGCGAGAGAGAGAGAGTGAGAGAGGAGAGAGGAGCGCGAAACCTGCGACTTCCGCCGAATACTCGGGAAGAAGAACTACGAAGAGCGGAGACACGAAACTTTTCCTCTGACTATCAGCGCGCAGATCGCTTGTTCCTCCCGATTCTGCCCGGGGAAATTAGCAAGGAAAAAAGGGAGGAAGAAGGAGAGAGAGAGAAAGTGGGAGATTTCCGACCGCGATAAAGTCTCGGCAGAAGGAAAAATTAAGCGCCACGAGTGCTTAAATCCTTCTTTGATTTCCAGAGGTACACGGTTGTTCAAGACTTATCGCGAAGCCGCAGATTTCTTCTTCCGCGAAAATGTGGTGATTCGTTAGTCGACTCTTAGCTCCCAAGGTGACGCCAGTCTAACTGACGGAACGTGAATGAAATTGAAATATTTCTAAAACCTCTCTTACTTTATCTTCGGAATTATTAGCATTTTTATAACATCTTTATCGTTGTTATAATACCTTACGATTCCTATCGTAAAAGAACTCTTTATTGGCACTTCATATCAAAACATATTCGTTCAGATAAACGCTACTTGACATTAAAATTCTACTATCTGTTGATTCTTTTAGGGCTTACTCCGCGTAAATCCCTCCGAATTTATTACCCGAAAATTATTGATGTACCGTCGATGGCGTATCGTCGAAACGAGCGTCATTCATCTTGACTTCTATTCTTCCATTGTTCACAATTGTTGCAGACTAATCGAATTAAAGATAACATGTACGATATATTGATTGTGGTAATATGCATTTTTTTCTAGAATTTTCTTTACTGATTTGCCTATAACGCTCGACAATTATAATTACACTTTAGTATTATTATATTATATTATATAGAAACATTGGTGCTTTAATATTTTACGGCAACATCAAAGGCGACACTTGAGACGTCATAATTCGTATAACGTTCTTCGCGTAAGTCTAGCCTATCCGATTTCACGGAAAGTCTGCTGAAAAGATGAAATGTTAGAACCCCCTGTTCTACGACAGCGGAGTGAAGAGTGCGGGACGAGGGATTTTATCGTGCTTTAAGGAAGTGGGATCGGCAAAGCAGTGATGAGATACGCGAGGAATGCTTACCGTTTCAATTGATTGGCGGTTATCGACCGGCAGATGAATATCGCTAGTTTCGTAACCACATTCGCGTAGATAAAAACATCGTGCAAATAACATTCAATCTGTCCGATTTTATCAAACACCGTGCATTTCTTATGCACCTGAAGACACAACCGATTGATAACTTGCCCGATATTTAAGTTACTATAAAACTTCATGTTCAAGTCAATATAAAAAAATGTTAATACAAGAATGATAACGTTTTAAAACCTTCACTTAAACTACTCGTCATTTAAATATTCTGCGGAATTATCTCCGTCATTTGAGAATAGAATCAAAATAGCGAATTATTAGAGCATTAAACTAATCTTATCAGAACTCACTTCAATAAGATATTTAGCGAAGATAAGTTTTGTAATCTTCATGAACTTCGAACAAGTGAATCTGATACAATCAACACAGTATAGATTTTAGTTTCTGTATTCTTATCTCTGAGTCATGCTGAAGTAATGCTCATTTAACTGTTATTCTAAATTTTGAAACTCGAGCAATTCAGTCTTCTCGCTTGAACCGTAAAGTATTCGAATCTTTCGAGGCTATAAAACAGGTACAGCTAAACAGACCGAACTCAGTTAGAATAATAAAAAGTAATAAAAAGTTCGAGATACTGTAAGAAGAAAACCAAAAATTATTTCCCTTCAAGTAACTTCATATTCGAGTCGATAAAAAATATCAATACAAAAATGACGTTTTAAAACCTCCACTTAAACTATCCGCCATTTAAATATTCTGCGGAATTATCTACCATTTGAATCTATCATTTGAATAGTAGAATCAAGATAGCAAATTGGTACACTGAAAAAAATTTCTGGTTGAATATGGACGAATCAGATAATTCCTTTAGGATTTACCAGAATTCCTGTAATCCTACAGAAATTCTGGTAAATCCTAAACGAATTCTGGTAAATCCTAAAGGAATTATCTGATTCGTCCATATTCAACCAGAAATTTTTTTTAGTGTAGTATTAAACTAATCTTATCAGACTTGAGAATATAAACTTACTTCTCTTTGCAATAAATATTATTTTTCTTTAAGCTTTACTTCATATCTGAATTATTATCTAAATATTCGGTTTATTGAAGATTGACCGAATAATTTGATCACATCGATTCCATATGAACTATCCGAGTTTGAATCTCTTGAACATTTCTACTTTAATTAATAAGAATTCTTCAATGTCGCCAGCGATAATTGTCAACGTCAGTGTTTTCTTGACCACACCTGGCATTTTTAATAATACCGAAAATTTATTGCGAAAAGTATTACCTCAGCCAGGGTTTGAACCCGGACCTCCCTACATTTCTACTTTACACTGTCCCATCGCGTGAATCGTCTTAATCCATATTTCATTTCTGTACTGGACACATAAAAAAAATAACAATGGTATAATCGATAGTTGGCATATAACAATATTAAATATCTGGAATCGAAGTGGCAAATTATTATCAATCAGTGACGATCGGGATAGCAAGAGAGGTAAGACATGGACGGAAGAGCGAGACGCGAGCCGCATCGCGATCGACATTGGCGGGCGTAGAACGGAGAGGAAAACGCGCGCGCACGCGAGAGGCAGGATGTGTGTGTGTGTGTGCATCCTACACCGGGACATTTCGAGAGTACTCGATGCATTGTCACTCGAGGCCTACCCTTGGTCCACCATCTAGGCGAATCGAAACAACCTCCTCGTCACGATATGTGTCGTCGCGCCAACTACATAGGTGTTGCATTCGTGTAGATCTGCAGATATACATATACAGACTCACGCACGTACGTTGGTACGCCTGCAGTTTTCTCATCTGATCAACGAACAATTCAATAATCGCACGTCGCGAGTATTTCAGCACTTTATCGCCGCGCGATAGCGCAATCTACGGCGTTTCGCGACTTATCGGGATAATTTCGAAATCCGAAACGAAACCCGCGGCTTTCGCGCATAATCGGGGCGATTGGAGAGAGTCATTTCGGTGTTATCGGGATGGAACGCAAGTTCCGGGAGTCGAGCCGCGGTGCCTCTCGACGTCGTGCACCAGATCACCCGGTACAAGCTCCGTGGGCACGCGTGCCTCCTATTACCTAACTCTCGCGTAGTCGGGCATACAGACGGCAGGATAGCCGGCCGGCGGGGCCGCGGCTCAGGCGTCCGCAGTTACGTATCTGGAAGCCCGCCGCCGGTTGGTCCGGGGCGGGTATAGGTACCGTATTATATACGTAGTGAGGGCTGGAGGGTCCTCACCGCCGCAACATTACGCTGATTGCCTGAATTATCCGCAACCAGCCTGCCTGTGCTCTCCGCTATGTACGATCCCGTATGTAGCCAGGCGGCCTGGTACATATGTGCCTTTCGCGTTCGCGTTTGCGTCTGTATGTACCATCTGGATGTATATACATGTGCACGTGTATATACGTGCCTCTACGTACGTAGAAACGCATACGCGCGCGACCCGTTTCCCTCCGGCCGCGCTCTCCGTCGACGTGGACCGGCTGCATAACGCATTCGCGAGCTGCGCGCGCGAACTCATATGTGCCTTGGTACCTGCAGCTCCTCTAGGTGTGCTTCGCGTATGTGCGCGCATACACGTGCGTGTACGAGCCTCTACGAACGCGCGCGTATGTATCGTCACGCCCGTAGGATGGTTCACGACGAGAAAATTGAAAACGGAGCTACGCGCGAGCGCGGAAGACGATAGCGCGATATATTCATGAAGGTGGAATAATGAATTGAGACGAGGTATACGCACATACCTCCTGCATCCTCGATGCTGATGCCGCGCGGCATGCGCGTTATCTGCCGTACCGGCAAACCGCCGCGAATCGATCGCTTTATTTTTCAGCACGGTGCGACGTGCCG
The DNA here is from genome assembly GCF_000949405.1 of Vollenhovia emeryi. Taxonomy (NCBI): domain Eukaryota; kingdom Metazoa; phylum Arthropoda; class Insecta; order Hymenoptera; family Formicidae; genus Vollenhovia; species Vollenhovia emeryi. Next base: position 150,178 of record NW_011967211.1, on the reverse strand, counting down.
AGAAATTCAATTCCTGATAGCATCGCAGAACTTCAAACAAATTATTTAGTTTAGCTGTTAATATTAGTTGGACGTTTCATCTCCTTGTAGCATCCGGGCCTTTTTTTTCCATTTAGTACAACAGGATCGTTTGCTTTCTTTCAATTTAAGTCTCTGATTAATTAACAGAGAAAAGACTAAATTGTACTATCGCTTTAAGATGGACATTAACAGAAATGCAAAATTTATACGTTGTCGAAAGCGAAGGAATAGCGAAAGATGGATAGATGACCCTAGCCATGAATTCGACTATAGCGTAAACTTGCAACAGAATGACGAAAGGGACGGAAGGGCAAGGAAGGGTTAAGGACGCGTATCATGCCGTTTGATTAATGTACTTCACCCGTACATATCCGCCTACCTCTGGGCGATCCTGCCTACACGCGGATAGCTCGGACACTCTCGTCATTTGTTAGTTACGCCACAGGGCGAAGCAACATATGTACATGGCAGCAACAAAACGTGGCGAAGCGCTATAGCGTGTGCGAGAATTAGTGACAGCGAAAGAGATAAAAATTTACCACAATTACGATATTTCTCTTGCAATAAATTGCATGAGTTTTGTCCGGAAAAAATTAGATAAGTCTAATTTTTTAACTAAACGACTATTCGATATGGACTAAGATAATGGAAATACGCAACTGATATGTAGGACAAAAGGTAGACTTTAATTCCTAAGGTGCAGATTTTAAGATATAATTATCTGAGAATGCATTTGTCATGTTAACGGTACAAGAACAATTTCGGTCGGTCTTTGCTCGCAATTAATCTGATAAATTGCAAGGGCACATTTTTTACACATGACGTCTTATACTTATACTTACACATACGTCTTATATTTCGTCACATGCATTTCGTCGCGGCAGGAGATATGTCAGTATCTGAAAAGAATCTAGATAAGAAATTAATGCTCTTTCAAAGTTTCGTTGATTATTATAATGGTTAGGAATATACGCGACCGTCACACCGTCATACTCAATCAATGTAAGTTTTATCAGACGAGAGCTGGACCTTACACCAAGGCGAACAGATCACGTGATATAAAAGGTATGTACGTCAGCGTCAATTTCAATGATAAGTAAGTGAAAGAAAAAAAGAAGCTCTTACTCATTATTTCCTGACTGAGACCATATAAAACTTTTTAGAGTATTGTGATAAAATCACTTGTATATTCCACACCCCTCCCCCCCCCATGAGTGAGTGACAAAATGAGAGAGAGGGGGGGGATTTTTGTAGTTAGACATTTTTCCTTCTCCGATCAGAAGGAATTAACTTCAAGTGTTGTAAACTTATCCGTCTTATTAACATTAATTTCAAGATTGCATATATGTAATTTAATGGCATAATGCACAACTTTGATATGAAAAATAATCATTACGTGCAGAACAAATGAAAGCAATGACTAATTATTTTAATTGTTATATGTACTTCGGTCCCACATTAAAACGTCCAACTGGTATTGCATCACTCCTTAAATGAGTTTATTTATTTATTTTTATATCAAATGCAACACCAGTTGTGCGTACCTTAAAAACATCATCACCAAAGAATCAAATATTTTTACCCAAAACGTTAATGTCTTCGATAATCCAAAGTTATATCAAATGCGAAAATTTCTGTACGCGCAAATGGCAATGTAATCTAATTAGCTCAAAACGTAATGTCATAAAAGAAACCTACTGTTTTCTTATTTAACAGCATTATAACTACGAATAAAACATTTCTATTCAATTTCCGAACTCGCACTCAAATGCACATTTTTAATTGGACAGTCGACTTATCTTTGCATTGTCTTCTTTAAATATACAATTTCTGTAGAACAGACGATAGTGTTTCAATACTATTGTCATTCATATCAATATTATTGAACACAATTAAACAATTTCGATTTTTGAGCGACCTTCCAGTGTCCAACAATCAGCAGCTCTAGTATTAACTTAGAAAGCATTAATGATAAAACGTTTTACGAGTTCCGACTGCTATCTAACCGAAATTCATGCTCAAGGTGATGCCTTATTAACTTATTACATATCTTTTATCAATAATAAATATAAGTCATGCTTGATTGAAATCAAATTAAATGATAAGGACAGTATGATACAGAATTTAGTTTTCAATCCCAATTTCTTTATGTCGTATATTCTAAGTTATCGATGTATAATCGACACTGTAATTGTATAAAGGATATTCCTCATTTGTGGCCTAAAACAAGCGTATCTTGATGTAAGAATTCTGCGAAATAATGTGACTAATAATCTCCTTTTTCAACGAGGGAAATCTTTGATAGATATCTTCGATAGATATCTGGCCTTGTATTTCACGATAAGACGATGCACATTTATAAAAGCCGGTCCGCCTGATTTCGGCCGGTCACCTATTTAAACGAATCCGAGCGGTGTTGACAGGACGGACGATACGCTTCTTCAGTTCTGTTTGAATCGAGGATAGGCGATGAAGGGTGAGTGTTACAAAATTTCTATAATAAAGCCATCGATTAAAATAAAACGATATTTACACGCTGTATGCTGGAAATTTTTTACAATTCCAATTTATATAAATAATTGACACCTATGCGGTTGTGCCATAAATGTCTATTCGATCACGAGTCGATCGTATCGCAACTAACATTTTAATAACGTCAGTGTTTTCTTGACCATACCTGGCATTTTTAATAATACAGAAAATTTGTTGCGAAAAACATTACCTCAACCAGGGTTTGAACCTGGACCTCCCTACACTCTAGGCGGGCGTCCCACCAATTCGACCACCGAGGCATATAATAAAAGACAATAAAAATATGCCTTGATAGTCGAATTGGTGAGACGCCCGCCTAGAGTGTAGGGAGGTCCAGGTTCAAACCCTGACTGAAGTAATATTTTTCGCAATAAATTTTCTGTATTATTAAAAATGCCCGGTATGGTCAAGAAAACACTGCCGTTGTTAATTACCGCTGGCGACATTGAAGAATTCTTATTAGTTAACATTCTAATGGTGTGATTTTCGCTGCATAGGAATATACGTAATTGCCATCGCCTTTCTGGCATCGTGGACCGTGAGCGCCGCAAAAGTTGGTCAACTTGCGGTATCTCAATTGAGGGACGATTATTGCACGGTAGTTACCACAGTATGCCCATACCCAGAACGATGTCCAGACAACACTACGACCAACCTCCCGCATGAAACCGATTGCACATTGTTTTACAAATGCGACACTGGCAAAGGAGTAGTGCAAAAATGTCCCCTGATGACCGAGGGAGATCCAGTGACGAGACTGCACTACAATAGACAACTGCAGGTCTGCGATTGGCCATGGCAGGCCGGTTGCGAGAGTTGCCCCCGAAGAAACCGAGACGGGACATATCCGCCGACGTCTAGAATAAGTTACCCAAACAACAACTGCGGTCAATACTATGAGTGCATAAATGGTGTACCATCGTTGCGTACCTGTCCAAGCGGTACGTGTTTCAGTCGCACATGTCAGGAGTGCGTTGGGAACAGAGAGGGTGGAAACTGCGGTTGGGGTCCAACCATTCCTACTTCAACTCCTCCAATTTGCACTAATCCTCCAGGAAACAACGGCGATTTAAGATCTCACGAATGTGACTGCGGCAAGTACTATACGTGTACTAGTGGTTTGGGTTGGACCAGTACAGACTGCCAAGGTGGTCTACATTTTAGCCCCACAAGAAAAGTCTGCGTACCACCGAACGAAGCTGGTTGCTTGCAATAAAAAAGTATCAAAAATACCTGGCGAATTTTTCGAAACTTGTTCTCAAAAACATATATTTGTGCATAGGTGACCATCGATTTCGGAAGATACTAAGTTAAAAGTAGTGACTGGTACCAAGAAAAAATTGCTTCATTAAAACTATTATTGTTATATTATATTTGTACTAGATTAGTTCCCTAAGATATTTTAATAAATCTGACAATATGTATGATCGTCTCCTTGCAATTTCTCTGTCAATGTCATCCTCGTCACACAATAACCCCCCTCCCCCCCTTCCACACACATACATACGCGCACACACTTCGCTCTTCCGCCACTTTCAATACACAGATAAAAAACTTATGATAAAAATAATCTTACTTGATAATCTATAGAAAAATAAGTCGAAGGATGCGAATTATCGCTCGCATATAATCATAATGCCAGCAGATACAGATACAGAGCGTCACGTTATCAGCGCAAATTGTAAAAAAAAATAAATCCAAATTCCTTCCTCCAATTTCTAGTCGCATACTTGGAATCTTATCCCGTCTGCCAAGGCAGACACATGGACGGAGTTTCGCAATGCGTGCGTAAGAATTTGCGTAAAATCGTGAAAGACAAAATCAACGAGACTCACAAAAAGCAGAGAAATACCGGCGACATTTCCGGTGACACAGTGACACGGAGCCTATCAGCCGAAACCCTCCATTCGGCGGTCGTTCCTGATAAATAGAACGGTACCGGGAACAGTGTCGCGAGTCCCGACAATGGGCCGCCGGAAGACCGGGGCAGCTTTAATTTCCCCCCGTAGTTCCTGGCAATTACCGCGCGGCGCGACCCGATAGCCATCTCTATCTCCGACCACAATGCCGCCAGTTCCGACGCACCCCGTTCCTTGCCACCTTGCCAGCGATTTACTTCCCTCCTCGCCCACGGAACACCGTCGACCTTCAACGATTTTTCTTGTCCCGACGTGATACATGAGCTGTCCGATGTCCCTACAACCGATTGGACGAGATCGCAAATTATTGATGAAAAGAATCTAGATATATCTCCCAAAAATATCTCCACAGAATATCGAGAAATTATATTCTACAATTTTCACGTGGTGTCCTTGTTAATCGTCATAATATCCATTGTCAGAAATATCCATTGCAGACACGTCACAGATGAAAAGGACTAATCCTATAGTTAGCAGCGGGGGAACTTGCAATGATTGAAGTAAAAATCTATAAATTATTTTCTCGGCCGTCGAAGCATCTGCAGTAATCTTTTTTTCCTCACTTGTAGGAGATATATGTAGCGTCTTTGATATAACATTCGTATCGCGCGATTAATTTCTTCCGAAGCCGTTACTTATTTATGGAAGAGAAACACGTGCGAAGCGGTACGCCCGAAAGTCGAGTCGGGTGTTTAACAACTCGCGGCCAAACTTCTTCGAGGAGCTCGTAAATGGTGCGGGACGATTGGAGCGCGACTGCTTAAGTTCGGTCACCGGGGAAAGAAGAAGAAGAAGAAGGAAAGGGTGCGCGACAGCGGGTAAATCCCCCCCCCCTCTCTCTCTCTCTCTCTCTCTCTCTCTCTTT